>NC_056731.1:279319880-279634880 GCF_019279795.1 Protopterus annectens
GTCTTGAAGAAGGCAGATTTTCTGATAATGTTGTTCCCTTAATGGCTTTTTGTTTACTTCTTGGATGAAGTCTGAGTTTGTTCTTATTTCCCAAGTGTAGCTACTGTAAAATGTATTGCCAGCTCCCAGTGACTTGGTATAAAGCAGCCAGCTTGACATTGTACTGAGACAATTAAAGGAAGAATGCTGCACATGTTTTGTGATAGCTGCTGAAACCCATATAAGAGAGGTACAGAAAGTACATGCCGTTAGCACCTGTCCTCAGTTTCCTAACCCTGTGCAGTAGCCATGGGGAATGCTCATGAAGGTACTGTTACCAAAAGTTATGAATCAGGTGCTACGTCTGCATCTCTGGTGTACTCACGTCATTTGTTCTGGTCATCCAGTCATAACAGAATCTTTCCCCAGCTGTATTTTTGTCTTCTCTTGTACAGTTGCTAAATTCATCTAGCTTCTCAGCTAACATAGACAACTGCAAAATTAGTCACGAAGCTTCCACATCTCTTTTTCAATAAATCGTTTTTGTATTTCTGAAGTAAGGTCTGTTAAGTGTATCTGCTCTATGCATCAAAGTTCAATGTTTGTATTGAACTTTTAGGTTATACTTGTACAGGTTTGATAAGATTCTCTGAAATAATTTGAATTTTTTGGTAGAGATTTCTTGAAAATGCTTTGTAATGACATAGGATCAGACCTTTCTGTTATTGTTTTTTGTCAAGTGAAATCAAAACATTTCTGACAACCTTAAGCATTTGCTGGCCTTTCATTTTATATTTTTTACATACTTTCTTTCATGCTTCTGTTATTGCTCTTGACCCTTATGTTACTAATCTACTTTCCTGCAGTAATACAGCACCTAGTCTTTACTAGAAGGCATTCTGTAGCTGCTATCTATAGCACTTCTAGAGCTAAATATATGCTTATATACTGAATATATACTTAATGAATCTATGTCTGCCAAATGGATATTAGAAGTACAGATTTTGGAGGTAGCTTCATCCAGTTTAATTTGTCAAAAAACAGTGACTGGCATCTAACACTGAGGAAAATCTGTTATTGCATATTGTAGCAACAATGTCTTCAACAATCATCTATACATATCCTGAACATGTCTTGTTTAAAGACTTAAACCATGCTATTAACCTTTTAGTTGGCTCGGTTATACCAAAGCTCTCCATAAATTTCATTTCCTCTTCAATTATGCTTTAAGGGCTTCAGCTAAAATCATAATGTTGTATTTCCCTGGCTAACATTCTTTTTCAGTAAATAAATCAAAATAACTATCAAATATCTGCAGCATCTCAATTCTTCTGCTTCACAATTCACATGGAAGGTCTAATAACTGTATTTCTGTAATTGCATTTCTTATTTCTATCAGATCCTTTTACTTTTCCAGAACTTTCCTGGAACTACCTTAAGGAAAAAATTAACCTGAAAAGGATTCTGAATATTCATGCTGTCTTTTCAACTACCTTTTATACTTGCATTCAGCAGCATAACATCAGCAACATTCAGTCTTGTATCAGAAGCATTCATACTACTTTCAGTATGATTCTCTGAATTGCTATCCATTTGTACATTGTAAATGCTCTTCATGCCAATTTTCTCACAAACATTATGGCCTAACATATTTCATTACTTTATCTGATTTGCCAGAGACTCAGCTCAGAAAATTATCTTGTACTCACTTTGCTTGTACACATAATTAAGCAAAATTTGACCCAACAGGTTTAGCTTGTGTCCTGAGCAATTTGGCAGAGCGCATTGAGATATATACACATCATTAGCCAATTTCAGTGGTTTAATGGTAGCATCTGATGAAATATTACATTTAGAAACAATATCATGATAAAAATCAATATTTCTGCCTTGAACTGTAAACTTCTTAGGGGATATATTATTTTTGGCACTCTGTGCATTACGATTATGCATTTCTATTGTAGGTACACATTTTTGCTTTAATCTTTTTTGTTTACTCAGCAATATGTATACTTTACTAAGCAGGCTTATTTAATCTTTTACTTATTATTATGAAATGATTCTGACCTCAACATACCCTGCTAAATGATTTGCAGTGTATTTTCTTGTGCCTGGAACCACGGGTCTATATCAGAACATCAAAGTATTAAAACTTCGAATGTTCTGATATCGAACACTATTCAGCAAATGCTAAGAATAGCGAAGCTGCAGAACAGCAAATTCTTTCCTCGGGAAAGAATTTGGTTGGCCGTTTCTGTGGCTTCGCTGTTCTTAGTGCTGTGGTGGAAAGTTATGGGTTGGGTTCAGGTAAGTGTGCGATTGTTTGTACGTTAGGGTTAGGGGCGGGTTAAGTGAGTAAGGGTTAGGGCGCGGGTTAGGCGTGTGTGCGATAGTGACAGACTTTAGGGTTGGGGCAGTTTAAGTGAGTTACGGTTAGGGCATGGGTTAGGGGTGTGTGTGCGATAGTGACAAACTTTAGGGTTAGGGGCGGTTTAAGTGAGTTAGGGTTAGGGCATGGGTTAGGTGAGTGTGCGATAGTAACAGACCTTAGGGTTAGGGTTTGGGTTAAGGTAAGTGGGAGATAGTAGTGTATGTTTAGTTTAGTGTAGCGTTAGATGTAGGAATTTAAGTGTATGTGTGTGGTTGCTGTCTTTTTGATGTGCTTGTGTTGTGTGTATGTGTTTTGGAGCAGCAAATTTTTTCCATGGGAATTTTCATGTTTAGATGTTTTGAGGCCGATGAAATAGCGTTCGCTGTTTTCATCTTTCGATAACGTGATATAAATGCTGTAACCACACCATTTACATTCAACTGCATTTCTAACTTTGCATCTAACTCTGGATTCCATCCTGTCATGTGGTACCTGTACTTTCATTTTTATTTCATTAATTTGCTCTTTATATTATCATCATTATCACTTAAAGCCTTTATTTTGTATGCCTCCCTTTTTCAGCCAAACCTTTATGCTGTGGCATTGTCAGGTCTGATTCTCCAAACAACCTGTCCATGACGTAAGTATTGTTGGCACCATAATCAGTTCTATCCCTTACCAGCAAATCACACAATTTCCACACTCACAGTGTTGAGCTCCCTATTTAAGTTCAGTCACATAAGCATATTTTGATTCCTATACCCCTTAATTTGTAGAGGAAAAATACATGTTTTACCTATGGAATATGTTTATTTGGCTCACAGTATGTTTGAAACATTTGTCTTTATATATTGACGTATCTGTTTCCTCCTCCTCGAAGCTAAAAATGTTAAATTTATTTATTCTTCTTTATTTGTGACATGCAGGAGCACTGCACATCTATCACATGCAGAAGTACTCCACACCTGTTACATGCAGGAGCACTGCACATCTGTCACATACAGAAGTACTCCACACCTGTTACATGCAGGAGTACTGCACATCTGTCCCATGCAGAAGTACTCCACACCTGTTACATGCAGGAGTACTGCACATCTGTCACATGCAAAAGTACTCCACACCTGTTACGTGCAGGAGCACTGCACATCTATCACATGCAGAACTACTCCACACCTGTTACATGCAGGAGTACTGCACATCTATCACATGCAGAAGTACTCCACACCTGTTACATGCAGGAGTACTGCACATCTGTCACATGCAGAAGTACTCCACACTTGTTACATGCAGGAGTACTGCACATCTATCACATGCAGAAGTACTCCACACCTGTTACATGCAGGAGCACTGCACATCTGTCACATGCAGAAGTACTCCACACCTGTTATATGCAGGAGTACTGCACATCTGTCACATGCAGAAGTACACCACACCTGTTACATGCAGGAGCACTGCACATCTGTCACATGCAGAAGTACTTCACACCTGTTACATGCAGGAGTACTGCACATCTGTCACATGCAGAAGTACTCCACACCTGTTACATGCAGGAGTACTGCACATCTGTCCCATGCAGAAGTACTCCACACCTGTTACATCCAGGAGTACTGCACATCTGTCACATGCAGAAGTACTCTGCAGCTGTTACATGCAGGAGTACTGCACATCTGTCACATGCAGGAGTAGTGCTCAAAACATTTCGCATTATAACAATGAGATTATGTACCAGCATAAAGAGTTGTAGCAAGGGATATTAGTGAATCATTGGTTTTCTTTTATGAAAAAATACTGTTTGAGAAGAAGCTGGGAAATGTGAAAACATACTTTGAAATGTTGTACAAAATACTCCAGCAATACTCATTTCAATGTTAGAGCTGTGAAACTATGAAAACAAAATTTGCACTGATTTTCCATTAAAAATAACCAACCTGCTATTGCATTTAGTAGTGACAGTATAATAATAATAAATCACAGAAGAAATGCATAATTTTCTGCTCCTCTTCTAGCTTCTGGCGTATCAGATTGAAAGTTCAACAAGGAAAAATAGCTTCTGGTATCCAGATTAGCTTTACTTCTGACACCAAGTAAGATAGTCACAGTCATATGTATGTCATGAAATTGGTTAAGGAAGTGGGGTTGTTTTAGTGGACTCAGAAAAATATGGTAACAGCATTCCATTACTTTTAACTGAATCAGCTTCTTACTGCAAAATTACTTATGATGAGTCACTGATACATATAAGAATATCGGCAATATTTTGTGAGAGATGTTAATTCAATTTCAGGTGATGTCTCTACATTCTTATAATTACATCAGCTTGTTACTGTATTTGGTATACCTAAGATTCACACAAAATAAAGATAATCCCTATCAGAGCAAGTATTTCAACTAAAGGTTAGAAAACTGAACTGCTAGCCATATATGTTGACAAAGTAAAGAAAGTACTGAGCGTCTCTCCTGTTTTACAAGATTCTTTGCATTTTCTGAGTCTCATTAAGCAAGTTCCATTTGGCTGTTTCCATTGTGATGCATCTGAGTACAATGATACCTCATGAAGAAGGTCAAGATATGTTTCTGGAATTTTTGTTATATTCCCAGTTATTTGATGGAAAGAATACAGATGTGTGTTTTTGTTAGATTTGGTCTTGGCTAACAATTATTTCATTTTCATTACAGATCACTTTTAAAGGGTATAGCTATGGTGTGTCTATGACTCACCAATGCCAGTATGTATATGAATGAATGAGAAAAGAGGCATGTGCTTAGCTCACATTATAATAATAGGCTATATTTTAACTGTCAATAAAATGATGAGTTATTTTTAACTTGAGATCACCCAGTTAATGAATTAGAAGAAATTTTGAAATACCTCTAAACTACTAACACCATTTTGAAGTTTATTAAGTAGGTTAATGATGAAATAGATTTTGGGGGTATTACTTTAATGAAGTAGTTGCCTTAAACAATTTTCTCGCAGAGTATACTGGAAACTCAAAATAATATTTACTTGCACTTGGAAGTGCTATGGTGAAGCTGTCCCCTATTAGACCCTAGTCCCTAAGGTACTTACCCTCATGTTTATTCTTCAATCTGTCACCACTCTGAGGAGCACATCAGAATGAGGCATGTCTGTAGTTTGTAGGATTAACCCTCTCTGCTATCATGATGTTTTCAGATTATTTACCTGCTACTACTAAATTACACAACAGTTTATATGTCAGAAAGAGCCACCTTTGTCAGCATGTGTATTAATTGTTCTGTAATGCATTGCAGTTATCTTGATTTAAAGTTGCCAGTCTTCAAAAGTCACATAAAAAGCTTAAATATGTTCACGACTTCGTATCAAACATGAGGCAGCCATTAATACAAGCCCCAGTGTTGAAAATAGTTATAAATTCCAAAACTCAATTTACCTACACACACACACACACACACACACACACACACACACACACACACACACACACACACACACGCATGCACACATCCTGATAAATGGAGCTGTTAACTCCCACATCCTCTTTACTTATAGATACTAACTCCCAAGTTATCTGTACCTCAGAGGGGGCAGAGTATTCTGAAAGACCACGATATCTGAGTTAGTATGTATTACCCTCCCAATCACACTCAAATATTTATCTTCCAAAATCACGCTTATGATCTTTGCAGTTTCAACTGGCATTCATGTCCAGCATGTTCAAACATTTTTAGAATTGTATTTATGTTCAATCCCAGCCATTTCCTTTATTGATTAGATATTCTTGTCATAAACAAACTATTTCTTGAGCAGAGAGATTTTTTTAAAATGACTGTAAATTTGTTTCATTTTTCATACGCGCACACACACACACAGACACACAGACACACACACACACACACACACACACACACACACACACACACACACACACACACACACACTATTTCTATCTTTATATCAAAACACTGCTTGCTCCCTTTGTTTATTTAAGCAGACATAAATCATTTGAAAGACTTTCACATAAATTTAGCAGTACTAATATGCAAAAATTGCTTTGCTTTACTTTTACATAAAAATTCATTGTGATCATTTAATATTCGATCATTAGTCTTTTTAATGTAAAACGCAACTGCAAAATGTCATTAGCTAGATCACTTACACTGTTACATAAAAATTACATAATGCCATTTTAATAGCATTATACGGGTTCCCTTTGTTTGGTTGAATGTCTAAAATATCGAACATTCATGCGCTTATATTTCATAACATTGATCCAGGAGTTATGTCATTTTTGGTGTTTTTGGTGATTGTGATTTGTACCTTTGTCCAATGAAGCACAATCTTGAAGGTGATATATATAATTAGTTGGCGTTTGGGGGAAGCAACCCCCCCACATGTGGGTGCAGAGTGGCTTACCTCCTGTATAAAATATGTTTAAATTATGTTTTTTGTGTATGCGCTTTCATTCCCTTGTGTTTTGATCTTTTAGGATCGCTGTTTTGTTGTTCAATCATTTGTTTGCTCAGTCTTATGACTGGAATTCTATTATACACCAGTCTTTGTAATATTTCATCACTGAAAAGTCACTCTGATAAGTAAATTCCTTAATTATCACCTTGGAAATCGTAATGCTGATCACTGAAAGCAGTTATTTGTCTCACAGAATAATACTGTATAAGTTGTTCTATATTATAAATTAGAAATTATAAAGCTTTTTTCCTTGTGCCCATAGACTTATGGTCCACTTTTTGCTGACATTTACTTATGCCAGCAAAGTTTCTTTGCTGCAGGCTGCACAGTAAGTTATTTTTTTATTCATTAGCTGAATTCTTCTGGTCCTTATACCTGGATATCTTGCACATATGAACCACTTTTGTTGCCAGTTTGGTACGTATTTGTACAACATGGCATTTATACAGTTAAGTATTCATTATACAGTCAAAGCGGCTATCTATACGTCCTTTACTTACTTGGGTATGGATACAATAATGCTTCCCACTGATGCTATATAGAACTATATGTGATGATGTGAGGTATTGCCAACTATGCCAGGAGAAGTACAGCAGTGGATATGTAACATATGCCAGCACAGCTAGCTGGAATTTATTAAATAATTATATGTTATTTGAATATCAAACTGATTTGTACAGATGCTTGTGTTGAAAATGTATTTGTAAAGCTGCTGCTGGACAGAATAAGAAATGTACATGCATTATTGTAACTGTTTAAATGTATATGTTTTAACAGAGGATACTCGAAGAGAAGAGATTAATCTCAAACTTTGAAAATAGTTTGAAATTAAATCACTTGGCTTAGGCCATAAAGATTGTATCTTACAGTTCTCAATGCAGCTAGAGACAAAAAAGTCTGTACTAGGAAGCTTCCTGTATTGCCACTGGGGTGAACTAATTGCTACTCTGGAAGGGTGGAGGTGAGAAATTTGTTTTATGACTTCCAGGACCTGCAGCAGATCTTAGCAAAACTCTGTATGTGTTTATTATTGACACATATGTGCCAAATCCTGACAGCTTCCAGCCAAGGGGGGAAGCATGGGAACCAAAAGTCAGATTACCAAATGTATGTGATGTCATTCTGTAATCCATTACTAAAAATAATGTTTAATACTAGGCGAGACTGAAGTTTCACGGCACTCTGTTTTTGTAAACTGGCAAAGAAGACCTCTCACCTACTTCATCTTCCCTTGGTCTAGTAAGTGACCAGGGACTAATAATTCTTTAGATCAGTCAGGAAAATATAGTGAGATTAGTTAAGTATTGTTTTTTTTTGTAACTGTGTGAACCTGTCCACCAGTGTTATCTGTAATATTTCCTGTGTCTGAAACTCTGGTGTTTATTGTAAATAGATATTTAGTATTTTCGTGTTCTTTTCTTATTTATTATTAAATATATTTAAACTTTTCATTGTGGCTGGGCTGATAGAGAATATTTTAATCTCTGAGAGTACTTATATATATTTGGTAACAGCTCTGGCTGTTCCTGAAAGCCTTGCTTTTGGTCAAGCTGTCATTTGTATTAATATTAATTTCACTCAATATAATCGGGTACCCTTGCAAGAGCCTTAGAGTAGCTGGCTTTCGAGAGTCTGGTGGTGGTGTAACTACCTTATAGTCTGGGCAGAAGGGGGCATATCTAGCAAATCAGTGCTAGCCTTTCCTAGGTGTGTGTGTGTGTGTGTGTGTGTGTGTGTGTGTGTGTGTGTGTGTGTGTGTGTGTGTGTGTGTGTGTGTGTGTGTGTGTGTGCGTGCGTGTGCATGTGTGTGTGTGTGTGTGTGTGTGTGTGTGTGTGTGTGTGTGTGTGTGTGTGTATGAAAATCAAATCTCAAAGAGTGTGTGTGTCAGCTGCTTGGAGCAGGGACACAAAGGACCGTTTTCACAGAGAGGGTGCTGGAGGACTTGGCTTGGACACTCGGCTGAGGACCCAGCCCTACAGCTGTGCCAGTGGGGAGTCTCATTGGGGATCTGTAGAGAGATAGAGGACCCAGCCCCCTGGACTGACTGTGTTCCCTGTGTGCTCTTAAGGGAAATTATACTTGATGCAGAGAGCTGCATCTGGAAATATTGGGTGTATCCATTTTTGTTACAAGTGATCATCCCTATCCAGTGTTAGTGATGAGGATTCAGGCTCTTTGGTTGCTGGCTCAGAGAGGGGATGTCAGACTATATACATGTGCATTTTACAGTGAGCATGTGACACTGTTACTGCCTTTACAATAGCCTGATTTTGTGTATAATATTCACAGAATGCAAAGAAGAGGAGCTACAAAGCATGAAAAGAGCTCTGCCAGAGACGATCGTAGGCAAAATACACGATTGCTAGATACACACTGTGATATACAGTGCAGCAAACCAAAAGTCAAAAAGTGAAGGGCGCTACAATGCCAGCTGCATGCTCTGGTAAGTCATTTATATTATATATGTCCATTTTTAGTCTTCTTCTTCTTCTTTCAGCTTTTGCCGGTTAGGGGTCTCCACAGCAGATCATCTGTCCACTCATGATTGGCGGTGGAGTTTTACGGTGTCGAGTTGCCAGCCTTCCACAGAAGGTACACACACACTCACACCTAGGGCCAATTTAGAGTGTCCAATCCACCTACTGCATGTCTTTGGGATGTGGGAGGAAACCGAAGCGCCCGGACAAAACCCACGCGACCACAGGGAGGACATGCAGACTCCACACAGAAGGCACCCCAGCTGAGAATCAAACTGGAGAACCTCTTGCTGTGAGGTGGCAACGCTAATCGCTGCACCACCGCGGCCGCCCAAATGTCCGTTTTTACAGTAAGTATCATAATTTACAAGGGATCTACATGGGTATATGTACAGTGATAAAGTAGTTTGTAAAAAGGAGTTAGTAACTAGTCTGAAGTAACTGACGCATATTCTATTTCTGACAGCTAAATATTAAAGTAGCTGACAGGGCCACTTCTTGAAGCAAAACAGGAGTTTATAATTAACTATAAAACAATTATTTTTAAGGGGTTTCTTGATGCATGAGATATATAATGTCTGCCTGAAATGATAAGACAAGGAACAACCCAGCCCACATATAATGTTTACATTACATCTAGGTTTGCATACATAAATAGTCTAGTTTCCCCATGTAACACACATTTTTATTGCTGCTACTATGCATATCCTAATAGCCTTTGAAACAGGACTTGTAATGTATTGCAAAACAGAGTCAATAAAAAAGCAATAAACACCAGATTAGAGTGTATTTTCATCATTTCTTGTACTGTGATGGAGCTATAAACAAATTCCTTTCCACCCTTGCATCACTTAATTTTACACCGTCTAGGAAAACCACCAAAGCAAACAAATCTGTATTTAAGTCAATACCACATTGCATAGCCTTCTATTATCTCTGGTTTCATTTTTAAATAGCTGTAGCACAATGTTTGAGCTTAGGCAGGAACCAAGAAAGTTTTAGCCTCTGGTGTGCTGGGCTCCATCCTACTGCCTCTTACTGAAAAGTTACTTCTTTCTCATATACACAAATGTTTTTCATATCCCTCATAGGACTGCAGAGACAGTGTGCCCACATAGTCTCTAATCTCCATATTACGTCCAGTGGCTGACTCTGTTACTACATTTGTTGAGCACAATGCTTGCTTCCAAAAATAACTTTACTTAGATTTAAAGCTGCATACCTGGGACAGATATATTGGCTAACTGTTACACAACTATCTTATGATTTGTGTACATTCAGGAACAGTCAGTCAATTGAACAACCAATCAATCCATCACTCATTTAAACATTTTGTTTGGAAGTCTAGGTCAAGGCTTTATATAAGGTTAAAACATACACACATTAAAAACTGTGAAATGCTGTACAAAATGTCATCATCCTAAAGCAATCAATGCAATCTGGGAAGTTAGCAACTGCTTAAATAAGCATCAGATGTTAGAACCAATACATACCCTGCAAAGTTTAGAGAAATACATTTTAAATGTAGATTTCTTTAATATGTTTTTAATAACCATTATAGTGATTGTTGCCTTCTCATCTTAAAAACTAGTTATATGATTTATTTTACCTTCTACTGTCCTCTGTTAAATATAGTTTGTTTAAAAAGCTGCTGTTTATGACAGTCCACAGCTGTGTCTTCACAAAATATAGAATCTACCACCTGTATGTAAGTCAACCATGAGCATTTTTCCAAGCTGTAGCAGCTTTTGACTGCTACTAGCAGTGTAAGGTACAAACATGATTTTAGTCATACTGCAGCTGCTTTCACATTTGAGGTTATTTTTACTTTTATGACTTTGCTTGCATGCTTTATTAAACAATAGATGCTTTAATAAAGGTAAATTTTGTTTTAAAAAAATGGCAGTCTGAGATACACTAGAGATTTTTAGCTCTTCTCTCCTCTGTGCTAAGGTATTACAGTCAAGTGGGTCAGTAAATCTATAACTCAGAATGTCCTTTACATGGCAAATAAAAAGTAGTTTGGCAGCTTCCATCAAATACAAAGGCCGTACTTCAACAGTCTGTTAAAACTTCCATTTAAAAAGAGCCATATTATTTTTGTAACAAGTCTGAAGTTACCATTACAAGGTATTTAAAGTATAGAAAATACAGCATTTCTACATCCCTCCATCAGTTCATCCCATCCATCCATCCATCCATCCATCCATCCATCCATCCATTTTCAATACAAGCTGTATCACAATAAATAAAATTGCTTGGTACAGAGAACAAACAGAAAATGCCTTTGGTTAATTATTTAAATTGATCACCTCTATGCTTGAGAAAAGTATATGTTTGTGATATAAACTCAGTGATAAAAGATAATGCATTTCTGTGTTCCAGCAAATGTAATATTTTCCTGAAGTCTGAAAAATGCCCAACTCAAACCTTAGCAGAACATGTGTTGCCCCTAAGGAAGGATATATAAAAATCTGTGCCTTAACATTTTATGTAAGTCTGAATTATATAGTCACATTTCCCCATCTGAGTACATAAATCACATAACATCTCAGCCAGCACACTGAAGAACTGAAGAATTTTAACGTGTTTACATTTAAAAGAGCTAACTAGTTACTTGGGTACCATTACTGCCTCCCACTGCTTGGCTTCCCAGATCTGCTCTTTGTAGTGTTGTCTTCTGTGTGGAATCTACATGGATTCCCTGCATACATGTGAGTTTTCACTGGGGGACCTAATTTCCTCCAACATCCCAGAAACACATCATAGATGAATTGATGATCATTTAGTAAAATTTGTTAACTGGGTTAAGGCATAAACCTACATGGACCATTTCAGGCCCACCCAAGAAAAGGATAAAAACACAGGTTGAAAGAACAAAAGAACAGAGACAAAACTGTAAGTATGGTAAACAGTAGAAGACAGGATATATATATATATATATATATATATATATATATATATATATATATATATATATATATATATATATATATATATATATATGTGTGTGTGTGTGTGTGTGTGTGTGTGTGTGTGTGTGTGTGTGTGTGTGTGTGTGTATAAATAAATATATATATATATATATATATATATATATGTATATATATACACACACACACAAACAACATTTGCATAGACTGAAATTGTTTTTGAATTGCATGTAAAATACTTAATTTAAAACTGAGAGGAAGGGTGAGGAAGAGGGTGGCAAAATATAGGAGGAGAGAGGAGGATAGTATGATACAGAGACTAGGAAAAGGAGAGGCATGAAAGATGAAAGAGCCATGAATAAGACAGACAGGAAACTGAGTAGAAATGGAAGCAGACCTATGAATGAGCTTGGCTATGGAAGGGGCAAAATACAAGTTACATGTAGCTAGTTCTATGAAAAAGTCTGTAGTGAGGTATGTGAATTGATGATCCTCCAAGTGCAGGTGAGTGAGTGAGTACTCAGCAATAGACTAGCATCTGCTACAGGAAATAGCTTCTCTCTTGTGCCCACTGAATGCTGGGATAGCATCCATCTCCTCTTTGACCCTGAACTGGATTAAACAAGATTTTAAAGAATGAGTAACACCTTTTAGATTTTGGTTATGACTGTCTAAGCAGACTTCTTACAAAATACATTTTAGCCTATTTAATTGTATCATTAAACTGGCCAGAGGTTAGGGGAGGTTTGAATTTACTTTATTTTTCCATGGCCAAAAGAAAAATATTAACCATTTTGTTCCCAATTTCTCCAGACCTGCTAGTACATACCAAAACAGCCCATATGCATTTGTTGTTTTGTCAACTCAGTACTGAATGATCCCGTTACTTGACTGACATATCTGGTCTCAGCACAGTAATTTTTCATTTCCTCTTTGTTCTAAGAAACCAGTTTAATGAATTACAATCAAAGATCACACTAAGTTTTTATTCATACAAGTAGCCGGTGCTGCCACTATGTATTCTTTCCAGTGATGGAATAAGCCTGATCCCTAGATAGCAGCCGCCATTTTATGTACACTGTGTAGGAGTTACTCTTCCTCTTCTGCCTCCTTCTCTTTGTTGCCTGTGTAGACTAACCACCTTAGGCATCAGATTTGATGTGCAATATCCACTAGATAGGAAAACATGGGTTAAACACTTCAACCCATATCAGAGCTAACTAATCAGTGATATAAAAATCAGTGATTGGTCAGAATGACTAATGTCATCAAAAATGGATCTTGGTATTTGATGGTGATTAATGTTTGAGGACCCTGCCTATTCTGTCCTATGCCAGTGATCCATGTTAATAGTGGGAAGGAATTGTGTATCTCTATTGTCCAGTTTGTGCCTGCCAGTGTGAGACTGGCCATCCTGTGTATCCAATACATAAGGTAGAAGGACAGTGCAGCAAAGCTATTTGGCTTGGGAGAAGGCAAGAGGAAATGAGGATATCTAGCAAAACAATGGATGGTGAGACAGAAGACTTGAGAAGAGGGTAGAAGAGTCGCACTAAATCAAGAAAGGTAGAGACAGTCCATGTGACACCCTGAACCAAAGTAGAAAAAAAGGGTGATGATGATGATGATAATTATTCTTGTAAGTTACTCTCTTACTCCCACTTCATTGTATAAAATCAGATAGTTGCTATGTCCCTAAATGTCTATTATTCCCTCTATTGTATATAATGTTGACTACATATGATTACTGTATTGTCTTAAAATTTGTCTTCAAAATTTTTGTTTGCAAATAACTGTACAGCTTTTCTCCAATTATAATTTTACTGTACTGTTTCAAACTTTTCTGTATATATAATTGTGGAGCTTTTCTCCCCGGGCCTCCACTGAAAATGGGTTTGTTATGCCCAGTGGACTTTCCCGGTGATCAAATGCAATAAATAAATAAATAAATAAGTTGAACTGATTGTTTTTTGCCATCTGTTAGTGTATGTTTGTTAGTCTGGACATAATCAAGACCTATTTATTTGCCCTACAATCTGCTTCTTTTCATTGTATTGGATGTACCTTTATTCAAAATGCAACTAGACTTTATTATGGTGGTCTATATATCACCTTATTGTTTAGTTTATTTTGTTTTTTATTACTTTGGCTTGGACTTTAAAGGTAATTGTTTGAAGCATCTTGATCACAGAGCAGCATGCATATTAGTCTGTAACATGAAGATCTGACCTGTGGTACCATATTGGACTCTTTTAATCACTAGTAATTTTCCTGCTATGTACTGTAAATGACTATGTAAATAGCCAAGGAGAACAAATTTTAGTGAAAAGTCCTGTGGTTCCTAATTATCATGACACCATCCATGGGCGGTGCAGTGGTGCAGCAGTTAACGTTGTCGCCTCACAACAAGAGGCTCTCCGGTTTGATTCTCGGCTGTGGTGCCTTCTGTGCAGAGTCTGTATGTCCTCCTTGTGTTCATGTGGGTTTCCTTCAGGTACTCCGGTTTCCTCCCACTTTCAAAGGCATGCATCTGGAGCATTTCTTCCCAGGCCTCCGCTGAAAATAGGCTCTGTCCTAGTCGGACTTGCCCAGTTAACAAATGTTAAATAAATAAAATCTTCAAAACAATTGGCCTGATTTGCAGGAAGACATTAAGGTTATATAACTGTCTATTTTAGAGCATTGACTAAGATGTTGCATTAATATGTATATTCCATTTTGTTTACAGTCGCTTGCTTGGCTTCTTGACAATATTGCTGCATTTCTTGAATTTGACTTTAACTCCAATCAGTTTAAAAGTGTATTTACTCTAAAAACATTCAAATGAGACTGTCCCATGACAGAGATCTCTTACTTGCCCTCCCCTTATGTTACCCTTTGACTTTAGATTCCCTGATTTTTCTTAAATGGAGAAGACTGGGTACACCTTGGAGTAATTGAGTGTGGACAGGAAGGAGCTAGTTTTTCTGTCACCCAGCGCTGGGATGTTGCATTGGAGTTAGGATAGCTCAGGACCATTAGAGGGTGATACATCACTGGAATAAATTTTTCCCTACCCGATGATGAAAGCACATTTGGAGTTAAGTAAAAACCTTTGACTTACAGGTAAGACTTGTCCCCCTGCCCAACAGCCCTGTCTAGAAATATTCTTTATAACTCCAGGTCATTATGGAACCAGTTGTCTACTATGTCTGACTTGACCTGAGAATGTAATCTGGCAAACTTTTAGTCCACATCTATCTTGAGGCCTAAATTCTGTGAGGGCGTCTCTTGGTCTTTCAGAGCCCTAAATAGGGTAGGGAAATGATACTGAGGTAGACATCTGTTTTTTTTTTCTTATGCACTGGGGCCTGGTCTGGGTAGAGGCGGGAGCTGCTTACTCTTTTGAGAATGTTCTTAAAACAAAAATGAACTGCAGATCCAGAATGGCCATGAAACCAGAGACTGAGTGGTAGAATCAGTCCCCTCGACACACCACTAACTGGCTTACTTCAAGCTTGACTTCCCTAAGTTGTCATTTCCCAGTATTATGTTGTTCATATTTTGAGACCTGAGAGCAGTTAAGAGGATGACTCAGTCTCCCTTACTTGAGCAGATTCTAGAGTTTAATGCAGAAAACCCAGATTCATTCATTGTAGCATACAGTATGGTTCTTCTTAACTCATGTCCTCTTATCTGTTGCAGTTAAAGGACCATGGTTTGACCATGAAATACAATTGCTGAAAAAATTGCGATAAAGATAGGAGTGTAAATGGTGAAAGAGGCAGCTTTTTACTGTGAGCTAACATCAAGCTGTTCAAGAAATTAATTGTTGCATGCATTGTGGCATAAAAGAATGGAAACAAATGAATTTAACCATCATTGCTGTGAAGTCTTGAAATGTTGTACTACATTACTAGAGATTTTACCATTTTTTATTTTTCCCCTTGACCGTCTCCCAGCTTCACACAGCCTGAGGCTATTCTCCACAGGTTCAGCACTCACTCACTCTTAAAGCCCCCATTTGTACCATTTCACGTGCACCACACATGGTTCTTCATTTGGTGGGCCCCGACTCCTCAGGAAGTCAACCTCAGCAGTAGGCATTATTAGGCCTGCAGAGGTGAGTGATACTATAAGGGGCCATGAGTTGGGAACATGACAGATGTCATACTTGTAGTGGCATGCCAATTACCCAAACTGTGGATACAGCTAGTACAATGACAGCAGAATATTGTTGCCAACCCTGTTTTAAACTTCAGATGTCCTGTGAGTCTCCTGGTGTCTCCTGGAGATGAGGTTTTTAACTTTCCCCCCACCAGAAAAGGAGTGGTGGCTGTCAGTTGCTTCATCCTAGCCCCCCACCACCACCCACTATATTGAAAGCCTGAGTCTGTTGTCAAATCAGGGTTTGCCAGCAACAACCACTAGACTGGCAATTTTACTTTTTTTTAACTAAAATGTTCTGCATTCTCTTGTAAGCATTTGTTTTGCTCAGTTCAGCACATACTTTTGTGCAATTACTCTAAATAATGCCAAATAGTATAGACCATATATTTGATCCTACACCTCCAAATTCTTCTAACCTCAAAACTGTGGCCATTAAAGACAAACATCCATACTGATTCATGGCGTTTACAACTCTCAGTGGACAACAGTTTTTAATAGCTTCTAGTAAGGCATTTAATTCCTTACCAGTTCTGTCAGAGAATCACTTCAGCCATCTTGAAGGTATTCTTATGTAAGTATAAAATTTCATATTTCCATCCCTCAGATTATCCATTTCCACAGCTAAGATGTATAAAGACAAGCAGAAATAAATATCTGAAGGCAATCTATAACATTAAAAGTTTCCCTTCCATTACCTGCATGCCTAGGAAAACTTGGCCCAAAACCTTTATCTTTTCCCATGTGCTAAACCTTCAAACCCCTCAGCCACCTTCTCTGACTTCTGTCTAACAGCTGAATATCAGAACTCTAGCACAAATACCATTATACATCTCCATACTCTATGGCAAGTCTGATTATAATTGATAATATAATTAAATAATTTCAACATCAACATCACGCCTTCCAAGTATCCAGAAATAATTCTCCCCTATTCAGCCCTCAGCCCCACTTTTCCTAGTTGACTGCTACCCAAGCTTTCCCCCAAACAATCACTCTCCTTACCTCTTCCTGTTTTTGTATGTGGCATGAATTCTTATAATCAGAGTTAAGCTTAGACTTTGTAGTGCTCAATGTATATTTGTACTTGTGTCGGCTTTCGCTGCCCCATTGATTAATTAACTGATCCTCTGTCAAGCAGAGCCAATGAAGTTATCCCAGGGGTGTATTTTCTGTTACCCATCCACTCATCAAGGTTTCTCTTGAAGAGTGTTAGTGAGGGGCTCTACCTGATGTAATTTGGAATTTTGTTCCCCAAAACATGGGGAGTCTCTGTGACAGGAATCTATCCCTCCAGCATGTTCTATTTATTGTTGTAGTGAGGTTTAGCTCATTAGAGCGCGTGGCTCGCAGTGACTTGGATTTCTTTAGGTGGAGCATGTCCATCAATTCTGAGTTGGTCATGGCTTTGTAAGCCAGGCAGAGATCACCTCTAAGTAAGCAATCTGCCACTGAGTACAGCCGGAGTTTTTTCAGTCGAGCTGCATAGGACATATGTTTGAGGCCAGTAATCCTCTTGGTGAGGTACTTTTATGGTCTTTCCAGCTGTTGGAAGTGTCTTGTGAGGTACATCCCAAATGGGGCATTGTACTCTATGATGAGTCTAATGAGTGATGAGTAGAGGGGCACTACAACCTCTTTATTTCTAGATGTGAACCCTTTAGTAATTAGATGGGCCACATAGAAGGATTTCCTAACTGCTTTGGCAATATGATTGTCAAAGGAGAGATTACTATCTACCTGGGTCCCCAGATATCTTATTACCTCTTCTATATTAAGGGGGCTGCCACCTATGTGGTAATTCATGGGTGTTTTGTTTTTCCCAAATGGGATGACTATGCATTTTTTGGCATTTAGCTTGAGGCCATGACTTTGACACCAGGTGTCCGTCTCAGTAAGGCCCTTTTGGAGGATGTCCGTGTCAGCCGGAGAGTCAGTTATGGCTCCCAGTTTGCAGTCATCAGTGAACTTGGCTAGCCATAGTCCTCCTGTGTTTGCCTGTACATCTGAGAAGTATATGCTGAACAGTAGGGGTCCCAGGACCGAGCCTTGTGGGACACCACTTGTGACTGGTTTAGAGTCAGACCTGGAGCCCGCTCTTCTTACAATAGGAGTTCTGTTTGTAAGCCAGTTGGCAACCCATCTCGTGACGTAGGGGGTTATGTTCAGGCTGGTGAGTTTTTCTGTAATACCCGAGTGGGGAATGGTGTTGAAAGTTTTGGCGAGGTCAAGGTAGGCTGTGTGAACCACCTTTCCCTCGTCTATGGCCTTGATGACTGTCTCGAAGAAGTCAACCAGGTTTAGTAGGCATGATCTGCCCTTAACAAAGCTGAACTGGGACAGGTCAAGTGTTTGGAGGTTCTCAATGTCTTTGTTAATGAGTTCCATGATGATGCACTCCATAGCCTTGCAGACCAAGCTAGTCAGGCTTATGGGGCGATAGTTAACAGGGTCAGTTGTGGCCCCTCCTTTGTGGAGAGGAATAATCATTGCTGTGCGCCATTCTATGTGCATGTAGCCTGTGGAGAGGCTGAGGCAGAACAGCGTGTTTAAGTGGGGGATTAGTTCGTTTTGTAGTTCGTGCAAGACGCAGCCTGGGACACCATCTGGTCCCACTGACACTGTGTTTTTGGCTTTTGAAAGGGCTGTTTTCACCTGTGCGTCTGTGATTTTTGGGACACTACACTTTTCCGGTATTGTTGTGGACCCTTTTGGAGGTGAGAGGGGATGAAGTTTGCACTGAATTTATCTGCTAGGATGTTGGCAACATCAGTAGGTTCAGTATATTTTGTGCTATTTTGCACTAGTTCAGTGCATATCTGCGAGTTGCCACTTAGATTCTTAACATAGCTAAAGAAGGCTTTGTGGTTATCTTTTGAATCCTTGGCTATTTTTCTTTCGAAGTTGGCCTTGGATGATTTCATGAGGGACCTTAGTTTCTTACTGATACTGATTAGGGATGTCTTTCCTTCTTGGGATTTGCTTTTTTTCTAAACTAGTTTCCTCCTTCTATTGTATAGCCTGTTTATTGCAGGGGTCCACCAAACTGGTTTCCTTCTGTTAGAGGAGTGAGTCTTGGTTTTGCTAGGGATGGCATGATCCATGCATCCTTGTAGGTGCTCATAGAGTGCATTTGTAAAGGTTTCTGCATCTTGGGCAGTGTTATCCTTTAGCATGGGGGCTGTGAAATGTATAACCTCAATCTTAAGTAAAGTGACGTTTGCTTTAGAAAAGTTTTTTTACTGTGGTTTCCTTAGTTGGGGGTAGTGGTGGGGTGTGGACATCTAGAGTGATTAGTTTATGGTCTAATCTAATCAGTGACGGGTTGACCTCCAGTGTGGAACACCTGTCGCAGATGTTGGTGATGACCCGGTCCAATATGTTTTCACCTTTGGTAGGGGAGTTCACCAGCTGATCCAGGGCATTTGAGTTGATGAATTCCAGGAAGCGCTGGGCCTGGGAATTTGTACTTGAGTAGTTTTCCCAGTGAATGGTAGGGTAATTGAAATCACCCAATACCAGGGTGTTCGGTAGGACCTTCATGTTTTCCAGTGTCTCCAAAAAGGTGGAGTGGTGGTCCTGGGTCATGGAGGGTGATCTGTTGCAGGCCACAATTTGCATTGCAGATTTTCCCGTTGTTAGTTGCACATGGATGATCTCAGAGGTATCATGCTGCGCCACTAACCTGGAGGTGTAGGTATCCTTGATGAATATGGATAGACCCCCCTCCTTTTGTGTTTTGGTCCGTGTTCTGTGGCCAAAATGTGTGGTATGAGTTGTAGCCCGGTAGTGCTGGGGTGCTCTCTGGAGCCTTGAACCAGGTTTCAGTTACTACACAGATGTCGACGTTCTCCATACTGGGGAGTGCTTCGAGTGCGTGCATTTAGAGATTTTAAACTCCTGGCGTTGAGTAGCATAACCCTCAGTTTTTTGCTAATTGTGCTATTTACAGAGGTGGGTTTGACTTTTGAGCCTTGCCTAAAAAAGGCACTATGGGGGCAGCAAGAGCCTTGGCCAGTATTTGAAAGCCTAGGGGTGACAGGTGCAAGCCATCTCTTGCGAAGCAACACCTCTTGTCAAGCATGTTGTCCCAGGCTGACAGACACTGGATCCCCTTTGAATGACACCAGAAGCTTAGCCAGTTGTTGAAACTGATCATTTTTTCTTTATACTGAGGTATCATTCTTGGTGAGGGGAGGATGCTACTCAGGGTCATACCAGCCTGGGCTGCATGATCAGAGACCTCTTCCATGTCTCTTTTCATGTAGTCCAGGGAGGTACATCTCAGGTCATTCACACCAACATGAACAATGACAGAGTCATATTTGTACTTGTTCTGGAGTGACCTGAGTGCTTGTGTTATGTGGCAGATTCTGGCTTCCGACAGGCAGCTAACAGTAACCTTCTGCTTGTCCAGCCTAGTGAGTGGGACGTCAGTGTACCTGACTATAGAGTCACCTATTACTAGTGTGTTAGGTATGTTATTTCGCCTTAAGGGCTGTGATTGTGTGGCACACTGATTTTGTGTTTTATGTGTTGTCTGGTTTGCGATGGGAAGTGCAGGTTGTTTGGGTGTCTGCTTTGGAGGTCTCTGATGCTTTTGCAGGTTTTTATTTAGAGCCTCCGAGTACAATTTTGTGTATTTATGTGTATTTTTTGCCAGTGCTGTTTTACTAGGTCTGTGTGCGGCTGGAGGTGTGGTGCATGTGTTAACCTTCTCCTCTTGACTGTCTGTTCCAGTCTTGGGTGGAGACAGCTTAGCTTCCAGTTTGGCTGTATAATTGCATCTCTCGCATATGTTAGTGTTTTGTAGTAGGAGGAGAGGGTTGTTTGTGTACATGATGCAGTTGTAACATTGCCTCAGGATACCCAAATTCACCAGCTGGACTGGAGAGTGCACCTGAAGTTGCCCTTTGGTCATGCCTGAATAGTAGGGTGAGCTGCTTAGTCACTTGGTTGGTGAGGGGTGAATAAAGAGCCTTGCCCTACTGGGCAGTCAGTGTCAGGGTATATTAGTGCTTGCTATTAGGTCTGAGCAAGTGCTGGGCTGTAAGATGCTTTTTGAGTGCTTAGGTTGAGAGTTAGACTAGGTTCAAGGGAAAAACAAAAGAGGAGACTTAGTGGAGCTGGGAATAATTTAATCATAGCTAACCAGCACTGCCCAGTGCGCAAAACCGTTCAAACATGGTTTTTATAGTAGGGAAATTAAAGAGATAGAAATTAGCCCAAAATGGCCAATAAACTACTAACTTCTGGGCTGGAACCATTCCTCCAGGGACAGATAGGTTGCTCAAAGCTCCCCTCTCTCACAGGTGAACAGAGAAACTTCCTTCTATCCAAGTAAGGTATGGGTAACTCAGAAACTAGTATCACAGCCCTGAATTCAGCACTAGCCTGAAAACTGGACTATACTAGGTTAGAAAGGTGGGAAACAAGGAATTTTGGGGTTTTTTTGGTTTATTTTGAAAAGATAAGGCAAAATTAAATGACTACAAACGATCAGAAAAGGCTATCGCACCTTAGTGTGTAGCCTACAACAGTTAAACAAATTATTTAAACAAAAAACAACTTTTTAAAAGTGCAGGCAGTCAAATAAGTACAATATGTGAAAAAAACAAGCTTTTAAATCACAATAAATGCTGGATAATCTGCGTTTAGGTGGAAAACAGTTAGGTACAGCAAGAAAGTACAGAAAACTGATACTTAATCACTCCAAAGTCTCTCTTCTAAGCTAGAAGGCTTGTATCACTTTAAGACTTTCTAGTGCTACCCAGTAGGTTAGTTACAGAAAAGGTGGGAAACAAGTGCAAGTGCAGCTTTTAAACCAGAACATTGAAAGAGATGGAAAAAAAAAAACTGCCCAAATGGCCAATAGCTACAATTTCTAGGCCAGGAACCACTGTTCTTGTGGTAGATAGGCTACCTAATGATTACCACTCACACTGAAAAGCTAGAAGGCTTCCCTCCAACACGGAAAGGCTTGGGGCCTCAGAAGCTTACAAAGAGTCCTGGATACAGCAAATCTGTACCTGGACTAGACTAGTTACAGGAAAGGTGGGGAACAAGTACAAATGTAGGCTTTTAAGCCAGCAAGTTGAAAGAGATGGAAAACTGCCCAAACAGCCAAATAAACTAAAATTTCTGGGCCAAAACTCACTCTTCCCATGGAGAATAGGCTACCTAGTGCTTACCACTCCCACTGATAAGCTAGAAGGCTTCCCTCCAACACGGAAAGGCTTGGGGGGCTCAGAAGCTTACAAAGAGTCCTGGATACAGAAAATCTGTACCTGGACTAGACTAGTAACACGAAAGGCAGGAAACAAGTGCAAACATAGGCTTTTAAATCAGAAGGTTGAAAGAGATGGAAAAGCTTCCCAGACAGCCAATAAACTATACTTTCTGGGCCAGAAACCACTCCTCCTGTGGTAGATAGATTAGCTAGTGCTTACCACTCCCACTGATAAGCTAGAAGCCTTCCCTCCAACACAGAACGACTTGGTGGGGCTCAGAAGCTTACCAACAGTCCTGGATACAGCAAGTCTATATCTGGACTTGACTAGTTACAGGAAAGGCAGGAAACAAGCTTAGAATTATTATTTATTTTTTACAGAAAAGCAGCTAAAACAGCAGTAAATACAATTCAAATTGTAGTGCAGGCCAGCACACCTGAGAGTGTAGCAATACTACCGCAAATACAGTTCAAATAAATGCAATTAACTTAACACATGACTAAAAAACAAGTGCAGAAGGCAGTAAATTAGAAGGCTACTGACAAGCAGTAATAAGTGCAGAGTAAGAGCGAATGAACAGATAACAGCACGCAGAAGAGCAACTAAGACAGTTACAGTAAGAGCAGCTGAATAATATATATATATATATATATATATATATATATGTATGTATATATGTATACATACATATATACATTTTTTTTTTTTTTTTTTTTTTTGAGAGAGGGAACAGAGCAGAATTAAGATGCTACAGGGGTTGTCCTTCCCAAATGCTCTCTTTGTACACAGTAGGAGTGCCTGAAATCAGAATATGATCTCACTGCACTCAGTTGAGTGAGCAAATGAGATGGGCACAGAAAGAGTATCCAAATACAAATCTAAAGAGTGATGGGCAATTTCAAAGCCACCAACATTAACACCAAAACAAGAACAAGGAGTGTGGGTGGGGAACTAACTGTAGAGAGAAAGTCACAACTTCATTTGAGTTAATATTCAGTGAAAAACACAAATAAATAAATTAAATACAGTACTATATGCAAAAGAGCAGATAAAAGTGTACTTAAATTCACTTATACATCCAGCTGATTTCAGGTAGATGTTAGCCGGCCAAAGCTCTGATATTAAGCAGAGATAACTGAAAATGTACCACTTATATAAGGAAAGAATGTCAGTGATGAGCTGAAACTATCCCCCACTGCTATCAATGACTACACAGAAATTCTAAAAGGTACTCTGTAGAGAGACAGCCACAACTTCAGTTGAGTTAATATTCAGTGAAAAACACAAATAAATAAATTAAATACAGTACTATATGCAAAAGAGCAGACAAAAGTATACTTAAATTCACTTATATGTCCAGCTGATATCAGGTAGATGTTAGCCGGCCAAAGCTCTGATATTAAGCAGAGATAACTCAAAATGTACCACTTATATAAGGCAAAAATGTCAGTGATGAGCTGAAACTACCCCCCCACTGCTATCAATGGCTACACAGAAATTTTAAAAAGTACTCTGTAGAGAGACAGCCACAACTTCAGTTGAGTTAATATTCAATGAAAAACACAAATAAATTAATTAAATACAGTACTATATGCAAAAGAACAGATAAAAGTGTACTTAAATTCACTTATACGTCCAGCTGATTTCAGGTATATGTTAGCCGGCCAAAGCTCTGATATTATGTGCCACCATTTTACTATTATTCTGCTTTGTACTACTGTAATGTTCTCTTTTCTCTATTTTAACTCATAGGTTACCCTGCCAACAAACATAAGAGGCATAGATGCAGCTGTACCCCGTAGCAATAAGAACAGGGAAAAATGCATAATGTTGACCAAAAGTAAGAAGACTAATTCCCAGAATGTTATGTCCTTGTCACGGAAATAAACAACTCAGCAGCTTAATAAATTTCATCAATGCCAACTTTGAGGCTCAAATCGCAAACCAAGCCAAAGACAATCATGAGGCATTTTTTTGGTTATGTTCGTAATCTCAAAAGCACAGCACTGCAATGCACTGAGATGATTGTGAAATGATGTTACCTACACTGAGGCTGTAGACACAGCAAACCTACTGGCCAATAAATTTAGGTCTAACTTTACCCCTCCCTCCCTTCTGTCTGTCCCTCAAGATACACCTGAAACACCTCCAGTGATCACACAAGACCAAGTCCTAAAGTGTTATCAAAAACTAAAAATACTGCATCAATTAGCCCTGGCAATATCTCTCGATGCATCTTAAATAGCATGAATGGCTATTTAGCCACTCCCTAACAAAACTGTTCACTCTCAGCCTCCATACCAAGCAACTGGAGAACAGCTCCAGTCATTCTCCTACATAAGGAAAGACCTTCCACAGGCCCAGGCAATTACAGACCCATAAGTCTGACCAGCCTCATTTGCAAAGCCATGGAAAGACTTATCATGGAACTAATCAATCAGGGCATAGGGAACCTCCAAACACTGGACCCATCTCAGTTTGGATTCTTCAAGGGCAGGTCATGCTTACTAAACCTGGTGGATTTTTTAAAAGGTCACCAAAGCAATGGATGAAGACAAAACATTGTACACTGCATACCTCAACCTGGCCAAAGCTTTTGACACAATAACCCACTCAAGTATAGTAGAAAAGCTAAATGAATTGGGAATAAACCCTGTGTCACCTGCTGGATTGCCAACTGGCTCACAAATAGGACACAGATAATCAAAAAAGGGTAAGTTACCTCCAGAAGGAGACCAGTCTCCATTGGAGTCCCAGAGGGTTCTGCTGGGACCTTTCCTGCCTGGCATCTACTTTTATGACGTAAAAGCCAATACAAAAGGGATCTGGCTGACTAAGTTTGCTGATGGCTGAAAACTAGGAGCAGTCATTGAATCCCCAAATAACAAGCTATCCTGCAGGAAGGTTTGTCCCAAATTAAATAATTGGTGCCAAAATAATGGTCTGAAACTAAATGCTAAAAAATGCATTATTGTATCCTTTGGGAAGTCATCAATCCCAGGGAACTACCACAATAATAATACAACCCTAGGAGCTGACCATGTTGTTCGGGATTTCAGAACTTATGTGGACAGTGACCTAACTTTTGACTAATATGTATCCACTGTTGTAAGAATGTCTTTCTACATTGCACAGCGTATAAACAAAGTGACTGTGTCTAGATCTAGGGATATCATTGCCCCCCTTTACTCAGCCCTCTTTAGGCGAATCATTGAATGTAATGTATCTGTCCAGACACATGCAGCAACTGGAATGCCCACAGAGATACCTTACTAAAAGGATACAAGGCCTAAACAGCATGTTCTACATGTACCAACTCAAAGCCTTGTCATTATACTTGATATCCTGCAGACTGCTATGAGGTGATCTGTGTCTGGCATAAAAGACATCCTCTGACACAATATTGGTGGATTTACTGCACATCAGCATGCCAAATGGCATCAGAGATACTTGGACTATGTATCTAAACCTCTTCTGCAATGTCAGCAGAATGGTTTTGGGGGAAAGGAATATCTCTGAGAGGATATCGCTGCTTTGGACCAGGCTCCCCGTCCACATAATACATCAGCATCTATACCCGCATCCTTACAAACACTAGTATTAGGAATTAGCTTGCTATTCATTCTCAAACTTCTCCAGACTTCCTTTTTCCCATGTCCCAACATAAAGATGCTAAAGAGTAATTGTTTTCAATGAACAGAGTTGTCTGCCAACCTGAGAAACTGAAGGGTGTGTCATTCACAAATCATCACAATACCATTCTCACTATCGTCTGCATTGTTTGGCACCAAACGTTACTCTAAGCTGCTATGCCATCAGTGCACTAATTATCTACTGTCCCCATATGTCTTTTTCCAACAGCCACCTGTAAGTTCAGGAAGATCATAATAACCAGTGTGTAAACACTTTTACTTATATCTTCTAAAATCAGTGAATGTCATTATAGTATAATATGTGCAATATTTGCTAAATCTGACCCAAGCACATGCACCTAAGCAATAAAAAGTGATCCCACCCTCCCTAGCAGTTTGAGAATCCAGTGAAAGGTTTTACCCTTCTTTAGAAAATAATTGATATTCCTATATGGATTACAAAGAATCCTTCCACATCAGAAAATGGAAGGGCAAACCAATAAAATGGTTTGCAAATAGACATGCAGGTAGGTGTGGCCGTGAATGGGTGTGCCTTCTTTGAAGGTTGAGCATTGGGCTGGTAACTCAGCACCGTAAAAATCTACTGCCAATCATGAGCAGATTGGAGTTCCATTGTAGTAACCCCTAACCGGGAAAAGCCGAAAGACTTTTTTATTTTACTACTGTCATATGAATGTAAAGTAAAGTCATATTAAATTCTTCCTGGTTGCATGCTACAAGAAGCTTAAGGAGAGGGATATGTCAGTAACATAAGACTAAGAAAAATGTTGAACTCTATTTACAACACAGATTGTCTATAAAAAAGATAGGCTCCACTAAATTTAACATATTGGGCAGAAGAAGTAGCTGCTAGCAGTGTATGAACATAATACCTGCTCCCTATCAGTTAGCAGCCCTGTTCTGTATAAGTACAGATTCCTGCACTGAGGGTCTACCTAAATGCAATGATGCTGCTGCCTCCTTTTGTGTTTGATGGAAAGCCAGGAACAGTAGCTCAAGTAAGAGGTCAAAAGGTTGTTTAGAATTTTGCAGAACGCTATCAGGTGACACTGAGAAGAAGGGAATACAAACAGTATTGCTGTGAGCAATGATTCTACACAAAGATGGTCTACAATTCTACGATAACCTTTCATCAGCAGGTAGAAGGAAAAAAGAAAATGTGCACCAATAATTTTGTTTTGCGCTGGCAGCATGTGCACTAAAGAAAAACTTCATTGCAATATCCTGAGTTTTTTCTTTACAAGACAAAAATCTCACATGAGATTTAATTTCCCACATCATTTATAGTCATGGAGGGAAACAGTGACTTCATGTGCATGGACTTAAACAATAAGTGGGCAATCAATTTGCCTGGTTACCAAATAGATAGATAGATAGATAGATAGATAGATAGATAGATAGATAGATGGACAGATCTCAAGGCAGATAAATAGGATGGATAGACAGAGAGACAGAGAGAGACAAACAGATAAGGACACAGACAGATACACACATACGTGTGTGCATACATAGCTAAAAGAATGATTGGAGAGATACCATTCTTCCTAGCCATGTCTGGAGCCTTTCACATCTGTCCCTATCACTATATTTCTCTGTTGTCACTCTTTCGTCTCTATTACAAACGATAAGAAGGCTTGGGGTTTTGTTCAGATGCTTTAATATATACAAACACATCAGGATGGATAACAGCATCTTTAAATATGAACAAACTAGTTAACAAACAGAGCTTACATACATAACATGTTCACATCTCAACAGCTAACTACAAAATGGCAGTCAGGCTTGCACATGCTCAGTATTTAAACTCTAGTGCAAGCTCTTGGATAGCTAATTATGCACACACATTGTTCTACATCCTCCATCTTAAAAAGATTGCCCTTCATTCAAGGTAATTTTAGAGCTAGGCATGTATTACTATGTACATTAGAAACAAAATAACAATGTTCTTGTCCAAGTTGTTTTATATCTGCTACAGGGTTTAGAGATTCGGCTATATCTCGTGACATAACAGTTGGGACTAGATTTAGCAACATGGACAGTCTGAGGTGCACAACTCATATCAAGAACTTCTGGATTCATCATAGGAACAGGAATGTCCTCTGGAACTTCCTCTAGAATTGGAACATAAGATAACACACTCTGAGATAAAGAGTCTGTCTCACAGGCTATTTGCTGTGGTATAGGCTTGGACACTGGTCTCAAATGTTCCCGTGTCCACCTAAAAGTTGCTCCTTCTGATTCTATAATGTATGATCTTGGGTCTGGACCAATATTCTTCTTGACACCAATCTGATCATACCTTCTGAACATTTGCATCTTTACCACTTCTTCTCGTAATGGATTGAGCGGTTTACTGGTCTTATCATAGTAGGACGTCTGGGATAGGCATTTCTTCAACAGATTGACTTTCACTGATCTGCTGTTCTTGACACATGGAACCAACAATTGACTACTCAGTGGTAGTGCGGTTGTGTTTTGTCTCGACAGAAGTCTCTGAGTAGGTGAACCAAGATGTTCATCTCGAGGAATATTTCTGAGATTCAAGAGAATCAGGAAAACATTAGTATTACCTCATTTTGACTTCTCAAGTAACTGTTTTGCACTTTGTACTGAGCATTCTGCCAAACCATTCGACTGGGGGTATTCTGAACTACTTGTGACATGAGTAAAGTTCCATTCTTCTGCAAATCTTTTGAACTGTTGGCTTGTAAACTGTGTGCCACTGTCAGAAATAACTTTGTGAGGACTTCCATGAACAGCAAAATGATGTTTCATCTTAGTAACGACAGTACTAGATGCTTGGTTAGAAAGTAAGTCAATCTTGAACCAATTGGAGTAAGAGTCTACTAACACCAAATAATGTTGACTGTTCCACTCGAAGATATCAGTGGCTACTGTCGACCAAGGTAGTTCCAGAATCTGGTTAAGCTGAAGTATTTCTTTCTGTTGATGAGATTACATACTGAACAAGAAGAAAGTGCTCTGTCAATGTCTTGTGACACAGAAGGCCAAAGTACTATCTCTCTCACCCTTCTTTTGGTAGACTCTGTTCCTGGGTGACCATGATGCAAGACAGTAATGTACTCAGGTTGCAAGGATTTTGGAACAATTACTTTTGGACCTTTCATTATGATACCTTTGTCAGACAAAAATCTCATCTCTGTATGGAAAATAAGGTTGCACTTCTTGAGGTAAACTAGATTACTTTGATGGCCATCCTTGATTGATAAAGTGGTTGAGTCTTCATAAAATTAGATCTGTGGCTGTGTGTTCTCTCATCTCATCAAGATGTGTGGAAAAAATATTTCTCATTTCCATATTATCAAGCAGTTGAGAACCATGATTGTCATTCTGTTCAGTGGTATTTCTGGGTGATCTAGATAATCTATCAGCAAGATAAAGAAGTTTGCCTTTCCTGCAGACAAGATTGAAATTGTACTCTTGCAATCTCAGCATCATATGTTGCAGTCTGGCTGGAGCTGAATGCATTGGCTTACTCAGGATAGTGACTAATGGTTGATGATCTGTTTCGATCTGGATACATAATCATGGAACTTCGAACATGCAAACACAATTGCCAAAAGCTCTTTCTAAATCTGGGTATACTGCTCTTCAGTTTGGGTAAGAGTTCTCAATGCATAGGCAACAGGTTGATTCTCTTGTAGAATAGCTGCACCAATTCCAAATTTCGAAGCATCACAGGAAAGTGTTACTGGTTTGTGAACATCAGAGTATCTGAGCATTGGCAGACTGGTAATTCTCAATTTCAGGACATCAAATGCTCTTTGGTGTTGCTCTGACCAAGATCAGGATATATCTTTACATGTCAGCTCTCTGAGTGGTACTGAAAGTTGGCTGAAGTCTGGAATGAACTTGCCTAGGTAGTTGACCATGCCAAAAAAAGTTGCAGGGCTTGAACATTGTCTGGAGCTGGTATCTTGAGAATTGCTGTTTGTTTTGAAGGATCTGGTTGTAGGCCTGTACTTGTAAATAAATGACCAACATAAGGAACTTCTTGTAGCCTGAATTTGCATTTCTGTACATTGAGCTTACGATTCTCTTGATGTACCCTTTCTAGAACTTTACTCAGGTTTCTTTTATGCTTGGCTTCATCACGACCTCCTACCAGTATGTCATCTACTATGATAGCGCAAGGCTACCCAGAAAAAAATAGCTCCATTGCATACAAAAAGACTTCACTTGCAGAATTTATCCCAAATGGCATTCTCAAAAATCTGTACCTACTAAATGGAGTACTGAATTTAGTGAGCAATGAGGATTTTTTGTCAATTAGAATTTGCCAAAATGAACTCTTTGCTTCTAAGACAGAAAAAATAGTTGGATTTGGCATCAAGGCTGCGACTTCTTCAACTGTGCACATTGGATGATGAGGTCTTTTCAGCACTTTGTTCAAATCTCATGGGTAAATACATATTCTGATGTCAACTGAGCTTTTCTTATGAGCTGCCATCATGGAAGATATCTATTCAGTTGGAGTTTCCACTGAACAAATGACACATTGTCGCACCATTTTATCTAACTTGGTTTTGACTCTGTCCTGCATGGCTATTGAAACTTTATGTGCTGGCCTGATAACTGGACTGACCTCTGGGTCTATCTTCATGGAGTACACAACTGGAAATCTGCCTAGTTTGTCTTGGAAAAGATCAGAATAAGTAGAAAAAAATGTGCTGGGCAAAATTAGAGTAGTGGTCTTTTAAGCTAACATGGTGGACTTCCTTATTAAATGAAATAATTTCCATTTTCAAAGAGTCTTTGAGCCCTAATAATGGCTGAACATGCCTCTTGACCACATATAATAATAAGTCATAGCTGCTTCTACTCTGCTGGAATTAACATGAAAGCACTACTGAGCCTTCGGTATGAATGTTCTCACCTCCATAAGCAACAAGTTTCTCACACCTTGCCAAATTAAGCCTTTCACCTTTACATACTCTAGCAAATGTTTTGGCAGACATAACATTGCACTTAGAACCTGTATCAACTTTGAGCTCTGTGGGTTTGCCATTTATCTGAATAGTACAAAATACTTCATTCTTGCCCCTTAAGTCCACTGCATTAACTGTTTCATGAAGAACTGAAACACCATCAACATAAACAGTAGGTTTGTCACAGTCTAACTGATTAACTTGCTTTTTAAAATGTTCCCTTTTAATGAAAGAGTGTGGTTCTTTTGATTTACAAAATCTTTTGAAGTGATTCCATCTATTACATTTGTGGCATTGCTGACCAAAAGCTAAACACTTTTCCTTTTTAGATTCATGATTACTGCCACAATTACAACAGTTAGCAATGAAAGTGGGTGGGGCCCATGCTTTGAGTGTGTTGACTCACGCTTGCACTTCACTGAGGCTGTGCGAAGTCTGGAATTTGCTAGAAAGTTCTGGTGTTTACCAGTAGGTGCGGCCAGGGCTGCCATGTGCTCAGGCATGTTTCTTTTAACCACATGCTGCATACTATCAGCATGAGCTTTATCATTGTGCCTTCTAGAGCTGCTCTCATTTGTAAGCATATTTGTGTGCTTTTATGTCAGCTCATATATCTGACAAATCTCAAAGGCCTTATTCAAAGTTAAATCACTGTGACGAAACAAAATCTTTCTCACAGCATCATCTTTTATACCACACATAAGTCTGTCTTTTATCAAATCATCCCTTAAGTCACCAAATCTGCACGTTTTAGCTTTATTTCTCAGGTAAGTTAAATATGCTGCAAAAGTTTCACCAGGCTTTTGATCCCATCTGTAAAATAAGTGCCTCTCCATTGTAACATTTGTCTGGGGGTTACACATTTCTCTAAATTTATGTTTTAAGCACTCTGGGTCCTCCCATGACTCAGCCTGTACAACAATAAGCGGTTTCCCCCTCTCCTGTATAGATAGGAGGTACATACACAAATGAACATTCCTTTTCTATGGCTTCTGACCAAGCTAAATTAAGCAGAATAAATGCCTTTGTACGGTCATCTTTATCAGAAAAGGCAGCTTGTATGAAAATGTCATACTCTTGCTCAAACACTCTCCAATTCTCAGCAAAATTACTTTCAACACAAGTGCACTGTGCTTTTGAAATCCATCTGCTATGCCCACAAAGTATAGATAAATACACTGAAATATGTCTCTTGTAATTATGTACAAACAAACTGTTCTGTGAGCTTGTAACAACATTCAAATGCACAATGAACTCTTTGAAATACTTTACTTTGCGAAATATGCTCTATAATGCCTGTACTCTGCAAAATATACCTTGCAATGGCTGCACTTTGTGAAATAGCTTTACTGCAACACTGCACAAACATGCAAATACTGTATACACTTCTGAAAGCGCGGATATCTTTGCTTAATACAAAAATACATATGCTTTGCAAAAATGTGGTTGTTTCCCTTTATTTTATAAATTTTATGCAATCTGACTTTATTTTGAACATTTTCCATAGTAATTCGAATATGTTTATCAATATTGTACATATCTGTTTATGTGAAAATTATTTAGACCACTCTGTATGCTTTGTTTTATATTATGCGAATAAGAAATACTGCTGAGCAAGATTTAATACCTGAAATTAATTTCTGACCAGTTTTATGAAGTATGCACAGCTTTGGGACTGTCCACTGATGTATATTCCACCAACATCTGAATAAGTGCCTTAAATCATTTTATACAAACCATTTCAAACTTCATGTCCCTTTAGTATGCGGTTCTGACTTCAAGCCCTTTTAGATATGCCGATTCTAACATCATGTCCTTTAGACATCCCACTTCTGACACCATGTCACTCATTCATCTCTATTACAGTGTTCCATTATGTCCACTGTATACAGCTGCTTGGTGTTTTGTTCAGATGCTTTAAGATAGATAAACACAACAGGATGGATAACAGCATCTTTAAATGCGAAAAAACTAGTTAACAAACAGAGCTTACATGCATTAATATTCACATCTCAACAGCTAACTACAAAATGGCAGTTATGCTTGCAAGTGCTCAGTATTTATACTCTAGTACAAGCCCTTGGATAGCTTTGTAAAGTTATATGCACATATTGATCTACATCTGTCAAGAATTATATGACCACTTCTAGTATCTAGTAGGCCCATTTCTTTCCCATTCAATCCATATTCAGCAGTCTTGAGTAAAACTGTCTGGCAGCACAGGGCCTAAAGCTATGAGCTGGTAATGAGTTACTCTCTGTCCTCCATGGTCTGAGTCCTTCAGTCTCCATGTGCCAGCTGTGTGACTGAGCACATCACTTAACCATAAAGTGCTCCCTGTTCAATCCTAAAAAGGGACACTTAGATCCAGTGGGCTTACTCAGTTAACAGATTAAAAAATATTCAAACATGGTAGATTTTTGAGTATAATGCACTAAGCAGCCATATATCTCATACAAATCTGCCAAGAAATTGAACAGTTTTCATTGATGTATGAAAAGAACATTGAGAATGGCAAAACAAGCACTGCTGATGCATAAACGTATTCATCTAGTCTAAGAATTGATAGGATGTAACTCAGTAACAAATAATGTTGTGATGATTAATACATTACAAAAGTACAAGGCCTGTATTCATAAAAATGCAATCTTATAAGCAGAAAGAGTTGATCCTGCCAAAACCGTGATAGAAGGGCAAAGTACTGAAATCTGGAGACTGTAGAGTATGTGTAAAAAATAAGTATTCACTGTACACCAGGCAGAAGAGAAGCAAATTTATTCAGCAATCAGGGAATGGTTCTAAGTGAAAAACAAGTAAAGAGAATACTGAATGTAATGAAAATTTTTCCTTTAGTAATAAGTGTTCACCATGTCTTCATGAGCCTGAAGCTCATGACTATTTTCTTTTTTGTCTTATGTTTCCATGGAGACAAACTGAGTATAGGGCAATAAAAAGCTAGAACACTGGTTTCTTTAAGGCTAAATGTTAATGTTTTCTGAAAGCATGCAAGATGTTTTTCACATCTGGGTGGGGAATAAAGATAAAAAAGAAACAGACACCAGTTTGTGTAAGTAGGAGCACAGGCAGTAGAATGTGTCTTAGCATAGGTAACCTTAAATTTAGGTCAGATTGTGCCTGTGTCTGCAGCTGTCTAGGGCAATTGCTCATTCAGGGAGTGTTAAATTTCATTATGTGAAGATGTACATAGTTTTGTGTGTTTGTATTAAATTATCAGGATGTTCTGGGGTGTATTGTCATTAAAACAAAAAGTATTGTTAAAAGTGACATAGGTTCAAATGGAGATGATAAGAAACAACTGTATAAATGATCAAATTGCCAGACAGTGGGTACACTTCTCACAAAATCTGGAAACAGACATCTAAAAAGGCTGTTATATGTAATAGTTGGGAATAATAATTACTCATCATAATGGTGACACTTTCCAAATTATCATGGAATGTGAATGGTCTCTCAAGTATAGACAAAAAAGGAAAGAACACTGAATTGCATTAAGAAATGCTGAGTACAAACAACAATGCTACAGAGGACACATCTGGAAAGAAATGTGCAGGCAAATTTGATAAATAAAGGATTTCAGGATAGATATTGAGCAGACTATCAGGGACAAAGGAAAAGAGATCACTTACTGTACATAAATTGCAAGAGGAGCCACAATCATGATAGAAGAAGGGAAAATAGATAATGATAGATTTGTGGTAATAAGGGGCTATTGGCAAGGGAAGAGGATTATGCTAGCATGTATTTTTATTCCATGTAAAACTGCTATTATGGAGCTTAAGAAAATTTGTGGAGAAATAATCAGCTTTCAGCAGGGAATATTACTTGAATTGCAACACTAAAGATGCATGAGGGAGCCTAAAAGGGAAAATATAACAAAAGTGTGTAGATTTCTGAAGGAATTTATGAAAGTATTTAGTATGAAAGACATAAATGTAGTAGTAGGAACACAGAGAGAATTTACATATTATTCCTCAAGGTACAATAACTGGGATAGAATAGACAGAAATTATATTTCACAGGATCATTTGCATTTAATTAAAAGCTTTGAAACATATCTAATAACTATTTCAGATCTGTGCCAATAGTAACTAAAATAAAGAAGCAGGGTAATGAAATAAAAATGAGACACTGGCACTTCCACATCTACCTGGTAAAAAGAGAGGAATTTAAGGTATAAGTTGTCATAATTATTTGGGATTTATTAGGGAAGGTACAAAGTACTTCAGAAGATATAGCTGAAAGTGAAGTTTAAAAGTAGGGTACAAATAAATGAAAAGATACATGGCTAAGAAGTAACAAGGATTATTTACAGGACCTGACAACAGTTAAAGTTTATGACTAAGGGGAATCTCACACAGCAGGAAGAGGCACAACTGCAGACTGCTAAAGAGAAAATAATGGAGTACCTGGATAATATGCATGAGTTTAGAAAGATTGCTGTTAAGCAACTGCTTTTTGATAATAACTCCAGAGCACAAACACGTTTAGAACAATGACTTATGGAACAGAAAGTAGAAAGGGTTGTTGCTAAACTTCGGGAGTCTATAAGAAGAAAAATAACCAGAGATACTGTAGCGGTATTAGAGATATTTCAGAAATTTTATGAACATTTATATAAAGCAGAGAAACATAGAAATCAAGAAAAAGCACAAATGGAAATATTTATGGAAGACTTAAATATGCCAAAGTTAGATGTAGATGTGGCTCACTGATTAACAGTTAAGAAAGGAAGAGATGAGATAAAAATGGTGATGTATAACCAATCTGCAGGAAAGTCTCCAGGAATAGATGACATTCCTGTGGAAGTGTGAATCTAGGAGAGAAGAAAGTGATAAATCTCTGGAAGTTTTTTAACAGTATTTTAAAAGAAGGGGAACCGCTGTGGTGGCTGTAATACATAAATATGGTAAAGGCCCATCAGACCTAGCTTTAAACAGGCCCATTTAAATTTTAAGCCATGATTATCAAGTGTGTACATCTACAATTGCTAAAAGAATGACAAAGTTTTTGCCAAAACTGATAGATATGGATCAGTGTGGTTTTGTGGAGGGTAGGTAAACATTGACAACTTTAACAGAGCAAAGATGATCCACAGGGATCAGAATGTAGGAAAATGCAGCTGTTGATGGTGAGTCTTAATGCAATGCAAGCATTCAAAAGAATAAGTGGGGTTTGAGTTGGGCAATGGAAGCATTTGCATTTCTTGATATAATAATAAAGTTACAGAGGAGGATACAGGAGGGATCAGAGGTGAATATCAAAGTGGGAGGGTTCCTCTCTGATAAGTTGTGTCTGAACAGAGGAACCAAGCAGGGGTGTCCTCTTTCCTCTTTACTCGCATTATATTTAGAATCATTGACAAAGAAAATAAGGGACTCAGAAATTCAAGGATATACTTGGTATGGCAATCAAGAAAAGTTGGCTTTATTTGCAGATAATATTATATTTTACCTGCTAAAACCAGGAAAGGGCATCTCAGTGTTAATTGTGAAACAGTTTCAAGTTTTTTCCAGGATATAAAATGAATGAAGATAAAACAAAGGCTATAGGCTATAGCTGTAAACTATGTACCCATGCTTAAATTGGTTCAGTAATACCCATATTTATGAGGACATGGTGTGATGGCTATGCAGTGGCCCAGTAATCAAGGAGGCTCAATCCTCACCGCTAACACCAGTTAGGGACATGCACATTGGGAGGATGACAATGCACACACAGTAAAGTACAATTTCCCTTAAGAGCACACAGAGATCAAGTCAGTATGGGGCTGGTTTCTCCCTCTCTCTCCAGATTCCCAATAAGACTCCCCACTGGCACAGCTATAGAGTGGAGTCCTTAGCCAGGGTTCCAAGCCAAGTCCTCCCAGCACTCTCTCAGTCCAACCAGTGCTTTGTGTCCCTGCCCAAGTAGCTGACACACACACACTTTGAGATTTGATTTATAAACACACACCTGGGGAAGGCTGGAACAGGTTTACTAGCTATGCCCCCTTCTGCTCAGACCATAAAGTAGTTAGCACTGCCACCAGAACCCCTACTTATCAGCTACAATAAGGCTCTTCTCAAAGGGTGTCCAATCTTACTGTGTAATGTTACTATTATCCAAATGGCTAGTGTGACCAAACTAAGGCTATTCCAGGGTGGCCAATACAGTATCACCAAATGCATGCAAGTACCTAAGAGCTTAACTATCTCTACACAAAATCAGCCACCATTAATAGGTTTAAATATATTTAATAATAAATAATAAAAGCACTAGACAATACTATTTAATGCAACACAGTGACAATAGAGTTCACAGTCACAGGAAATACTTTAAAATAACATAGCAATACAGTCTCACATAAATACAGAAAACATCTAGCCTACTCTTGCTATATTCCTATCTATCTCTAAGAGATACTTTGCCCTAAATGTCTTACTTACAGAGCCAGGCAGAAACAAGTGCTGAATGGATGTGTTCAGATCAAGAGACAAATACAAAATGCACTCTTTCTCTCTGAGATAGTTCTTAAATTGATAATACACATTACTGCTGAATCATCTCAGGTTACATCATGTTTGTCACCTCTGCCTAGTTTCCCAGGCTAGCAGGAACTTAAACTTTTAACATGTCTCTGTTAAAAATACTTATCTCTCAGAAGCTGACAATTCCCTCTTAGAAGCTTGCCTGAATGGAAAGTCTTAAAACAATAGCCTTGGAAACCTGTAATTACCTCTGTTTCCAGACAATAGAAAGAAGCCCCTAGCCTAGACATCCTGTCTCTTAGCTTGAGGTAAACTGACTTTATAACACATCATAAAACTCTTTACTTATCACTTATTTTCTTAGAGTTTTGCAAGTTAACTCTGTATATCCCAATTCCTACTATGAAACATACATTTACATAGGCATAGAGTTTATACACATTTCTGCTCTTTTCCAGCAGGGTGCACTGTGGTTACAATTTTGAAGCTCAGTACAGAACATATAGTTTTCTTACATTTTTTTAAGGCAAGCATACAAATCATATTACTATTCACAAATGACAAAGAATTATTTACAAAATTCTATCTAGCTGGGCTGGCAGTGTCACACATGGTAAAATAAAATTAAGTAATAAATTTAGGAGTTTAGATTAAAAAAGATTTGTTATGGCAGCTAAGGATATGTGGAAAGAGCTTAAAGAAAAGATAATATAAAAACTGAGAAATTGGAAGCTCTGTTTAATGGATATGAATAGCAAGATACAAGCAGGGAAAATGTTTTTTAGTCGAAGTCTAAACCAACCATACTTGAAGTAGTGAGTATTGAAACAGAGATAAAAGAACTCTAAATGGGATCTTTAGGAAAGGGTAGGTGCAACTTGCATGGAGAAAATGAAAAATGTAAGTTTGTCTATGTCACAAGTGTTAATTCAATAAAAGTGTTTAAAGAATAACTTACAATGGTACATGCACATCCTGGTACTCCCAAACATACTGAGTGACCATTGCCCAGTTCTGACAAAATGGTCCTTCAGACACCCAGACTGCTCCTTATCATTAATACAGTTGAAGCCACACATATGTTTATGAAATCCATACCACTATGGCCTGAGTCCAGTCTTGCACAAGTAACAGCTCAGAAATAGCTGAGTTTCTATCTAGATAGATTAGAGAGATTTAGAAAGGCAAAAGGTGAAATTTGTAGCTGCCCTTCATATTCTAACATCTATTTTTCAGAAGAACCCCCATATGCATTACTGAGACATCCCAGTTCAGATACAGTATCTGACATCTGTCAGCACATAGTCAGTGTGCTGCAGTGTGAAATGAATGGTGGACTGAGCAGCTGCTTAGCATACTGTTCACTTCTTTGACATACTAGTAATTGCAAGAAAGAAAGCTACACTCCAGAGTGAAGCAGCAGAGAGTGTCACAACAGGATTGCATCGTTCATCCAACAATATCAGATACTGCAATGGGCACACAGTGTCACAGGCTGTGCATTTGTTTTATCTAGTGCAGGAGGCACTTAGGGCATTAATTATTTAAAGACTGTAAGGTAAATGATGAAGGCTCTGCAACTATGTAGTAACACAGAATGTGATTGGTTTGGGAGAATGATTAGAAGAATAATGGTCACATCAAGACAGCATTGTGCACTTTCTTATTGCAACGGCACACAAGGTGCTCTAGGGAATATTGAGGGTGCACTGCAGGGAACACCATAAATACCTTGCACTATTAAAGCGCCCCCATTCTCCCAGTCATTTAAGATCAGAATGCACAGTGGCCCATACAGGAGATGGCTGCTCACAAGAAGATCAGTGCTGCTAACAATGATACACAGTAATTAGCAATGTAGTTCAGAAAGTAAATCAAATGCATTATGCTAATTATCATTTTCATCAAACTATTACTTATATACATCTCATTTCAGGCTTAGTACACTGACTGATATAAAAAAAATGGTCAGTGTTCTGCCATGTTACAGTGCAGTATTGGCTTGTATTGTAAGTGCAGCCCACTGGTGCACATGGCAGTGATTAGGGTATTGCTGTTATGCAGTAGCAGTGGCAGCTGTATACAGTGGACATAGTGGAACATTATTACTAATTTTGGGTTTTGCAGTAGGTTGGAACGGTAGTCAGGACATCACAGTCTGTGCTTGCATAGCGGTAAAATGCACTCACTTCTGCTATGACACCTTTGTAACTAATATTTAACCCAGACCTTGTAAGCAGATTTAGTATGCAGAATAGTTGTTTCCTGAATTACACTAGCTCTCTTATTCATGCACTATAGATCATTAGTAAACGTAAAGAACACCCAAGCTGTGTGCTTGGTGCACAGTTACATGTCACTTCTGAAGCCACCTCCCCCCAGCTCTAGAGTAGACTTTAGCCTGATCCCTGTATTTTTTGTAAATGGGTCCCATTCAGTGTAAGCCACGTCCGTACTTTGTAGACACTACATGGAGATAAGTGTGAATGATAAGCATGACAGATAGATTAGAGGACACGGGCACCTACAAGTCTACAAAAAACAAACATATATATTAAAACATATTATTCAGTTGTATAAATGTATGTTAAGCAGACAGCAGATATTTCAAAAAAGTTGGTATCATTACTGATCCAGTTAGATTACACAGGAGTAAAGGAAGAATGAGTAGGGTGTAAAAGAAGAAAGGTTTTACAGTTACAGCAAACATGAATATGCACCCACAACTATTGTTAATGCTACAGAGAGGCAAAAGAAACAGGGAAACAAGAGCTAGAAGGATTATAACTGTCAGACTCTACAACTGCAAAAATTCCTAACATATTCTTTTTGACTAGGAAACCTTAGTCAGGTACACATCATTCTAAACCAGGTCTGTAACATTGGTGACCATGCCCTCATAACTATGTCAGTTCTGGTTTTAATGCTAGTATAATAAATTTATACATGGTCAGCCATTGATCACTACTCAGGGATGCTGCTGTGGAAAGGAAAAAAATGCACTGTCCCTCCAACAAAGGAGAAATAGTCTCCGGCTGCTTATCTTCTGTCCTGGGCTGGGCCTCAAACACCTGGACTGTGGCAAGTGTTGGTTCAGAATAATGGGTACAGATATCAGGACAAGTCTTAGGTTGCCTGTTACAGTGAACATTGTTACAAAATTCCAGGGTGCAGTCTGTATCGGAACATTCCAGTGCACATTACATTGTGTCTACTGAAAGGAGTTTATCAAGGATAGTGTCTTCCTTCCAGTATGTGTCATTGATTTGTAGCACATGTGCTATCAAAGTCCATATTAGTGTGCACCTGTAATATTTATTAACTCCTTTTGGGCCTGGTTGCTGCTTCCTTCCCTCTTGCTTTCTGAGTTCCTTATCTATGCAGCCTTAACAGTAACTCTTCCAGCATATGCGGGGCATATTCATTTCTGCACAGGTCTTAAAATCTATGTTCTTCCCTTTCACTTTACTGTTTCTCCTTCTGGTGCACAGTTGCACCATATACTCTCTATAAATTGTCTTAACACCTTTAACACATTTTGCTTTGCACTGACTATGTCTCTTAACAATGCAGTTCTCTGTATTCTGCCCTGACCCTCACATATTTCCTTTAATGCTATATACAAAAAGTCATGCACGTTACAAAGACACACGCAGACATAGTCTGACACATAAGCCCTTCAGTTACATCAGTTGCTTGACTGTGTGTGATCAAAAGAATAAGTGCATAAATACTAGTCATAGTAATATATTTAGCTTTTTAGTCTCAGACTCGTACATTGCAAACCATTGCAACTTTATCCAGACACACACACACGTGTGTGTGTGTGTGTGTGTGTGTGTGTGTGTGTGTGTGTGTGTGTGTGTGTGTGTGCCACTTTGTTGACTGTCTACAGATCAGATGTTCAACTGATCAAACGAATGAATTAATACATAAATTTTGTAAATGTATTTCATCTGCCTGTTATCAGACATGGATACACACACAGACACACACACACACACACACACACACACACTCACACACACACACACACACATACACACACGCACACACACAATCTCATAATTTTTGCTGGTGCCATAATTACTAACATTAGCATTCTTTACTCTTTAACCGCTGTTTTTAAGATCCACGGCCACGAAGCAGGAAAAAAAAATGGTGTCTACAGTTAATGATTTCAGTCAGAGCACATAGATTATGTGCATGTCTTTTTTTCCCCAGACACTCCCTATACATTTAATTCACCCCTTTATAACATTGAGTCCTAATGGTGATCGCTGAATGCTTAGAAAAGGAGTAGAAAAGAGAAAGAGAATATATACTGTTATAACAAAAAAAATGGAAGAAAGGTGATGAAGCAGAAAATAACTGCAGATCAATTTCTGTGATAAATTCAAGCTTCGATATGTAGATGAAAGTAATACAAGTACAGAAGAATAACCGTGCAGAAGGATGAAGTGAAGTTTAAAAGGAAATGGTAAGGGATATAAGAAAATGTATTAGTATCAGCTGTTTATTAGGAACAAAGGGAAATTAAGTTAATTAGCTTTGGCGTGACCAAAAACCTTTGATATAATCAATGACTGAATCTATGAGATTTTGAGTGAATATGGACTTGACTTTGTAACAGCATGAAGTAACAAGCTGTACAAAAGATACGCAAAATACTCCCAGTAACTCCAACGGTAAGTGAACACATGGGAAATAGAGTTAAATAGAGCAATGGATGAAAAAGGGCTGCCCACACATCTATAAATATTTGGGCTGTGCAAGAATAACGTGATATGCAATCTTAAAAAGAAGTAGAACATAAGAGATGCAAAGGTCTTTCTGTGGCTCTACATTATGTCATAGGCTGATGATTTAGTAATTTTAAGGATAAACTAGTATAAAAATAAAGTCAGTGGTAGATAAACTGGATAACTTAGGATTTTCTAATAAACAGAAAAAGTAAGGGTCTGGAGAAGGGAATTAAACATAAGAGATACATTTTTAACTGAGAGCAAAATACTGTATATGGGAATAAATTTGGGGTCAAAGGAAATGATGACATTTTGGAACAGTATAATAAAACAGAAGACTATAATCATTTTATGCTCTAAGTTTATGTTGTCCTTTAAAAAGAGTTTACTTGATAAAAAATTTTTTTTTGAGTTTAGAATCATAAACACTAGATTTATAACACTCGCCTGGTAAGATGAAAATGGACTTCCTTGGCATTTTCTTTCTTATATTTGGGGGGTCTCATCTCAGTCAATTTAAAAGCAAAGTTTTATTTAGAAAAGAAGGAAAGATAATTTGAAGATGATTTATCCAGTTCTACCTTACAATTATGTATAAATACATTTTGTAGGTATGGTGTGGTAAAAGGATGCACAGATATGTTTGTTTCTTTGAGATATTAGTTGTACCAAGCTTGCAGCTTAGTGGCCTTCATGTAGCTTAATCACAGTTGTCCCGTGTTGTAATGTATGTAGATATAAAAATATGTGACCATGAAAATATAAACTTATGAGGGCTTATGTTTTAGTACCAGGTTCATGTTTTCAGAAGGTGAGGCTGCCTTTTGTCCATGTTCACCCTGTATCCATGTAGTTTTTCATTGGGGTCTCCAGTTTCATTCCACACTCCAGACTCATGTTGTTACATGAACTACTGATCATGCAAACTGCTCACAGATGTGTGTGTGTGTGTGTGTGTGTGTGTGTGTGTGTGTGTGTGTGTGTGTGTGTGTGTGTGTGTGTGTGTGTGTGTGTGTGTGTGTGTGTGTGTGTGTGTGTGTGTGTGCATACTCAATAGATAATAAATGTACTCCACCCCCTTGCCCTCCTCCATTGAGTACATTAAGATTTAATTGGTGGTCTGCTTGAGTCAGCTATTAACAAACAAAGTCCCTGTGCATCTCATTGCTTCAGGTTAAATTGTTATTGCTTCAAGCATATGAAGTTCTGCATTTGTCTGGCTAGGTGATCATATCACTCTTTAGCTTAAATTATGATTTTTCATTTCTTTTTTTAAATCTTTTTGTGCTGCCAATACCTGCAAAGGTTTATCCTGTCTTAGATTCCCTACAGCACTCTGGTATATGGTGTCTTTGTTTTGCACATTAAACATAATTTCCTCTTAGGCATTACCAGCATGATTGCACATTAAACATCACTTCTACTTAGACACTACCAGCATGACAATTAAAGGAACTTATGTATTTGTTAGATGCTCCACCTGAGTTGGTCTTGTTTTCTGGAACTGTTGCTACTTGATGTTGTGCATTTCTATTGTCTAAAATAGCTTGAACATTGACCTTTATTAATCCCAGAAGTTACTTTTGTCAAACATTGTGAAATGTGAGTTTCTAGCTGCTTTCTGACTGATATTAATGCATCTGGCTGTCTTAGTTCCATTTGTTTTATAATGCTGCTGGGAATGCCATTCTTATACTCTTGGGGTTGTATGACCCTCATTCATGGATGTACATTGGCCACTTTCATGGAGAAGAGATATAGATCTCTGCATGCAATCTCTGAGACCTGGGTTCAGCTGGCAGGCTCATTTACTGCAGGAAATAGCTGGGTGGGAGGTAATGAGTGATCAAAAGCAGTTCACCCATCTAGGGAGACCAGTGCTTGTATTCAGCAGCTGTTTGAATCAGGAGGCAAGCCCTTGGCTTACCAATTAGTGCTTCATCATGTTACTAGGTTGGGTGTAGAAGCATGCACTAATTAGTACTTTATCCTGTTACTAGGTTGGGTGTAGAAGCATGGGCCAATTAGTGCTTCGTCCTGTTACTAGGTTGGGTGTAGAAGCATGCACCAATTAGTGCTTCATCCTGTTACTAGGTTGGGTGTAGAAGCATGCACTAATTAGTGCTTCATCCTGTTACTAGGTTAGGTGTAGAAGCATGCACCTAAGATGATTATTCTAAAGTACAGCCATTAAGGGGAAGGGATTAAGGAGATAATCCTATTAGGCACAGAAAAAGATGTCACACCAGGAGTTCACTGCCTTTCTTACAAAGCCCATGTATTTCAAGGCTTTTAGCAACATGATCCTCTCCTCCCATGACACAAGGTACAGAGGCAAGCCAAACCTGTAGGCTGGGAGCAAGAAGAAAGTAGCTAGAAGCACTAGATGGCCACAGCACCACCAGGGTCCACAAACACACACACAGAAAGAATACATGGATTCATATACTTTTTTTCAAAACCTCAAATAATTGATTACAGAAAGTTTTCCTATGAATTATGATTTCATCAGCAGAGATTACCCATTTTTATCAGTCATCAGATAAGTCCATTCTCCTGCCATAATGTGAGGTACATTTTACATCGTACAAAAGGTAAATTACATCCAATAACTGCACATACATCTTTGTGTGATAACTCATGTAACTTGTTAATATGTGTAATACAATCGCTGAGTTCTCAAATGTATTCAGTTTATTCAAAAATAGGTACAAATATGACATTATTAGAAAAGTTCACTTTTACTGAGCAGGCCAACTCAGCTGCAGGCCGTCCAAATGAAAAAATAAGTATTATTATTATTATTATTATTATTATATTTTATTTTTTACTTATATATAGTTGAGTTTCTCATTTCAGGACTTGGAACTCTACATAGGCAACACATGAGAAGAGTTCCAATTTCTGTTAAATATTTGGCTTGCTCTGATTTGAAAACAGCCCAGCATTCAGATCTACTCCCCAATAGAGAATTAAGGCATTATGCCTTCCATACCTCTCAGTTGTTCAGATTTTCACAGCATGTACAGATATTTGCCTGATGGAGATTTCTGGCAAATTGCTAAGGATTGAAGAGACTAAATAATGACATACATTTTAGTTTCAGACTTCATTTCCTTCAGAAAATGCAAACTAATACAAATCCTGTTATTCTAGCAACTAAGCTTGTAAGAGCAATATTTAAAAACTGTCCCTTTTTTGGTCCTTTGTCCTCCCCCCCCCCCCCCATTATTTTAGGCATTGTCCTGATTTCTTGTGGTAAGAGGTTGGACGTATGATTCCTTGTGACATTTGGAGTGGCAAAAATGGCAATTCATCATGGACTGAGCTACAGAATGAAACAGCAAGCAACCATTTTTCATTGGTTCAAAATGTCTCAAGCAGTTATTGGTACCTGAGGCAATCTGAAACTGAAAAGTATAGAAAGGTGTATTTATGGATAATGTCAGATAGAGTACTGCTCAGGGTTAATATAAAAAAATTTAAAAAGCTATTTTTAGTTATGATGCTTTACTGCTGGCCAACTCCAGTCTGTAGGGTAGTATGTATTATTTCTTTTGTGTGTGTGTGTGTGTGTGTGTGTGTGTGTGTGTGTGTGTGTGTGTGTGTGTGTGTGTGTGTCTGTGTGTGCGCGCGCGCGCGTGGCTCCATATTACAGAGAGAGTCTTTATCTCTCTGAGAGAGAGGTAGAGAACGAAGGAGTATGTAGTTACAATCATTCTATTCATAATACAGTTTTATCAGAAACTATCTATTTATGGCACATCCTTTTCTCCATATGTCATGCAAATGAAAAAAAAATGTACAACTTGTATGAAGAAAGGAGCACCACTGAAAAGGAAGGGCTAAGGTTAGTAAAAAAAGTGACATGTCAAGCAAAGACGCAGTAATCCTGCAGTGAGATGAGCTCTGTTTGGATATGTTCACTATGTGACTTTACTTGAACTAGCCTCTACTTGCATTCATTTGGTGAGTAAGTTTGTTTGCCACCAAATATTATACTTGTAAAATCTCAGACAATAAAGTCCATTTAAGATTTGAGCGACTTGGGGAACGAGAGGGTTTGTGTGTGCGCGTGTGTGCATGCGTGCGCGCGTGCGTGTGTTTGCGGTTATTTATGCGTGCAAAGATTCATGTGTGGCTTTTTGGACATCAGTGCCACATTTTTATCTAAATAAACAGAAGTAAAGAGTGACGATAGCATAGGAAAGCCTTTTCTATTTGGCTCCAGATAGTTGTTTAAAAAAGAAAGAAAATACTATGGGGATAAAGTAGTTTAACTATGAACTATAAATATGTCAGTCAGGGCCGGTGTTGGCATTTTGGAAGCCCCCAGCAAATGTCAAGCTTGGGGGGCTCCTGGCTACTTCCAGTCTAAATATCATCCTGTCACTGCCACTCCTCTTAAGCAACCTTTTATTTCATGCTGCAAACTTTTAGGAATAGTATGCACAGACCAACCTGTAGCTACAATGCTTTTACGTTACACTTGGCCTATGTTCCACACTACTATGTTGGTCCAACTCACAAAGGGGCATTCACAGTTACTGGCATTTAGTTGCAACAATGATGCATTACAATAACTCTATGTAGAGGTCTGTTTTTTGGTGAAATGGGGTCCTAGGCGCTGCCTACTGTTTCACCCCCCCCCAAAACACACACACACACACACACACACACACACACACACACACACACACACACACACACACGCACACACACATATATATATATATATATATATATATATATCCTCTACTGCTTCCCTTTGTTTCCCCTCTCTAATCACTTTACTTTTTTCTTCTCTTTCTCACATTTTCCTTACTGTTCAGCTTTTTAAGAAGCTATAAATTTCTATATGCGTTGAATTACATTTTAAACATTTTTTTCTTTTTACACAACCTTTTCATCTAATGACGATTTAAAGAGAAATTATGATTAAGGAGAAAAATTCAGTGTTGCTGTTCAACTTTAGTTTTCCTTTCATGCTTTCAACACACCTTTGCTGACCAAGACATCACAGTAATATCCATTTACAAAATCCAATGGTAGACTAAACAAAAATCAACAGTAAGAAAAGACTTTCAATCTTGTGTTTTTTCTTCCAAGGAAGACATAAGATGTGCACAAGGCTTAATGTTCAAAGCTGACAAAACAGTAGCTCACAATTAACCAACAAGTCAACTGCTGTGAGGATACACAGATCCTGTTTGGGAATACTACCTGCCTCCCTAACCCCCCAAAAAGATGATCACTACCTGGGGATCCCTCAGGTGTTAGATAGGGACAAAAACAGAGGTTCAAATGGCTACAGTCATGTATTTCAAGTGACTGCTGTCATGCATATACATAGCATGCCTCCTCACTCCTCACACCTAACCCCAAAGGCTGCCACCTGTGTACGTACCTGATATGTGATTATGAGGAAAGTGAACAAAATAATGATTACTGTAATGCATTTTACTTTGTTTCTCTTAGTACAGTGCCCCTAAAATAGCTATAGGAAACTTCTTTGCACACCTCTGATGTCTGTGAGAAAAGTAAAAAACAAACAATGACCACACTGTCCCCAGCACAAGCACAAGCTATAATGGCCTCCTGTGCGTGCCTCTAAGGTCTGACTGTGATGGAAATTAAAAAAAAAACGATGATTAAATAATGCCCAGACCCCCCACATAACATACAGCAACTTTCTGTGCATAAACATCAGAGCAGGGCTGATTTTAGAACTGGGTTCTGTTGAGAGTAGAGGCCACCACCAAGTCCAAATCTAAATCCATCTATACAGTCTGGGAATGGGGGACACCAGACTCCTTGAAGATCTAAGTGTCTTAGTGTTTGGATATATATTTTCTTTACTTTTGAAATATAATTACTTGCTAACTGCATTTTTTACTGATACCCTGAAGAGTAACATATGTGTCCTGGTATTACTGGGTGTGTGCAGTAAGATAATTTTTTTTTTATATACACACACACACATGCAATAATAAAGCCATAGCAATACTAGTTTTGTACTTATTTCAGCAAATAGAAATACATTGTGCAACACTAGTACTGCCATACCAGATCAGTGACTGTTGTTTAGCAATCACCAAACAGCTCCAGGAGTAAGTCACTTTTATTTACTTAACTGGGGATTAATGCATACCTGTCACTGTCCCTGATTTCACAGACCATTCCTGATTTTGCCTCATAGTTTTGCTCTGTCTTTTGCAAAACTGTTTGATTTGCTGGTAAATCATTCAGGATTACAAACAGTCAATAAATCCAGACATCAGAGTTTTAGACTTCTTTTTGTCCAAAAAGTTGAGTGATGATGCAAAATGTGTTATTCTAATAATGTTGTAAGTGAATTAGGGTAATATTTAATATGTGAGATTGTAAGCCTTTATTCTGCTATTATCTTTGGCATTGTCCAGAATTTTTGAGCAAAAATGTTATAGTGCCTGGTGTTCTGCCAGTATTTGTAAAACTCCTTGAAAGAGAAACCATCCCTCAAGATCGGAAGCATCAGCTCTTCTTAAAATGCTAGGTATGTACTGAGATCAGACACTTTGTGCTGCTGATATTTCTCTAGTGTTTACATTGCTCATGTTCATTATCAGGTTTTCTTAACAGGGTCATATCACAGCCCTGTTCATCTTAAAGATTGTAATCAGAAAATGAATACATTTTTCTCCTTATTTTTCCCCACCCAGTAGCAGTTTTTGTGGAACCCCCACACAGTCAAAGATGATTACTGAGGCTTCCCTGCAGCCATGGGCATTGCGGGTACCAAAAGCTGGCAATGTTGTTAGTTTTAGTGGAGATAGAGCATCCACAAGTAGGATTTAACTAACCCAGTGGCACTATGTCAGTGACAAAATATTTAATGGAATTGTGAAACGTTACTTGACAAAACACTGTTACAATAACCAAAGATATCTTTAAATTTTAAAGAAGATATAAATAAGAATTATGATTGCCACCTGGTTTATTAAGTACACAAGATTACTGTAATAGATTTTGCTGGTTTGACAGAAATGTTGTAAAATATCAGGATAAGATAACTTACTGTGATTGGGGGTCGCCAGGACTGCAGCTCTCGCTCATGCCTGACGCTGGCTATGCTGTCAGCCGTGGTTGTATGTATACCTCTCAACCTCCTAGTATAAAAATTCTAAACAAAGCTAAAAACAGTGGGGAGGCAAAGCACCAAACCCAGGGAGAGATTTTAAATATTGCTCTTACAAACTTACAAAGTAGCTAGAATAAAAGTTTCCCATTAGCATACATTTTCTGAAGGATGTAAAGTCTGCAATTCAAACTGGAACTATTTAGTAACTGTAATCCTCAATGATTTCTTAGAAAAACACACATTTTGTGAGAAATAGTCCAAAATTGTAAAGCAAAAATTTGGACATTCTGTAACTGTGGTCATTTAAAAGGTATAATTGTATGATAAACTGACCCATGAAAAAAGCCAAAATGCAACTAAGAAAAAATAATTTACATTTTATAAGACAACATGTCCTTTACTTACTTGCAACTCATTTCATGGCTGACTTGGGTTTTACTACATGTCTGTGCAAAGATCTGACATACATTATTGTGGCTCTTTACTTATTTACTCACTTTATCACAATCAGACATCTGAAGAGTCACACAATCAGTAAGATAGATGTATTTATGGGTAAATGTGTGAGTGTGTGTGTGTGTGTGTGTGTGTGTGTGTGTGTGTGTGCACATGCACATATGCATGTGTGTGTCTGTGTGTGTGCACTTGCGCGCGCGTGTGTGTGTGTGTGTGTGTGTGTGTGTGTGTGTGTGTGTGTGTGTGTGTGTGTTTGTTAATGTTTTCAGAGGTAATTAGGGAGAATTATAATAGATTATATTATGTGATTCACAGCAATGAAACAAAATTTTTTACCGTGGCCATTATTTATTTATTCATTCATTCATTTGATCACAACCAAACATCTGAGGTGTACACAGTCAGTAAAAAAAGGCAATAGTTTCATTTGTTAGTTCCAGGCTAACTGCCCTTGCAGACCATTTTAAGTTTATCCAATTATCCAACTTGAGAATCAAACCCTACACTTTGTTTCTGTAAGGTAAACTCATTAATCATCATGCTTACTCCCAGCCCTGTATTTATCTGCCTTGGCAAGATTCACATAACTGTGTGAATGTGAATCACATAACTGTGTCCATTGTTATTTTTAATTTGATCACAACTGTACATCTAATGTGTATACAGTCAATAAAGTGTCTATGAAGAGTGAATAAGCTATTTACATCACATGTGTACTTGATTAATTTGTTTCATGCAACCAGGGCCAACCAGTTTTATATTTAGAAGTGCTGTGTTGAGTGGTATTATAGTACAAACTACAAAAAAAAAAAAAAAAAACTAACCAAGCTAGACTTTTCACTGTGTGATACCTTACACTTCCTGTAATAGAAGCCCATGGGATATATGCAAATGGCCCCTTAAAGACATCAAGTGTTTCAGCTATATGGCTTCTGAATGCCTATGACTTTTTACTGTTTCCTTTTTAAGTTTTTATGGACACATTCAGTGCAATAATACCAAACCCCAGTTAGCTGTGGATGTGCATAATACAGTCTTCTTATGACCTCATCAGCACAGCATAAGTGGACTGTTTGGCTATACTCTAGAAACATAGGGTCTTTATACCCACCTGATAGATGAAACACTTGATGTCCTTAAGGGGTCATTTGCATATATATTCCATGGGCCTCTATTACAGGAGATTTAAGATATCACACAGTGAAAACTCTCGCTTGGCTATTTTTTTTTTTTTTTTTTAGTTTTTTACTAATTGGTTGCTTGTCTGTGTGACCTTTTTACTCTTCTTTGATTTAGTTGATAGTTGGGATAGTTTGCAGACTCCTTAATGCTTATGAACATCAGCTGGGTATAAAGACCCTATGCTTCTAGAGTATAGCCAAAACATCCACTTATACTATGTTGACAATTTCATAAAAAGTCTGAAACATGCATGTCCACAGCTAGTGGAGGTTGGTGCTATTGGCCTGAATGTGTCCATAAAGACTTAAAAGGAAAAAGTCATGAACATTCAGAAGCCATATAGCTGAAACATTTGATGTCCTTAAAGGGTTATTTGCATATATCCCACGGACTTTCATTATAGGAGGTTTAAGATATCACACGGTGAAAAGTCTAGCTTGGCTGTTTTTTTTTTTTGTTTGTTGTTTTTTTGTTTGTTTGTTTTTTTTTTTGTTTTGTTTTTTTTAGTTTATCTAACTGGTTAGTCTGTGTGATCTTTTTACTCTTTGATTTGGTGTTATAGTACAGCATATTCAACCATCTATTTCTGAAGAAAAAACTGTTTCTCAAAATATCTCTGGCATGTATTCAGAAGAGTAAGGCTGCTACTGGAAAACTATTTAACATATGTTGTAGTGTGTGACAACTTAATTATGTAATACTGTAACCATGCACAAAGTTGGTCTGCTATAGTATAATACCAATGCATTCTATTTAGCCACATCCATCCAGTTATTTCCTGCACCCTTCCATCTCATTTTGAAGTCACTAACTATCATTGTTACTAAGCCAGCTTCAGTGTAACAAGATACCTTCATGGTGATTAACTTTGATGATGTACAATCATTTTACAAGCTGCTCTTTTAATAGGGTTTCACAAGCCATTACCCTTCCAAGAAAGGAGGAACCATTTCACACCACTGGTATGCCTTGCCATTTTAATCACTTATCCTGCTTCACGAGGGGTCCTGAATAATCTCCCCATATCTCCCCCCTCTACCCTCCCATGAGATAGCTTTGGCTGTCTAAGTGGCCAATATACATATATAGCCTCCACATATACTACATTTGATATAATGTATCTGCATTTCCTAGGTTTAATAATCATATAAGAGCAACTAGAACAAAATTAACAAAAGAACATATAATGATAAAATATTTACAGTATTTTCATTCTTATTTACAAACTTGAAGTAACTTCCAAGGAGGAAGCACAAGCTCCTATCTGACCATACCCCTGCATGCCTTTGCTTCGCATCCATTGAGAGCTGCTTACCCACATACACGTAAGAGACATTGCATGGCCCATCCAGCACTCCTTGTGGCTCCAATTAGGTCGGTATCTGTTAATGGAATCACACTGAAATTTGTCCATGCAATCAACAATATCATACTTTATACATTTCTCCCCATCTTACAAGACTATTACAGTGATAAGTTCAATGATTAACCAACAATTTACTCTTCCGTGTCAGTAAAAATTCACACTGCTTGGTCTTCAAGTTCTTGAGTGTTGGTACAATCTGTTAACAATGTGGCCCTTTTACTCAGGGCCGACTTCCACTTAAAAAGTGGAAAAATGCAATTTCTTCTTTGTGATTGCACTGGTTCCCACTCTTGCCAGCTTGATGGGGAAACCCTTCCCTGGGCATTTATTGCTTTATCCATTTGACCTGTAAGTTGGCTGGGCATCTGCTTTAACAAATCTTTTCTCACTTCCACTGGATCTGTATAGGATTTCACCATGCCTGGTGAAAGGATCTTAAAGCTAGCAGGATAAAGCATTTTATACTTGATATTTAATTGTCTGCACAATTTAATAATGGGGACAAAGCTTGATTGTAGTCTCCTAATTGGTAACAAATAGTTCTGCTCATAGAATACTCTCTTTTCAGTCCATATAAGCTTATTTCCAGGCTTCCATAACACAGACAAAAGACATTCTTTGAGGGCATATCACTCAAAATGTAAAATTTGGTGTCTAGGAGAGTCCCCAACTGCTCGCTGAGGTTTACATGGCATACAATGAGCCCTGTCAATTAATATTTCAGATCCGCTAAAGCCCATCTATTTGGCCAATACTTCTTGGAAAAAACAACAAAATTCCTGCCCTCCAGCTGCTCAGGGATTCATATTAATCTTATATTTTTCCTGCTCACCATATCTTCACATTCCATCAGGCATGCTTCCAAATATCCCTGCCTGGTTTTGGAGGCTTATATTTGGCTTCTTTTCTCTGACCCATCCCCCAAGTTGCTGAAGAGCTTCAGAATGGGCATTGAGGGTCAAAGTTATTTCCTGAATATTTATATTTACCTTTTTAACATACATTTGAAGACTTACCTTCATTTCTTGGATCTCTGCTGAAATAGCAGCCAGAGAAGCTGCAGACTGCATCCCACAGGTGTCCGCTTCACCACTGGTATTATATGAAACTGCCACGTTTTCTTGGGGTACCTCTCATGTAGCAGTACATTCCCTGATGAGCACTTCTGCCTTGCTATTGTGGGGGTTTTTTTTTTTACCTTTTCTCTTCATTACAGTGCTACAGATTCCTTTACAGGTCCTCTGAACCACTTTATAACTCAGATCTGTAACTTGTGGGCTGTTATTCAATGGGTCGCCATACTGGAAGTCAAAGTGAAGACTTCTTTTGATCTGGAAGAAATAACTTAAGCTATAAGCTGTGCAAGGTAAAAGGATTTCCTAACCACTGTTGCAGTGTGATGGTCAAATGTAATGGAGCTGTCCACCCAAGTACCCAGATTTCTCACATCAATTTCATTATGAACTGGTGTGTTACGTATACTATATTCAGGATCTAGGAGTGCTTACCAAATGCTACAATGTTGCACTTTTTAGCATTGAGCTTGAACCCATTCTTAGTATACCAGCTACTAACAAATGAAAGCTCCTGTTGGAGTGCATGCATATCAGACAGGGACTTGACTACAACTGTTATGATTCTTATGATCATACGCACACTTTGTTAACTAGAGCTGATAAGTGGAGATTGGAGTAGTAGATACCAAAGAGCAGAGGTCTCAGAACAGATCCCTGCTGAACTCCACTTCTTGATCTCAGCAGATGCCCCTCTCCCCCACAACACACACTCTGTCATGTGAGTCCTGTCTCTTAACCAGTTGGCGGTCCAACAAACTATACACTGGTCAATCTGGAGTTTCTTCAATATGTTTATTATATTTTCATGTAGTAGGTTATCAAATACCTTGGTGAGGTCAAAGTATACTGTATAGCCAGCTTATCCACAGTTTACAGCCTGCATAACCCTTTCTAAGAAGTTTGCAAGATTTGTTAGTCATAATTTACCCTTAACAAAGTAAAACTGCTGGGAGTAGACTCTGATAGAATTTTTGATACCTTAGTTTATTAGGTCAGTTATTGTACATTCCATGGCTTTGCATGTAAGTCTCATTAGGCTGATTGGTATGTAATTCCGTGGGTCATAGATGGGGAACCATTGTGGACTGGCATCACAATAGCTGTGGTGACAAATCCAGTTGATAGGCTCAAGATGAAGAGCTTAAGAAGTGGGTTTATCAATGTTTGCTTAGTACGGTAGAGTCAATTACCTGAACGTCAATTATCTGAAACATCAATAATCAGAACCAGCCTTCCAAAGTTATCAGGTAGGAAAAATCATAAAGTCTGAATATATAAACATTATACATATTTGCTTGAGCATGTTTTTTCAGCTTGTAGCCAGCTCTTGTCTGAAAAATATTCTTTATTGTCCACTGGAATCGCTGAATGGTTGAAAAGTATATTCCTACATGCAGGAAAAAAACAAGATTTTAGAAGTTTTTTATCCAGTTCAATTCTATGTTTGATTATTCGTGCAGTTTGATTATCCAAACTACCCTAGGTCCCAATTAGTTCAGATAATTGACTCTCTACTGTACTATTAATTAGGCAACAGGTTATATTGTCAGGCCCCATGGATGAGGTATTCTTCATTTTGGACACTACCTTCAGTACATGTTCTTTCATGATGATTTGTGGTTTGATTCCATCTGGAATAAATGGGTTTGAAACAGATGTCTCAGAGGGGAAGTTAGGACTAAATTTATTTGCTGGTATGTTAGTAATATACCCTGGAATTGAGTATTGTAAAACATCTTGTAGCAATGTTGGGTGTTATTTTTTATTTTTCTGACATTAATAAAGAAGTATCTGTGCTTGTCTTTGGTTTCTGTGGCTAGTCTGAGTTCATAACAGGGTTTTGTTTTTCTTATTTCCTTTTTTAGTTTCTTATGCAGTTGTTTGATGTTCCCCTTAATTTAGGGGGGGCATTTCTTCTGCTACATAGTTTTAGGAGTTTATTTCTTTTATTACATAGTTTGTACATGCTTGAGGACCAGCAAGTTGATTTGCATTTAAAACTTTCAGTTTACTTGGATTTAGCTGGACTATCAATTTAAAATATTTGCCCATGTTTGAGTAGAACTTTTCTGCATAACTCTTTACATTATAAACATTATGGGTAATCCCATTATAAACAAATAATACATGCACTACAGGAGTATAGGAGGTTTGCATGTTTGAAATCCTTGAGTTCTGTGATATTTGTTTTGATTGGTTTGAAGGTTTTGATAGAGAAGGTAACTATTTTTGTCTGACTTGACCAATGAGGGGAATACTGTAGGGATGATACATACAAACACAAAGTTTGTTATGATCAGCTCAAGTGTATGTTGTTGTCTAGTAAATTCATTGCGAGTCTGGTCCACGAAGTTCTTGTCTATAAAATCTAAGATTTTTTGTGCATATTCTATGTTGGTTGTTTAGGACCTCCAGTTAATCACTAGGTGGTTAAATCACCTAGGATAACAGCATTCCTTCTTATGCGGACATCAAGAATATTTAGAACTGTGTGATCTTCTGGAGCATAGAGGGAATCCCATAGCACTGTGTGATCTGATAGCTGATCCTATCTAGTGTGATGAACCTTATATAAGCTCCAATTGACGGTTTATAGATAGCTGTCTCAAGCTAACGTGGTCCTTAACAAATATGGCTACACTGCCATAGTTTCCATCAGAGCTAAATGAGTGAGAAGCACGAAAGCCATGCATTGTGAGCACTTAAGCCTGATTTCTCTAACAAGATAAATATGGATGCGCTTAAATTGCAGGAGTGCATAAGGATATGGCAGTTTGTTGTTTAGACTTCTATTGTTCTATTTATGTATATATATATATATATATATATATATATATATATATATATATATATATATATATATCCCTTGATTTATTCCTAAAGTAATGAATGCATAGAATGTCTGAAGCAGGTTTGTTTATCTGTGCAGGACTTGCCTATGCAAATTATATAGGTTCATAGGTGAATACTAAGCTAGATTCCCTGAAGGACTATTATAATCCTAGTTCTGATTTTCCATTAGATGATCAAATTACCTTTATTGTGATTTTTATTCACATATTTCCCATCTATAAATGAATGCTATAGGTTCATAAGTGAATACTAGGCTAACTGCCCCTAGTATTCACATATTTACCTATAACATTCATTCCTTTTGGAATGAGAAACACGTTTTTAAAGTTTTAACTATACATTACACTTTATACACTTCCATTAAATTTATCTAAATTAAAACACACAGCTTTTGGTGCTTCTAAAAATAGTAGGCTTAGATTACAATACACATGCATTTAGATGGCTCAGACATTAGTATACTGTTATATGGGAACTCACACTGACTGAAGGCTAAAATGACACTGACAACAAAACAATATATCTGAAAAACAACTAATATTAACTGTTTAGCTGCTTTCAGTTCAGCTTATGAAGACTTCTCACTTTTTCCTTAGCTAGAAGTAGTCAATGTGTCACCCAAAGTATTATATGGTACTGAAATGTAGAAATGAACTGCTTCGGGCATTCAAAAGCATTATTTCTTTTGTATTTAAGCAACTGCAGAAAATGCAATGATCAACATCATCTTTTCGTCAGGTATATTTAAAATTAGAAACATTTCTTTGTAATTTAAAGGGCATTGATAGATACTGAAGTACCTAATGTTCTTTCATTTTATTTGCACCACCTGTTTTTCTATTATTATTTTAGATGCTAGCATTCAATAAAAAAAGTTATGGCTTGGTAATAAATTCTGAGCCCAGGAAATCAGAAACTGTGCATCAGTGACTGTAGCCAAGCTATCACTGTTTTCATTGCATGCATTACTAGGGCAATGATACTCATATACGCATGCAGCCCAGCTTCTCCTTCTCACAGCTGCAGTACAGACTTGTGGATACATTCTACTAGATCAAGGAAACAAGGAAATCAAACTGCAACTGATATTCAAAGCACCTTCCACACAATAGAGTACGAGGATAGCAAACAAATGTAGAAGGTGACACCACTGGAAACTCGTACCTCTGTTGCAGAAACCAAAAAGTCTTCTATTCTTTCTCAAAATCTTCTTTATAAAAGGGTGTTTGTTTGCTATTCTACTAGATCACCTCATGGACACAGTTAAGTATGAACAGTACAGGTAAAAACATTGAAGGTGCACAAGCACCCTAGTAGCCATGACAAATTTGCATGTACAGGTTATCAATGTTTATGTCATATGTAGCAATATATATATATATATATATATATATATATATATATATATATATATATACATACATATATATATATATATATATATATATATATATATATATATATATATATATATATATATATATATATATAATATATATATACGGGTCTACCTGAAAACACCGAACGATGACAACCCCGACAACGAGATAACCGACACCGGAAGATTGACAACAGAGATGACCGATGATTGAAAATCCCGATGCTGAGAACACCGACATGTTAAGGTAAGTGTGTGATAGTGACGGACGTTAGGGTCAGGGTGTGGGTAAGGTAAGTGTGCGATAGGGACAGACTTTAGGGTTAGGGGCGGGTTAAGTGAGTTAAGGTTAGGGCGCGGGTTAGGTGAGTGTGCAATAGTGACGGACCTTAGGGTTAGGGTTTGGGTTAAGGTTAGTGCATAGATAGTTGTGTATGTTTAGGTTTAGTGTAGGTTTGTAATGTTTTTGGTGTGCTTGTGTTGTGTGTGTGTTTTACGGAAAAGGTATTTGTTTTGTTTTGTTGATTGTCGGGATTGTGGTTTGTCGGGCATGTGAAGTTTCGTGTTTTTGAACTTTCTGCTTTGTGATGTCGGTTATCTTATTGTCGGTGTTTTTGCATGTCGGTGTTTTCAGGTAGACCCATATATATATATATATATATATATATATATATATATATATATATATATATATATATATATATATATATATATATATATATATATATAAATATAGATATATATATATAAAATACACACATATATATATATATATATATATATATATATATATATATATATATATATATATATATATATATATATATATATATATATATATATATATATATATATATATATATATATATATATATATATATATATATATATATAGGTCTATATTAGAACACCAAACTTTCAAAGTTTCGAGTGTTCTAATATTGAACCCTGTGAATCGAAAATTTAAAGCATCGAATATACAGAACAGCGAATTTTTTCCTAGGGAAAAAATTTGCTGTTCCAAAACACATACACACAACACAAGCACACCAAACAAACAGCAATCCACACACATACACCTAAACTCTTACACCTAACCCTACAGTAAACTATACATACACCACTAACTATCCACTTACCTTAACCCAAACCCTAACCCTATGGTCCGTCACTATCACACAGACACCTCACCTGTGCTCTAACCCTAACTCACCTACCCTGCCCTAACCCTCTAGTCCACACAATCGCACACTTACCTGAACCCGACCCGTAACTTTCCACCACAGTGCTGAAAATACCGAAGCAACAGAAATGGACAACCGAATTCTTTCCCTAGGAAAAAAATCGGTTTTCTGTTTGAAAACGGGTCGATATTAGAACACTCGAAATTTTTAACATTTGTTGTTCTAATATAGACCCTATATATAATATATATATATATATATATATATATATATATATATATATATATATATATATATGTGTGTGTGTGGGTCTACTTGAAAACACCGACACTTAAAACACAGACGACAAGAACACCAAGACCGGAAGATCGACAAGTGAGATAACCGACAGTTTAAAAACCTGATGCTGAGAACACCGACATGTTAAGGTATGTGTGTGATAGTGACAGACTTTAGGGTTAGGGGCGGGTTAGGTGAGTTAGGGTTAGGGTGCGGGTTAGGTGAGTGTGCGATAGTGACGGACTTTAGGGTTAGGGTTTGGGTTAAGGTTAGTGCATAGATAGTTGTGTATGTAAGGTTTAATGTAGGTTTGTAAGGTTTTTGTTGTGCTTGTGTTGTGTGTGTGTTTTTCGGAAAAGGTATTTGTTTTGTTTTGTTGATTGCCGGGATTGTGGTTTGTCGGGCATATGAAGTTTCGTGCTTTTAAACTGTCGGTCATCTCAGTTGTTGATCTTCCAGTCTCGGTGTTCTCGTCATCGGTGTTCTGCGTGTCGGTGTTTTAAAGTAGACCCACACACACACACACACACACACACACACACACACACACACATATATATATATATATATATATATATATATATATATATATATATATATGTGTGTGTGTGTGTGTGTAGAGAGAGTGAGAGAGAGAAATGCACTATGAAAGGTGAAATATGACTGATGGCAGAGGGTGAAGTAGGGGTTTTACTGTAGTAACAGAATCCACAGAGACAGACATAAAAAGTGCAAATGGAGGGGCACAACAAAGCATTGTCATAAAAGCAAAACAGAATGTACTCTTGTAATATATGAATGTAAAATAATGTGAAATGATGTAACAACCTGCACCAGTTCTGATAGCATTACCATGTAAACAGTCTAACTGTACTACAATGTCGCTGTCATTGAAAAAGGGAAAATATGATATCCTCAGGAGAGTTCACCCATCAACACAGTCCACACGCTAGTATATCCACAGTTTCTTAACAATGGGAGGCACTGCAGTGGTCAGAGTAAACGCAGTCATAAAACAGACAGCGGGGAAACATAGCACATGCAGACTGTGAACCTAACATTGTAAAACAACAGCATGCAAGCCTTAGGCAATTCAGAACCCCCACCCAGTGTATTGCCACAGTATAAATTACTGCATGACTACACCGAGCCATTGAAGGATTTAGAATCAAGGCACTAAATGCATTCTAGTTTTTATTTTAGATTGGTATGCACAGTTGTGCTTAATTGTGCAAATGATTAATGCATTCCAAGGATGATTTTTCCTCATTTTTGCCAAAGGACATGGAGTGCCATTTCACTTTGGTTATAGATGGCCATCGATATTGCTCTTTGCCAGTTGTCATGCAAAGATGACTACAGAAAGATGGCTTTTTATAAGCCCTTTATGAGCATGTGTTTGCATTGTTTTCATCTAGGTTTTGACTGTATTAGAGTTTTGAAATGGGAGCAGAGAACAGATATAAATATGGGAAGCAAGCTGAGGGTATAACACAAGGTGATACAATAAGGAATAAGAAGGATGTAGGTGCAAGAGGACCCCATATTTCCCAACATTTTAGCACAGCAATGGTACGAGAATCCATATATAAATTTGTTTAAAAAGTGCCAAACCTCCTGACATAATTTACAACCTGATGATATGGTTGTTTCTTTCAGGGAAGTGAAACACAGAAAAGACAATATAAGGGTACTGCACCTGAATGGATTTGAGCCCCCTGCCTTCATCATGAATATTCTCTAGAGGAGTACATTAGTGAGGCATGTCACAGAAGCAGCCATATTACAGGGTTCTGAAAAAACATTTCAAGTTAATGGAATCCATGATGGCAAGAAAGGAGAAATACACAGAATGGATTTTAAACTCTGCCTTCATCATTGATATTCACTAGATCATTGTATTAGCAAGGCATGTCACAGAATCACTCATAGGAAAGAATTCTGAAAAATACATTCTAGGGGAATCTTAGAACAACGTTCACTGAAAACTGAATATTGTAAAACAACATACAGCCATCAGATGATTAAAACACTCCACCCAATGTACTGACAATATACACACCAATATAAAACTTTAATATGCATGTTTTATGTTTACATTATTTCATCTTTACATTACAAGTGATAATTGCATGATACAGATTGTTTACATACTTAATGGATTTTAATCCCTGCCTGCCTAACTGATATTCTCTAGACTAGTGCAATAGCAGATGAAGCCACAAAAGAACTTATAAGGAAGTTGTCAGAAGCATGCATTTCAAGGAAATATTATAACAGTGTGGAAGAGTGTTAAATGAACATTGGTAAATAGCATACAGCAATCAGGGGATCAGAACTCTCAGTTGCATGGCTGCTAACAAGATCTTGGTGCAGTTGGCAGATTTTTTTTTTTCAGTTATACCAAAGGACAAGAACTGTAATTTCCCTGTAGTTATATATGGGTGTCGATGTTGTTTACTGACAACCATTGCATAACTGCTGACCACAAAAAGATTATTTTATACACAAGCCCATTTAGAGCATGTGTGTGATCTATTTTTTTTTGACCAGATAAAAGGTTGGAAAGGGGAGTATAGAACATAAATGAAAAGAGGAAGCAAGCAGAAGGCACTACACAAGGTGAGCAAATGTGGCGTGAGCAGGATAGAGGTGCGATAAGAGCACGCCTCTCAACATCTTAGCTCAGTAATCATTGCTGACCTACAGCAATGTATTTGTAGTTATTTACTGACAGCAATTATCAATGATTTTTCAGACAACTGCGATTTTTAGAACCAAATAATTGTAGCCAGCTATGTGTACATTGCTGAAATATCTGGGAAGTTGAAAGGTAAGGATGGGTGCCTTTTTGTGGGACTGGTGTGTTTTTATTTATTTTTTAAAAGGAAAGCTTGGGGGAAAAGTCATGGAGGTAAGAGGTGGGTAGAGGGGAAGGATAGGTCCAGGGAAAGGCAGACATGGGGTAACACAATTAGTAAGAGTGAATACAATGGTGTAGGAAACATCAGACAAACCGAGGGAAGACAGTGAGGGGAGGAATATACAGCATACAGGGGTAGGCATAGACACAAAGGGGCTCAGAACACCAGGCTTAGGGATATGATTGGGTATTCAGAGATACAATCTCTCTTCCATTTTAGATCCAGTGGAATATTACTCATCACCCTGTGAGCAGTCACCACTGGGTCCTTCCTCAGAGGCTGAAGACAGTGCTAGGTAGGGATGCAACTCAAATGCCACTGAAACATGGCCTCCATACAGCTGATGCAGACATCAAACCTCTTGTTTATTATCTCCCCCACAAGCTCTACTAGCTTCTGAAGAGGGATAAAAGTGTTGACTAGACTTGCATTTGTTCCACTGTGTACCATCGTACCGCTCTCTAGTGCAGGGCTACCTGGTGCAGGTAATACAGGTGGGTAGAAGCTGTAGAGGGAATTGTGGCATGCTGATATTCAAATGTGCTGGGTGTCTCTGGTGCTGATGATAGTGGCACTGATGCTGCTACCTGTGGGTGGATGACAGTCCAACCTGGTGTGTTAGATGCAGGTCACTGTGCTGTTGTATATAACAGTAACAGGAATGGCGAGATAAAAAAGTATAAAAGAGAAAGTATAGCAACAAAGAGGGCAGGAGAAGAGAATACAAAACAATGAAATTGCATTTTTAACTATGCTGATACTCATACAGAGAAGTAAAATAACATTTTAATAGTAGGACTTAGCCAGTCCAGTGCCTTAGAGGGATAAAGCCCTGTCTATAGCCCAGCTAACCTGGGGTAAGTAGTGTCTCAAGTGACTGCCAGAGCGGCAGGGAGGAATGGGCATTACCATCCCTTAGGGGAAGGGGAGTATTACCACCCCTGAGGGGACAGCAGTCCCATGGGCATTACTGGTGATGATCTCTAGTGGAAGCTAGGGATGTCACTATCAGGGGTGTGCCTAAAGGGGAACAGGGTGGAGACATGACTGAGCTGCCAAGGCAGGGAGAGATGTTGCATGTCACTATTGCATGCCCACCCCTGGACTTCATCACAGGAATCACAGAGAAGGGGGGAACAATGGGGTAGCTTATAAAAATAAACCTCCTGGTGAATGTTGATGGCCAGATCCACCCACAGGATGCCTTTATGATCCAAGCCTGCCCCAGCCTTATCGGATGAAGTCCAGGCGAGTGGGGGGGTCCTGTACACCCGTCTGTGGGGCACTGGGTAGGGAGCCATGAGATGATGCGGAAGGAAGAAAAAGAACCTCCCCCCAAATAGTAGGGCTTACACAAGAATGTCATCAATTGTCTGTGTATTATACTGGAGGGGGGCTAAGCCAAAAAACACCCTCACATACAGTCTATCAAAAAGGCATACTAACTGCAGGTGCTATTTATCAGGACAGCACATCTGTGCTTGTGGCCAGTAATACAATTTCAGATTTGACAATAATACAACTATAAATTTAGGTGAGAAATATGATAATCGCACAATTATAAATTTCAAGTACAGGTGATAGACACAGGACAGATACATGTGCTGTAAAGTGCCCAACCAAACAATAGTTATGGATATGATATATGTGGACCTTTTACTGGTGTAGGAATATTACTGGGATTCAAGATAATATATATTCTGCCATTAAAAGGATTCTTTTGGGGGGATTGATCTCACGCCAGTCATAACGTTCTTAGTGCACACAGACTTAACATGTTGAGCCACTTTGTCAATGTACACAGGAGGCACCATGCATAATTCTACTATTGTACAGCCATTCTAATTCCATAAGATATGCCAGTACTGACAGATGTGGTATTATGGCATAAAAGTTATACCAAATTCTTTTTAATGGCTACAACTGTTACTATGCAAACTGATACATCTTTTACAACAGCAGGTAAGCTAATCCTGGCACTGTCTTTGGTGCTCTAGCCTTCTCCTATGCATCTCCCTGTTACTTTCAATTTCTGCAGAGGTTGAAGATATAAAAAGAGCATAATAAAATAAGTGCATGGTGGTCTGCATTGGTAGGATTTTGGTTAGTGAAAATATATATACTGGCAGTACAAAGATGATGGCTGCACCTTAATTTCATCTTTCCATGGGCCAAGGAAGCCTGGTTTGCATCAACTCAAGTCTCTGTAGTGGTGACAGCATTACTCCCCCATGCATAGGATGCCGAGTTACAGACTTAGCTATTCCAGACATCAGCCTTATACTGTAACCTAGTATAGCCCTTCTGCAGAAGCCTCACTGCCATCCTTATGGAGGATGTCCTGAAAATGTTCCTCCTTGTACCACCTCTATGCTCTAAAAAGAGTGCCACCTTCTCCTCCTCCAGACATAATAGTCTCACCATCAAAGATTTCAGGATAATGGGAGGGAATTGGTGCCCAAATGACTTCTTGTATGTTTCTTTCTCACCACACAAACAGTCAACGTATTTGCTTGACTGATGGCAAAATAATGTCACATAGGCATTGTATTCTTATGTTTCTGTTGGCACTTTAATTATGATGCATGGTAAACCTCCATCCATCTGCTCACTGCTAGCAGCACCTACTCACCTGTGACTTCATCTTGACATGGTTAATTATGGTATGACAGTTCCCAGAGTCCTAATCTCTTTTTCACATGCTGGTGAGTAAAGTTGGCCACAGAGGCCCAAGCATAGGCACAGCATCATGTCATAATCTTCACAATGTTTACCAGGTTTGCTCATTGTGCAAATTGAGTGACCCAGAAACAATGCCCTAATTAGCATAACCACCAAGCCCAGAGTAGGGAATCTACATGATTTAAGCAAGACCAGAAGATCAAAGCCTTGGTGTGCTACAGAAGAAAACCACTTTGAGACAAATTTGAGCCCTGAGAGCAGAATTTCGGAAAAATTTTTTCCACTGTGAGTCACATATCCTGCATATATAAAGTAAGTGGTACTTCTTATACAGTTAATTGAGTTCTGTAATGTTACAGTACCTTTAATTATTGATAAACCCTAATGCCTGGGAGGAATTCTATTTCATCAGTATTTTTAAGATGTGTTGAGCAAAGCTGGGTTTGTGAGTTATACTGCAAGTTTATTGAAAGTAGTAGACTGTAGCTGGCTGTTAAGGCTGATGGTTTACACTCACTTAAGCTCGTATTCTGAGTAATGTTCATTACTATTTTACCAAGATGTGTGCCTTATAGATATGTAATTTGACACACACCCTCATGGAGATTTTTGTTGCACTGGTCAAAGTTGTTGTTTAGTTTGACTTCTGTAATTGTTTTGTGGAATATATGGGGTGAGTACACAAACCATGCCTGACATTTCTTAAAGATTCTGGGTAGACATATGTAACAGTCAGTAAGACATTTTGGATATGATACATGGCCTAGTAGGACAGCAGCATTGAACTATTTTTATGGCCATATGAGAACAAGGCTATTAAAGTGCATTGAAAATGTTATGATGGGTGTGAGTTCAAACCCCCACCCCCCAAAAAAAAACTTTTCATGACATAATATATAGTATATGTGACCTAAACAACCTGCAAGCTCTGGAGTCCCATCTACAACCACCAAAAAGTCAAAATTTATGGATGCAGAAAATGAGCTGATGGTGCTACTACCCTCTATCTCCATGGCCAGTGGCTCTTTGATACCCATGCCACTAACAAGCCCTTCCATGACCATGCTTGAGCTGATGTCAATGAGGTGGGTGATCATGACTGGAGGTGTGACATGGTCCATCACTGATGCACAGATATGGGTTATCCATATTGCCACCTACCGAGCTGAGGCTGTGGCATAGCAGCAGAGGGTAACTGATGGTGGCATGTTGACGGAGATACCCCTTACAAAGTCAGAGGAGTTCCTCGCCTCTTTGAAAGTCAGTGCCACCAGGTATATACAGCTCTACTTCATATTATCAGTAGCTACAAAGTCTCCTTAACAAGTTGTTAGTGTAATGTTCTTTAAATCTGTTTGGCCTATGTTATACAGGTGCATCAGAGATAACCGTTCCAGATCGATCTGCATAAGATATGGCCAGTGGTATTAATATTAATGCTATTTTTATCTTAGTAAAGATATTGGCTGCATATGTAGTTGTTGTGCTAGGTCATACTTCCACTGTGTATATTTTTAGCATTGGCGTATTCACAAGTAAATCTTTATCTGTCACCAGGAGTGTGGAAATGCACCCCCCCCCTCCCCAGATGTTGGAAGATCTCTTGCCTCTGATAATGATGGTGGGGTGAGCTAGCACAGTTAGAGGTGCAGAGCATGTGTTGGACACAGAGAGTGTGATCCCAGCTTCCCCTAATCAGACTATGGGCACTGTCTCTATGCCTGCAATCACTCTTGGTCATGCAACACACCAACATTGAGCCGAGGTCATGATGCAGATAGTGGAATTCCTGTAACAACCAGCTTTCACGGTCAGGTCTGTGCACTCTAATCTGAACCCTCTGTCATGCATGCATGCTTTGGTCCTGTCTGGTAGGCCCGGTCACAGTGCTGTCCCACATGCTGAGGCTATGGCCCTGCAAACACACACACACACACACACACACACACACACACACACACACACACACACACACACACACACACACACACATGCACAAACACCTCCACAGCCTCTGGTACATCCCAAAAACCCACTGACCCTGGATGTTCAACACTTTATCACCACCCCCCCTCCCAAGCAAGTTCTCACAACACACATAAATGCATATGTTATTTTGTTACACCTCAAGACTCACATTCACACACTTGCCTGTGAAAGACTTGCACTCCCTTCCCCACCTATGCAAATGATGATAACTGTGCCCTGCCATCTGTACCTTGTGCCTTCTGATTCCTATGTCAGATGCACAGTGTGGCCAGCCTATTCAGTTGTAAGCACTGCCTGGTGATTTTGTATCCATCATTTTTACTTTATGTATCTGCTTACCTCTTGTACAGTTATGTTGTAAAGTTATGTGTAATGTACTACCTCTTTGTTAGGGCCACAGCATTCTGTTTCCACCTCCATCTGGCATGGTAATCCTATTCTGCTCGCTCTTCCTCTGACTCTTCATCTGTCTCAGCTGCTGCTGCCTAGGGTGTCAGCAACTGTGGTCCTTGCAAGAGGCCACCCTGCTGTAACTGCTTCCTAAGTATCACTTGATGTTACATGCCACAAAAGTTCCTTATTTTTAAACACGCTGTGGGGTCATACTACAGGGCACCACCAGGTATATCCAGACAGCAAAAATGTGACTTCAGCAGCCTGAACACATACTCCATGATATTTCTTGTTTGTAATAGTGCATGGTTGTACCTCATGTCAGTTTGATTGCGGGGAGTTCTGAAGGATGTCATGAGCCAGGGTTCTAGGGTATATGCAGCCTCAACCACAAGATGGCTCTGTGGGAAGTCACACCTTGAAAAATGTTGATAACGGCCACAGAGGTGTCATATGCATGAATCGTGAAAACTGCCTGGATAGCCCACACACACACACACACACACACACACACACACACACACACACACACACACACACACACACACACACACATTGTAGATGATATCCTGGGCATCACAGTCCATCTGGCAATTGATGGGGTGATACCCTTTGCAATTCAAATACCTATTCCATTTCACCACATGGGGTCTTTATTTCAATGTACATACAGCCTATGGCCCCAGAACCTCAGGGAAATTGGCTATGTCATAGAACTTCCACATGGTGTTTGCTCTCCATCTTGTGGGATATATGGAAACACAAGAAGAACAAGTAAAATTGTGAAGTATTATTAAAGACCACAAGTAAACACAAAGAAATAATGCTAGAGGAGGTCAATATGTGGAAAAAAAAACAAAATTGAATTTTATTGAGCACTTTCGTCCCTTTAAATAGACTTCATCAAAATAATGTCATAGGTTATATGGAAAAGAAATATGCTCCCCCATATGTTGCAGAGTAATCTTTCTTTTCTTTTTTTTAAACAAAAACAATCTTTATCAAAGTATTATGTATGACATAGGCAATCTTCCATTTGTATAAATAAAAAAAAAAAATCACATTAATCGAATTTTAGTTGATCACAGATCCTATTGAGACAACTGTGTTTCCAAAAAAAAAAAATAATAAAATTTTATCTGCTTTTACTGTATTTGTGTTTCTTCCTACTTTATTTTGCTTTTGCGTCATCTTAAAAGTACTCAATTGTATTTATTACTGCTTGGTGTAACTCATTCTAAGCCTTTTAGTTTAAGCACTTGGGCTTCAGATCAGTTGTTTTACATTAAGAAGGTTTGTGGCCTGCACTGTGGTGGCAGGACAGGTAGCTTACATCCTTCTAAGTTGGGAACTGCTGATTGAGGGCTCAGTGTCTGTTATTCTAAAAGTGTATTAGTTCTGGTTTAAGCACTTGGGCTTCAGGCCAGTTATTTTACATTAAGAAGGTTCGTGGTCTGCACTCTTGTGGGAGGAGAGGCTGAACTCTGCCCTTCTGAGCTGGGAATTTCTGGTTACAGGCTTATAGTGCCTGCATATTTGAACTGCTTCTTACTGAAATTGGTATACCTTGTTTGCTGTAGCATAGACTAGATCCAGGCCTGCTGAATCTAGCTTTGTTTGTATGCTTGTTGTTTGTCTGCTTATTTCCCTGAAACGTTAATTTCACCTAAAACGTGGCTTTTCAGAGCTTCTGTGGATCCCTAGTGATATCTGCATTGCTTACTGTACTTATTTCCTTGTTTCACTTGAAAGAAAGTTACTGTTTGTCGTTTTTGCATTTAAGTTACCTGTAACACATTGCATTTAAGTTACCTGGCACTTGCTCACTAAGTCAGCACTAACAAATTAAAAGCACTACACCCTCACAAACTCCCCTTGAGTACCTTGTTCCCCATTGGCCCTTTTTTTTCAATTATAAAGGAATTCCCAATACTATTCTAGCATGTCCAAAGGTCAGTTGTCAATCTCCTCTCCGGTCCAGCTGGTGAATCTGGGAATCTTGAGGCAATGTTACAACTGCCTCATGTACACAGACAACCCTCTCCTCCTCTCAACAAATTCCAACACATGTGAAAGATGCAACCATATAGCCAAACTGGAGGCTAAGCTCTCTCAACTCAGTACTGGTGTAACCAGTTAGGAGGAGAAGGAAACCACACTCACTACAATTCCAGTCTCACATAGACCTACCATGACAGCAAACCAAACACATAAACACACAAAAACATACTTGGAGGCTCTAAATAAAAATCTGCCTAAGCAGCAGAGACCTCCAAAGCAGACACCCAAGCAATCGCTACCCCAAAACAAAACACGTGCAACACATAGCTCACAAAGCCAGTGTGCCGAACAGTCACAGCCCTTAAGGCTAAACAACACACCTGATACACTTGTAATAGGTGACTCTATCGTCAGGCACACTGACGTCCTGCTCACCAGGCTGAACAAGGAGAAGTTCATGGTGAGCTGCCTGTCGGGTGCTAGGATCCGCCACATAACACAATCATTCAGGTCACTCCAAGGCAAGTACAAATATGACTCAGTCATTGTCCATGCTGGTGTGAATGACCTGAGACGTACCTCCCTGGACTACATGAAAAGAGACATAGAGGAGCTCTCTGAGCATGTAGCCCAGGCCGGTATGACCCTGACCTTGAGTAGCATCTTACCCTCACTAAGAATGATGCCACAATATGAAGACAAGATGATCAATTTCAACAATTGGCTTAAGTATTGGTGTCATTCAAAGGGGATCCAATGCCTGTCAGCCTGGGATGACATGCTCGACAAGCCACGATGCTTCGCTAGGGACTGCTTGCACCTGTCACCCCTGGGCTTTCGGATATTGGCAAAGGCTCTTGCTACCCCCATAGTGCCTTTTTAGGCAAGGCTCAAAAGACAAACCCTCCATAGGTATCACAAGGGATAAGAAACTAAGAGTAATGCTACTCAATGCCAGAAGTCTAAACCTCAAGATGCACGCACTCGAAACTCTCCTTAGCATGGAGAACATCGATATCTGTGCAGTAACAGAAACCTGGTTCAACGCTCCTGAGAGCACCCCAGCACTACCAGGTTATACCTCATACCATGCTTTTCAGCCCCAAAACTTGGACCGAACCACAAAAGGAGGGGGAGTATCAATATTTGTCAAAGATACCCACACCTCCAGGTTGGTGGCACAGCACGAAGCATCAGAGACTATCCATGTGCAACTAACAGTGGGTAAAACTGCCTTCCAATTTATAGCCTGCTACAGACCACCCTCCCAAACCCAGGAACCCCACTCGGCCTTCCTGAGAACACTGGAAAATATGAAGGTCTCTCCAAATACCATTATATTGGGCGACTTCAACTACCCAAACATAGACTGGGAGCATTACTCTAGCTCCAACACCCTAGCCCAAAGGTTCCTAGAATTTATAAACTCAAATGCTATGGAACAACTTGTTACCACTTCCGCAAGAGGGGAAAACATACTGGACCTGCTCATCACCAACATGGGGACTCTATGCTCCAGACCAGAAGTGTATCCCTCACTGGTAAGATCAGACCATAAACTAATCTCACTGGATATTCACATCCCGACCCCACCCCCTGCCCAGAAAACCACAGTGAAAAACTTCTCTAAAGCAAATTTCACACTCCTCAAAACCGAGGTGGAATCCTTTAAAGCCCCCGGACCTGTGGAAAATATGGCCCAGACTGCAGAATCCTTTAAAAACGCATTCTATGAACACCTTCAGGAATGCATGGATCTTGCAATCCCAAATAAAACCAAGACCCAATCCTCCAAAGGCAGACGTCCTGTCTGGTGGACCCCAGCCATAAACAAACTATACAATAGAAGGAGGAAGCTACTACATGATAGAGCAAAATCCCAAAAAGGGAAGGCATCTCTGATCAGTATTAGCAAAAAACTACGGGCACTCATAAAATCGTCTAATGCCAGCTTCGAGAGAAAAATTGCACAGGACACTAAGGATAATCACAAGGCTTTCTTTAGTTATGTTAGGAACCTGGGTGGGAATTCCCAGATATGCTCAGAATTAGTCCAAAATGACAAAAAATACACTGAACCCACAAACATTGCCAACATCCTAGCTGACAGGTTCAGCACAAACTTCTCCCCCCCTCCCCACCAAAAGGGCAAATATCTATCCCAGAAGAGTGCTGCCCCCCTGAAATCTCAGATGCTCAGGTAAGAGCCGCCCTCTCCAAAGCAAAAAACACAGCATCAATGGGACCAGACGATGTCCCGGGCTGCGTCCTACATGAACTCCAAGAAGAGCTAAACCCAAACATAAAACTACTGTTCAATCTCAGCCTTACTACAGGGTATGTACCCAAAGAGTGGCGTACAGCAACAGTGGTCCCTCTCCACAAAGGTGGTGCCTCAACGGATCCTGGAAACTATCGCCCCATAAGCCTGACTAGCTTGGTCTGCAAAGCTATGGAAAGGATCATCATGGACCTCATAAATAAAGATATTGGGGACCTACAGACACTGGATCATACCCAGTTCGGTTTTGTTAAGGGCAGATCCTGCCTCTTAAACCTGGTTGATTTCTTTGAAACAGTCACCAAGGCCATTGACAAGGGGAAGGTGGTCCACACAGCCTACCTGGACCTCACAAAAGCCTTCGATACAATACCCCACTCGGGCATTATAGATAAGCTCACCAGCTTAAATATAAACCCCTATGTCACTAGATGGGTTGCAAACTGGCTCAAGGACAGAACCCACATGGGTAGAATTGCTGGAGCCATGTCAGACTCCAAACCAGTTAAAAGTGGCATCCCACAAGGCTCAGTCCTGGGACCTCTCTTGTTCGGTATATATTTCTCGGAGGTACAGGCCAACATGGAAGGACTGTGGCTGACCAAGTTTGCAGATGACTGCAAACTGGGCGCCATAATTGACTCTACAGCCGACACAAGCATCCTCCAAAAGGGCCTCATAGAAACAGACAACTGGTGCCAGAGCCATGGCCTCAAGCTAAACGCCAAAAAGTGTATAGTCATCCCCTTTGGCAAAAACAAAGTGCCCACAAATTACCACATAGGTGGTAATCCATTAAGTACAGAAGAAGTAATTAGGGACCTGGGGACCCAAGTTGATAGCAATCTCTCATTTGACAACCACGTGGCCAAAGTGGTTAAAAGAACATTTTATATAGCCCACCTAATCATGAAAGGATTCACATCTAGATCAGGGGAGGTCATCGTGCCTCTTTACTCATTCCTCATCAGGCCCGTAATTGAGTACAATGGCCCTTTTGGGATGTACCTTACCAGACACCTGCAGCAACTGGAAAGACCATAAAAGTACCTCAAGAAGAGGATCAAAGGGCTCAAACAGATGCCATATGCTGCCCAGTTAAAGAAACTCCAGCTCTACTCAGTGGCATACCGCCTGCTCAGAGGCGATCTATGCCTGACTTATAAAGCCATGTCCAACCCAGAATTAATGGACATGCTGCACCTCAGAAAATCCAAATCCCATCAAGCTATGCGCTCGAGAGACTTGAACCTCAGCACTGAAATAAATAGGACATGCTGGAGGGACAGATTCATAACCCAGACGCTCCCTTCACTCTGGAATAAAATCCCAGTCCAGGTTAGGCAGAGTCCCTCATTGACTCTCTTCAAGAGGAATCTTGATGAGTGGATGGGAGATCGTAGGTTTACCCCGGGTATCACTTCTGTGTCACTGTTAGACAGAGGCACAGTATACTAACCTCGAAAAAGGGCATAGCAAAATTTATTTAAAATGGGTGGCGAAAGACAAACACACTCTGGCTAGGCTTATAAATGCCCTAGGGCAGATAGCCTAGTATGAACCTATGAACCTATGAACCAAACATTATACATCACTTATAATATATCCAGTCATTGTCAGTTAAGCATTACATAGTTCATTTAAATCCTGCCTTTATTTACACCTCGTTCCTCCTCTGCATGTAATGTTCCCACAATTCCCATTTTTTTCCTATGTAGTTTGCTCCTTCCCTTTTCTAAATATCCCAATTCCATTTGCTTTATCTCTGTTACTATATTCACTACTTCTAGTAAAGTTGGTCTAGACTTTGATTCTGATGGAGTATTCTTGAGGCAGAGGCCAGAGATACCCCCCACTGTGCCCCCAGTAGGTCACTGAAAGGTCCCTGTAGGTAATATATGCAAAAGCCACACATCCCTTAGTATCCACTGGGCTAGCTACTCCACAACTCCCACAGGGCTGCAGACAAAGTTGACATGTCCATGATTTCTTGCATAGTATCCCTATCAGCATGGTATGAGTCCAATATGTTGGTGTCATGGAGGGCAGGAATTGCTAAGCTTTGTTTAATAACCTGGCACCTCTGTGGCTGACATTGTGCACCATTGGCTGCAATGGCTGCAATAAGATCCTCTTGCACATAAACATTTACATTAACTGTGGCAGTCCCTAACACTGTGCACTCACTATGTTTGAACACAAATATATGGCCATGTACAAAGCTATATGGAGCAAACCAAAAAAGACACGCAAGGTAGATCCAGTGCAAGGCTCAAACCAAAATGTCAAAACGCACAAAACGAGCCAGCACAAAGGTTTAGGCAAGCAGAAAACTACTTTATTGTGGCATGTTGAAAAACAAAATAAAAAAACAGAAAAACTGCAAACCGGTTTCAGCCAATGTAATGGCCTTCTTCAGTGCAGAAAGAAAAAGTTAAAATGATACATACTGATGTTCCTTATATACTGAGAAATTTAAAGGGATATGTAACCAAAAATGAAAAATTTTTTTGTATGAACAATTCATAAAAACAGAAAATAGTGACAAAAATGAATATAATCATATTACATTAATATTGATCACATTAATCCCCAGTGGAATAAGGAAAATAAGCTCAGTTCAAACCCTAAAATACAGCAATAGATGTATAAATATATAGTATCCGCATACAGCTTTATCCACATTCATTTAACCCAGGTTTGAACAAAGCACCCAGTTTTGTAATCCATAATGCTTCGATGTTATTGAGCTTTTCATGCCAGCCTGCCTTGGTCATCCTCGGCAGCTGAATCCTATCAATGATGGTAAATTGAAATTGGGCAGTTTGGTGAATCAAGGTATGCTTATATAGGGCATTTGTTAATTTTTTAGTTCTGATAGCACTGAGATGCTCACTTATGCAAAATCTTAGTGGACGAGAGGTTTGGCCAACATAAAATGAAGTACATGTACAGGAGGCCAAATATACCACCCAATCAGAACTACAATTACCAAAGATCCTAATGTTGAAAACTCGTGAAGTGTTGGCACTTGAGAATTCCTTCATTTTGCTCATATACCTGCATGCACTGCAGTGACCACAGGGAAAGGAACCAATGAGTGGATCCCCAAACAAGGTCATTTGTGTGGTTGTTGTAGAGTGTAATTTTTTATAATGTGTAAAGTGCGAATTCAACGTCCTACCCCTACGGTATGAAAAAGAGCATGTCTCAGGTAATATGTCAGATAAAAACTCATGTGCTCTCAAAATACCCCAATGATTATCAACAATATTTCTAAATGAAGGGGTATTGTTGCCATAGGTAACTGTGAATCTGATAGGTTGTGCTTGGGAATGAGTAAACGCCTCTTGTTCATGTTTGTATGTTAATAATTGGGACCGTGGCATATGTCTGACCTCCTGGATGGTTTTATGAAGTCGACATCTGTTATATCCCCTCTGAATAAATCTATCACAAAGATCTTGTTCACATTCTGCATGAGATTTAGTAGAGGAACAAATACGTTTCATACGTATGAATTGTGACTTGGGAATGTTGCTGATGATGTGGCGGGGATGATTACTAGAGGCATGTAAAAGAGAATTATACTGTGGAAACTTTCTGTGTACACTCGTCACCAGAGTATGATCATGTTGTCTGGTAACCTTGACATCCAAGAAAACAATTTCATGGTATTGAGTCTCCAAAGTGAACTTGATACCCCATACATTATTGTTCAAATATTGAACAAACTCTTTAGCCAAAAGTATATCTCCCCGCCACACCATCCAACAATCATCCAAGTATCTCCTCCAAATGTCTAGTTCTGCCAGAAATTTGTTGTTACCAATATCATAGATGTAAATTTTTTTCAAAATAACCCATGAATAGGTCAGCATATATCGGGGCAAAAGAAGCCCCCATGGCTGTTCCCCTGGTTTGCCAATATATCTGACCATCAAAGAAAAAGACATTTTTAGTTAGTACATATTCAGTCATATTGATAAGAAAGTTATTAAATCCAGTAGAATAGAGCTTGGATTCTTCTAACCAAAATGCTATAGCTGATAACCCAGCCTGGTGTGGGATACTAGTATATAAGGAGGCGACATCCAGTGTGAAAAGCCACCAATCCGATTCCAACTGAGTATCATGAAGAATGTTCAGAAATTCAGTTGTGTCCTTAAGCCTGGACCTGACCATAGACAATAATGGTTTCAGATAATATGTAAGAAAAACAGACAGGGGCTCGGGTAGAGAGCCTCTGCCAGAAACTATAGGTCGGCCCGGAGGACACGTAGGATGTTTATGTATTTTTGGCAACAAATACAAATATTGGGGAATAGGATTGGTGACCTTAAGCTGTTTACATGTGCGTTGGTCTATAACCCCTTCTTCAGTGGCCATATCCAGGAAAGAGTCAATTAGTGATTTGAAATTAGGCGTCGGGTCTATTACCATATGCATATAAAACCTAGCATCAGATAACTGTTTGTAAGCTTCAACAATATACATAACCCGATCCATAACCACAATACCACCCCCTTTGTCTGCTGGCAAAATGTTGATGTCATGATTGGAACTGAGTTCCTGTAACCCCTTGCGCTCCAAAGGGGTCAAATTATATTTGGTAGGCTGATATCCAGGTGAAAAATGTAGATCTTTGAGCACACACTCCCTGAATATGGCCACATGCTTATCCATGGGTGGTTGGAATGTCGATTTCCCAAAATGAAAACCAGATGAACTTTGAGAGAGATCACAATCTGCAAAAAATATTTTGAGATTAATCAATCGACAACATTCATTTAATTCATTAACAAAAGTCTGTTCCGAGACAAAAGAGGAAGGCACAAAATTCAAACCCTTGTTAAGAACTTTATTTTGGTCAGAGGATAATTCAAAGGAAGATATATTGTGCACATTATCAATTATTTGACTATCTTCTGTAGTAGCTGTTGCAAACTGTAAGCCCCTTCCCCTATGTTTCCTGCCCCCCCTCTGTTTCCTATATCTAAAGGGTCTGCTGAAGGTTTGCGTTTGGCTACTGGGGACCCCTGATTGGAAGGGCATTCAGGATCCGTGGCTGAGGATGTATCCTCATCTGTAACACTACTAGCAGAGAAAGTATTTTTCTTCAATATTGATCTCGGCCTGTTTTTCTTGTTTATTCTACTGGATGTATCAAAAAATCTTACATTTCTCTGAACCATGAATGGTTTACCCTTTTCATAATCGGTCAGATCATGCTGAAACGTCTGCATTTTCTTTTTGAGTAACTGTGTCTCCAAATTGGCAAGTTCCTTAGCTAATTCCCTGACATGATTATGATAAAACTCCTCATGTTCAAAAGCTTGAGCTTCCATACAATTATTATATACCTCAGTTGTCTGTTGCTCCACCGTACGTTCATAGTATGAAACTAATGTATCTACAAATAACATGGATGCATCATGTTGGGTCTTAAACCAATCTTTGGTTAGTTGTTCATCAACCAAACTGACTAACGGTTGAATTCGAATTCTGAGTCCCCGAGGGGTTATATTTTTGAGCTTGTAAGCTTTAAAGAGCTTCAAGTGCCAAACATTGGCTCTTAAGGCCCTCATGTTTTTAGTTATTTTGTGGAACAGATTGCTACATATATACTTGATATCCCCTGCCTGTGTATTGGGGTTCCCAGAATCAGCAAAGTTTAAGCCAAAAGCTTCCAAATTATCTTTGTCCGCTGCTAGCCCCTGCAATATCCCTCTGAGGTCCATGTTATTGTTCATATAGCAAAAATTAGCAGATCTAAAGGGACAATAACAGAGGATATGTCTTAAATGTCAGAATAAGTAACCACCTCCAAATTGGATAAACACAAAAAGATCTATATAGGCAAAAATACCCCCAAATGGATAAATATGTTTGAATTCAATCTGTATATTATTATAACAAAAATGCGCAAATACTTTTTATTCGGGGTCGCATAGGTTCATACCAAACAATAGAGTGTTAACTCAAGAAAGGCCTAAACAGCTTCGGTACCAGAAAATAACAGGCAACCACTATATTAATTTGAATAACTATTATAAATCACACTGGCAGCCGACATTCGTCTCAGCCGCTAATCAATAATATAGGTGCCAACTCATGTGTAAATAACACCATCAGAACAATGGCCCCTAGTTCTCAAAAACAACAAGTTCCTGCAAACTTCTCTACTAAGCCAATATGCGATCGACATTCGTCTCTACCACTTTATTTTACTTGCCATAAAATGACAAAAGTCAATTATGGATGAAAAAACCTAATTCAACTTGAAACAAACCTAATTCAAAAAGATGGATGTATTAAAAAAGGAATGGTAGTCATTATAAACCACATGTTGCAAGACCCATTATTGTTTTAGAAACTGGTATATGAAGTTAGAAAATACAATCAACATGCGTCTCTACCATATAGCAATCAAACTGTGGCCAAAGACCAAAATACCATGATAGTTATAGAAAATGTCAAATTGTGGATCCTGTATAGAGAGGCACCGAAACTGGTTGAATAGAGCCTTGGTAGTAACGTAAAAATAAAAGATAAATGCTTCAGACAAATATAGATGCCATCTATCACTCTCCTGTGTCAAGTACAAACCATGTAATCCCGAATAAAAAGATATGCAAAAAAGGAAAAATTATATAAATGTAAATATGTTAGTTCAAAGTTCAAACATACCAGTAGGAGGTATAGTGCCAAGCGAACCCATAAATATTCAGAATAAATGTAAATGTAGTATTAGATTCCCTGGAATCAAACTGACAAATGGCTTGAAACAGCCAAGATGTAATCCCTAACTAAAATATAATTGACACAGTAATGTAATCCTTGTAAACAGCTATATACTGTAGAATAAATCTAAGCATAATGTGTAAAAAACAGCATACAAATTATGATTACAATAGCACAAAAACTATGATAAAATATTGATAGTAAGCATTTTCCCATGCACAACCCCAATCAGTAGAAAACATATGTACAACCCACAGAAATAGAGTCATTCATTAAATTCGAGCTTCAATGTCCATTTCACTGTTCAAATCACGAACATAAATCCAAATCCAACACCAAAATGGTTGATAAGCCTTCGGATGAATAAATTAGATGGTCCCAGTCATTTAAATCGCAAAAAGTGGTGTTTAGTGAAGATAAGTAACCCAACACGACATAGAGAAATTCAAAATGGCATCTGGCGTCGTTTGTATATATAATATACATGCCCCAAAAGGTGAATATAGCTCTAGTAAACCACAAAAAGTCAAGCCTGATGGTCACATCAAGAATAAATGTAAAAGTAAGTCACCTATTAAGGCAAACGAAAAAACAGCTTCCCCGAAGAGAATTCAGCGTGAATCCGACGAATCCAATGAAATAGCACCACTAGCTAACAGTATTGGAAAAAGATTCATCTTCATAAGCCCAAACTTCCAAGTAATCAAATAATCCAATAAACATGGAAACTGCATAAAGAAATCAACAATATGTATCCAGCCACAAATCTTGCTGCCATTCCAACCAGGCGTCCCCAGCGTGTGAAGAGACAATATGGAGCAAACCAAAAAAGACACGCAAGGTAGATCCAGTGCAAGGCTCAAACCAAAATGTCAAAATGCACAAAACGAGCCAGCACAAAGGTTTAGGCAAGCAGAAAACTACTTTATTGTGGCATGTTGAAAAACAAAATAAAAAAACAGAAAAACTGCAAACCGGTTTCGGCCAATGTAATGGCCTTCTTCAGTGCAGAAAGAAAAAGTTAAAATGATGCATACTGATGTTCCTTATATACTGAGAAATTTAAAGGGATATGTAACCAAAAAGGAAAATTTTTTTGTATGAACAATTCATAAAAACAGAAAATAGTGACAAAAATGAATATAATCATATTACATTAATATTGATCACATTAATCCCCAGTGGAATATGGAAAATAAGCTCAGTTCAAACCCTGAAATACAACAATAGATGTATAAATATATAGTATCCGCATACAGCTTTATCCACATTCATTTAACCCAGGTTTGAACAAAGCACCCAGTTTTGTAATCCATAATGCTTCCATGTTATTTACTCTCTTCAAGAGGAATCTTGATGAGTGGATGGGAGATCGTAGGTTTACCCCAGGTATCACTTCTGTGTCACTGTTAGACAGAGGCACAGTATTCTAACCTCGAAAAAGGGCATAGCAAAATTAATTTAAAATGGGTGGTGAAAGCCAAACACACTCTGGCTAGGCTTATAAATGCCCTAGGGCAGATAGCCTAGTATGAACCTATGAACCAAACATTATACATCACTTATAATATATCCAGTCATTGTCAGTTAAGCATTACATAGTTCATTTAAATCCTGCCTTCATTTACACCTCGTTCCTCCTCTGCATGTAATGTTCCCACAATTCCCATTTTTTTCCTATGTAGTTTGCTCCTTCCCTTTTCTAAAGATCCCAATTCCAGTTGCTTTATCTCTGTTACTATATTCACTACTTCTAGTAAAGTTGGTCTAGACTTTGATTCTGATGGAGTATTCTTGAGGCAGAGGCCAGAGATACCCCCCACTGTGCCCCCAGTAGGTCACTGAAAGGTCCCTGTAGGTAATATATGCAAAGCCACACATACCTTAGTATCCACTGGGCTAGCTACTCCACAACTCCTACAGGGCTGCAGACAAAGCTGACATGTCCACGATTTCTTGCATAGTATCCCTATCAGCATGGTACGAGTCCAATATGTTGGTGTCATGGAGGGCAGGAATTCCTAAGCTTTGTTTAATAACTTGGCACCTCTGTGGCTGACATTGTGCACCATTGGCTGCAATGGCTGCAATAAGATCCTCTTGCACATAAACATTTACATTAACTGTGGCAGTCCCTGTGCACTCACTATGTTTGAACACAAATATATGGCCATGTACAAAGCTATACCAGGTATAGTAACACTGTGCAGCATTTAAAGGTTTCTAAATCACTCAGATATGGTTTTGTCTCAGCATATGTGGCACATTGTTATACAGTCATTAGCATATAGCAAGTACAACCATATTATTTCACCTGGCCACATTGTGTAGCTGGGTTTTCTGAATCATACACACCTTATGCTCTATCACTTATCATGCAAATTCACTTGCTATGATACAGCAAAGTTTTCTGAATTAAACCCATTATGCATACAAAATCATGAGTGGTATGTTTTTGACTTTTTGCATGAACACTGGTTGATAATTATAACAAAAATACATTGTTTTTATTCAGAGGCGGATTCACCACTAGGCAATCTAGAGCCCATGTTGGCTTGCTGTGGTATAAAAATAAAAACAGCAGCATCATTAAATGAAAAAAGTCCTGTAATTTGGCCAAACACAGCAAGCATTAGGACCTGGTAGAACTTCTCCCAGAAACCTCAGCATTACTGTTTAACAATGTGGGAGATTTAGAAGGCAAAATACGGGGAGATACAGATGGAGTTCTTGCTCTTTACAGCAAATTGTGTGTGCGTGTGTGCGTGTGTCCGTGTGTGCATGTGTCCGTGTGTGTGTGTGTGTGTGTGTGTGTGTGTGTGTGTGTGTGTGTGTGTGTGTGTGTGTGTGTAATGCTCCTGTTAAGGGACTTTCAAACTCTGAACTTTTAATTATTAAGAGCAGGTAGGAGCCTTAAACCTCCACATCAACTGCCAAGTACCCTTTCCTTTTCTTTCTGTTTTTTTTTTTGTTTGTTTGTTTTCATAGATCACTGAGGATTATAGTCTGTCAATGTCAGTCAGACTTTCAGAGTTATATTATTTAGTGATAGTAGTGTAACTGGTAGTATGCTTGTTTTTGGTGCAGAACGCTGTGGGTTCTGTTCCCACACCAAGCTTGGATGAGATATCTAGTAACTACAAACCTTTTGTCTGTTTGCCAGCCATTCCCTGTTGCATATCACTAGCATACCATTTTTTATGTGACGTAGGCAGTTTATTCCTCAAGGGCAGGAGTCACTGAATTTATAGATGAAACACTGAAATGCAGAAGGGCAGGAGGCAATGAATTTATAGATGAAACATTGAAGTGCACAGTTGTTTGCCAGCAGCAACCTCTTCATTAATTATAGTTCTCCTAATGTGGAATTATTTAGATAAATTTTACTTCTGCAGGGATTGTGCATATTAACTGATATTGATGGATTTATAATAGCTGTTTGAGTGGCCTTTTACAGTTGAAATGTTCTGAAATTAGTGGTTTTGTCATTACTGGTTCATATGATTTGTTTCACTGCTTACTGGAAAAAAGTTTACAACTACAAATGTAAAGCACACTCTTTAAAAAGTGACACTGTATTAAACAAGAAATATCATTTTAATACTATCAGGAAGGTGAATCAAAGAACACATGCATTTTCGCATGATCCTAAAAATCTGTGCAGGCAGGCCATGGTTTGAAAACAACTCAAAGGTACATTTAATCTGCTGCTGGCTAGATGCATTTTTTTTTGAAAGGAGGTTTCCATAAAGTGACTTTCAAGGGCAGAGAAGTTTATTGTTGCTCATGCTAAGTCTGTTTTCATTTTGAGACTGTATTGTTTTCTTTAGCAAATGGCTATCAGTGGTGTTTGTGCTTTAATTTTTGAAATAAAATTTTAAATTAAATTGAAATGTCTTTAATCATTGTAGAAATAAAGAAGAAAATAATATGCAGAGTGACAGGTCTGAACAATGTTTATGGTAAATGGGAAGTGATAGCCAGGTAATGGGACACTGGAATGGATGGGGGGGGTTGCTGGCTGGGGAGGGCCTGGCTGGGAGGAGGATGAATGCAGGGGAGGGTGCCGGATGGGGGGAGATGACTGCAGGGGGGCCTGGCTGCAGGGGGGAGAGTGCAGGCTGGGGGAGGCCCTGATCCATTACCCTGCCTAGAGCCCTATTTGAGCATGATCTGGCTCTGGTTTTATCATAATCAGTGTTTTGAAAGCACAAAAGTCCAGTTATTCACCCATATTTCATAAGTATTTGGTGCAACAAAACATAAATTCGGTATGGCTTAACTTCTCAAACCCAGAGTAGCACTTTCCGTATGTAAGATTTAAGTACGAGTTTTAGGAGGGCAGTCTAAAAGTGCTAATGCTAAGAAGAATAAGGAGCTGATAGATTATGGAGGGTAGGAGAGACCCAGATCTGATGATTTTCTGTTTGGCTGCAGGATTTATAAGTATGAGAAGGCTCTGTTTTTATAGAAAATGGATACAAGATAATTCATTTTTCATACGAGACAAACCAGAAGTAGTGTAATTCATATTGTCTGAAGATGATGTTTACAATTAAATTCTTAGTTATACAGAAGAGATCTAAATTTATTACAAAATTGTGATGTTATGTAATGAGGAAATATTTTGTAACTGGCAGATTGTTTAGAATATTTGTAGGGAATACCAATAAATGCTGTGGCAATAATAAGAAATAAAAATCGCACTGTATATGGATTGCTTCATCTGAAAGGTGAAATCAAGCAATAGCGTCAGAAATGCAGCCAGGCCTTTGTAGGCACTAGCAAGACTAGCCTTGTGAAATTTAGCCTCTAAGGCACCAAAATATACAGTGACATACTTCAGATTCAAAATGCATGTGCCACATGTTACTTGCTTAACAGACCATTCGGTGAAAAGGCAGACATTTACAGTACACGGGGCTCTTTAGCTGAGAAGAAAGGAATGGAAAAAATGCTAGCAGTCCTTTAGTCTTGAGAGAAGGAAACAAAAAGTGAGTGGTGTGAGAAGCAGCTCTGTTTCCCATCGGAGGTATTAAAGATGCTGTCGGAGATACTGGTAGGTGAGATGATCTGTCAGATTATATGCACATAGGTGTGAGAAAAGTCAAATATCCGACTTATTTATCTGGCTGTTCATTATCCACTAATGTCATTCACTCCACCATTATGACATCTTCACAGAGTGTATCACAACCTTTGTCTAGGACTACATATGATTTTTGTACCAGAAAATAAATAAACTTTTACCTTCCATTGTAGAGAATATTCTGTTTTGGGGTGTACTGTTAATGACCAAAGTTTGCCTTTTGCTGCATTAATGCTGGTGATTAAGCATTTATCCAATAAATCAACTATGAAGTAACAAAAATGATGGTTTTTCATTCAAGCTTATTGCAACACTTGCACCTTTTGATTGAAGAATAAAATATGTATTATCATAGACCTTGGCCTTCTAGGACGTCTGATATTATCTCCATGAGGCTAGTACTTGTGATCTTCAGTTTTATTTTTATTTGCTGGTTATGGATAAAAACAAAGTAGAATTACAATTCCAGCATTTCTGAATTCAGCTGCATTTGCAACTCTTTTTATTATTATTATTATTATTATTGTTATTATTATTATTATTATTATTGTTGTTATTGTCTTTGCACAGCAGTAGGGAAAAGTGGAAAGTCCCACGGTAGTGCAAACTTGGAATTGGAACATACAAGTAATGATGTGTCATGGATAAACACCCATAATGGGGGAGTGCAGGAGGCTTGCCCCTTGCAAAAGTTCACTTTTTTATCATTTTCACATTATGCTTCTTGATACAAAAACGATAAAGAGGTTAAGAGTACCTTGCTTGAGGATGAAGACTAAAAGTTGGTAATCTGTGAGTATATTACCGCTCCTTGTGTACACTGACATATTCCCTGCTGTAGAGCTTATCTAAGCAAATGGAGATATGGTAAAGCTCTCTTTTTGGATCCCTTTAAAAAGTCCTTTCAGATTTTCACCATATTCAATGAAGGCAGATTATAGGCTTTCACGTGTGAAGTTGTTCAAAACAGAATCTTAGTCCGTTTGTGTTTCTTAGTATCTTAGACTGGGCCATGATGTCTGATGTTTGGAGTTAGAAATGACACTTTTCCAATGTTATGTCCCACTCACAGATTAATATCTTTATCTATCTGTCTAGCTAGCTAGCTGTTTGTGTTTGTGAATCGCATGAATACATATATGCGTACATATACCTATACATAGGTTTACCTTTGAAGTGATTGGTAATGTCCCGTCAAATTGCACTTCCTTGAAAAGACAACATCCACTTATAGCATCATCAGGTCTTACAACATCATCCAAAGATACTGCCCCTCCTTCATAACATGCACTAGCACTTATTCCTAGATCTGCACCATTAGGAGTACACAACATTTACTGCATAGTATGTTAATTATTAGTAAGGTAATATCTTATGGTTGTGTCATAAGTGATGCATTTTGCGATCTGGGTCTTCTTTTTGTCCTTGTACTACAAACCAAAAGGGTCCAAACTTACATATTTGTAGTTTTAAATGCTAGGCTATCACAGAGCTCTACAGGAGTTTCCATCATACTGATAACATCAGCAAACATACTGCTCTCTGTCATCACTGCAACATTTGCAGAGTTTTTGATAGCTTTTGGAAACACTAGGATACTCCACAGTTTAAAGATCACATATTTTATTTAAGAACAGCTTTTCTTAAACCAAAGCTAAAAAAATAAGATTTATTAACTCTCTCTCTTTGTTCTGAAATGAATACTACTATAGTGCAAAACAGATATCAGTTCTTTCATTATCTTTATTGTCAGCAGTGGAGCCACAAGCAGGTGAAAAGGAAACGCACTGCATTCTACATTTCGATACTGGGGTGGTGGTGCTGCAGTAGCATTGTCACCTCACAGCAAGACGTTGTCCCGTTCGATTCTCAGCTAAAGCATCTTCTGTGTGGAGACATGTGTGAATGGGCATACCTTCGTTGAAGGTTGTACGTCAGAGCTGGCAACTCGGTATGTAAAAATATGTTGCCAATCATTAGCGGACCGGAGTTCCGCTGTGGCGACCCCTAACCGGGAAAAGCCAAAATATACAACAACTGCATTCTACACTTTAAAGAACAACCGTTCGAGTGTTTTGTAAACGTGGGACATGTTGATGCCTTGGTCACTATTATGCCCTCATACCATATCTGATGCCACTGTAGTCGACTGTTTTTCAGTATCTAAGAAATTTCCTAAGGAAATAATGCATTACACCATTTAGCAATCTTAGAATCATTCTTTTTAAATAAAGTAAATGTGCAACAGTTTTTGAAAGAGCTCTAATCCATATGCAAGCACTATTTTAACATTTAAAATAAGAATAACCTTATTCTTGAAGCGAAGCTTCAGTGTTTCATATTTAAATCAAACTTAGTCTCACAGCTGTATTTATATGATGCATGTTTCATTTGGTGTTCTCTTTTGTATAGTTTCTTAGGTCACAATTCTGCTCATCTGTCCACATTGGGGTTTTGTTATGTTTATTTTTCAGCAGTGGTAGTTGCAGCTGTGTTGATTTGCTTAATTGTCTAAAGCAGTAGCTCTTAATTTTTCACACATATATTTCCAAGGCATGGCCTCATTAGAAGCTTGCTTTACAATCTAGTCCCTATGAGCCCTTCTGAGAAGGCTTCCTGGATGCTGTTTATGACAATTTGTATTCTGCTAAAGTTTGACTTATAAGTCCCTTTGCTTATATTAGTTACACTCTAAATCACAAGCAAAATAAATAATGATTTATTTCAGATACACAAAGCCAGATTCACAGTATGAGAGAACGAATGAAAAAATAAACACAAAGTGGAGATTTTATGCACTATAAAGCTTACTTTCAGACCACAAAGTAGTTCATCAGTATAAATGCTGCTTGTTCATCTAAGGCAGGGGAGGCATCTAAATGAACTAAGTGAATACTCCAAAGGATTGTTCCAATACATACTACAGTGATAGTAATGTACTTTGCTTGAACATCACAGCACCAATCTGTCATCTGTCATCAATAAGCCATCGCTAAGTGATGACAGAGTATTATAAATAAGGCTGGACAAAAGTCTAACTGCAGTCCGGAGGACCAAGATCAGTTGATACTGAATGCTACAAACTCTTGAAAGTTTTTTCTAGTTTACTCCAAGGCACAGTAAGGCTTTGCAATAAAAATCTGGGGGAGATGTAGACACAAATGCTTCTGAGTAACTGGAGAGGGGGTGGCAGGACCATAACCCAGAACAATAAAGAACTACTAAGTACAAGTCATAAGAAGGAAAAGGGTAGGACGTTCATCATTCATTGCAAACATAAACATTTAATCATAACAAATTTATAAATATGACATAGATAAGCTATTTAATGTGTTAAACTTTACACTTCAGTAAATCCAGCAGTTTCAGTTAACCATGATCACCCAGCAATGTCTGGAATTTGGGACTATACTGAACCATTTGCTAGGCAGTCATAATATATAGCCTGTCAGCAGCCACAAAATTTAATTTGATAGCCCTGGCCTATTTATCCGTGCATAGTAATGATGGGCCAAACTTTTGACACTGTACTGTAATCATTCTTAATGCAAATTCCACTGCCTGTAGGCCCACAGTCAGATGTGTTATCTTACACTAGGTTAAAACATATAAGCATTACAATGAGGGAAAGAGAATTACTGAACCCCTTAGAGCTGGCATAAGACCCTTATAAACTATGTTTATACCAGATGTAAGTTGTGTTGCAGAGAATCATAGTTTAGAAAAAATACCTTTGCCTTTATTTATTCAAAGTGGGATACTTTTTATAAGGAGATGTGTAGCATATTGTTTTAATTGCTTTAGAAAAGCTAAGTCTAAACTGCATTAGAAGTTGGGCATGTCTGTTATACACATTCATTAATGATAGCTAGCATCTGTTCTCCATTTATAGTTTTCATGAAACGAAGTAATGATGGGGAATGACACTCATATTCAGAGCAACAACCTTAAATACAGAGATGTAAGCTTATTCACTATTCTGCTTGCTTGATGATGTTGCATGCATTTAGAACTTATAATAATAATCGTAATAAAAGTAAGAAGAACTTCAATTCCCAGATGGACAGCATTTTAACTGCAGTTTTGTTTTGTTTTTGTTTTTTTCAGTATTTTCACAGCTTGTTAATGCTCTACCAGGCTATTTTGGTAATATTTTGCAGTATGAAACTAATTTTTCTAAATGGCATCATCATTGTTATTCAAGATTTAGTAACCAGATGGGTCGACTAGTCTGTGGACCCTTTCTCATCAAGATCCAGGCCAATTGGTAACTGCAGGTCATTATACATATATGTATACAGAGGCATATTCCATATTAAACTTAGCTAAAATTTTGTTCTATGGACAAATGAAGCAAATAGTTGTAGCAAACAAGTTTTATATTGGGAGTCTATAAAAACAATCTAGAAGTTGGCATTATACAATGAATTAAAATTCAAGTGAGTATTTAAACTGAAGATTAATGTTAAAGTAATACGTGAATATGCATGCATGCATACACGTGTGTGTTTGTGTGTGTGTGTGTGTGTGTGTGTGTATATGTGTGTGTGTGTGGTATGTGTATGTGTGAGTGGCAAGACTATCAATGCGTATGTGTGTGTGTGTGTGTGTGTGTGTGTGTGGGGGGGTTATATATAAACTTATTTTTTCCAATAATTTTATGATTAGTTAGCTACAGAACATGGAACCAGTATATATATATATATATATATATATATATATATATATATATATATATATATATATATATATATATATATATATATATATATAGTTTAAGACTATTGAGAGCATCCCATTAGTGTTTTTGGCACCTACCACCCGTTCAGGCCCACCACACTAGAACAAGGCACTAGAGGTGATGGTGTCTCTATATCTACAAAACAAAATTTCATCTCCAGGCTCTTTAGACAGGATAAAGACCTGGAATTCCCCCACATCCAGCTTACCATGAACAAAACCTCTTGTTATATCATGGCTAACTGTAGGACAGCCTCTATGCCTTCCTTGGTCCTTTCCTCATACCTGACTAGTATGGGGTCCCTATTCATTAGGCCAAACACCATTCTCCTAGGGGGACCTCATCTACCCCTCCATCAACTGGGAGAGATATACATCCTCTAATATGTATGCCCAGAGATTTCTGGACTTCATAAAGACAAACTCTCTGGACCAGAGACTTGGTCCTTATCAATATGGGACAGCTCTATTCCCCGCCAATTGCAGCTGCTTCACTAGTCAAACTGGACCATACTCTATAACACTGAAGGCAAATACATCTTAAAATATCTCAGTATTTAAAAATTATGCAAAGGCTAATCTACTAAAACTGAGTGATGACCTGGGTAAATTCAATACCCCTCCAACCTGATAATCCCACTACATTTTCAGAATCCTTTACTACTAAATTTGATGCATATAGGTGCATTTGTCCCCCTTCAGAGTAAATATAATGCCATATTTAAAAATAAATTCCTACAGTGAAGCCCAAATATAAACAAACTCTACAATAAAAGAATGGAACTTCAAAATGTAAAAAAAACTCTTGCTAAACTTAACAAGGAACTCTAATTCAACCAAAGCTAACTATAAGGTAAAATAACCACCCAGGCAAATGATAACCATAAGGCGTTCTTTAACTGTTAGACACTTCAGAAATAATGCCCAGCACTGCACTGAGTTAATAGCAAATGATATTACATACTTAGACCCTGAGGACATAGTCTACTGGCATATACATTTAGATCTACTTTCACTCCCCCACACACACATTTCCAGGTCACATACCAACATCTACACCCCCTCCCAAAGAACAAGTCCTCAAAGCACTTTCCAAGACCATGGGTACTACTTCTCTGGAATCAGATAACATACCAAGCTGCTTACTGGCCAGCCTAAACCATGACCTCTCAAACCCCCAAAAGAAACTATTCAATATTAGCCTTGAAACAGGTTCTGTGCCTAATGAATGGAGAACAGCAACTGTCATCCCTCTGCATAAAGGTGGGAAATTATAGATCCATAAGTCTGACCAGTCTCATCTGTAAGGCTATGAAGAGGATCGTTGTGGGATTCATAAATAAGGACATAGGGAAGTCTAAAAACTCTTGACCCAAGTCAGTTCAGTTTTGTGAAGTTCAGATCCTGCCTACTTAACCTGGATGACTTCTTCAAATGGTTACTGAAGCAATGTATAAAGGAAAATGGATACACACCACAAGGTCTAGACCTTGCAAAGGTGTGTAACACTCTCTCACATTCAAGTATTGTTGATAAACTCTCAGAGTTAAATATTAATCCCTGTGTAACTAATTGGATACTAAACTGGCTCACAAATAGAATCCAGGAAATATGGCTTTGCCTCCTCCAAAAGACCTGTCACTGGTGGTGTACCCTAAGGTTCAGTCCTTGGGCCTCTCCTATTTAGCATTACTTCTCAGTGGTTACAGCTAATGTTAAGGATTTTTGGTTGACAAACTTTGCAGATGACTGTAAACTTGATGCCATCATAAACTCTCTAAGGGATACCAAAATTCCCCAAGAGAGCCTTTCTCAAACATACAGGTGGTGTCAAACATTGGACTAAAACTAAATGCCAAAAAAATGAATAATATCCTCCTTCAGCAAGCATGGTGTACTCTGTAATTATCATATTGACAACACACACCTGAAAATCAGTCCAGCACTTAGGGAACTAGGAATCTATGTGGACAACAAACTGTCCTTTAATCACTACTTATCTGCTATTGTAAGAAATTCCTTTTTGTTCCACAGCTTATTAGCAAGGGTATGGCATCTATGTGCATGGATGTGATCATTCCACTCTATAATGCTAATCATTGAATATAATGCCTTCTTCAGTTTGCACTTGTCCAAACACTTAATATAACTTGAATGACGACAATGATTTCTCACCAAGAAAATCAAGGGCCTAAAACATAAAAATTATGCTGGGCATCTCAAAGCCTTGCCCCTCTTCTTGCTATCATATAGGCTACTATGGGGCAATCTTTGCCTCACACACAAAGTCTCAACAAACCCTATTATCTCAGATCTACTACACATCTGCAAGTCCTATGTTGGCACAAACATCTGTGCAATAGACCTTAATCTCTTCTACGACATAAATAGAACATTTTGGAGGGATAGATATATATCACAAAGAATACCACTTCTCTGGATTCATCTTCCTCGCCACATAAAGCAAAGCGTTTCCCTTACTCTTTTTTAAAATAATCTGGATGCATTAATGGGAAACCCAAATTCACCCCTGGATTAGTGTATTTGTCCCTTTCGGATAGGGATAACATGTAAATGTTCTGCTGGCTCTGGGTTACTTGTACTTAAATTGCAAGGGCTAAAAATGTCATGGGAATATGGGGCTTGGCTTCTAACGATCCTTATGATTCAATAGGAAGAAAACTAATTTCTCCTATTTGGGCCCTAGAACATTTCTCTCTTTCTCTCCATACAAACTAGGGATGCCATAGGCATTCTACTAGCCCAACTCAGATAAGGACTTCTACTGGGTGCATTAACATCCAAGAAAAACTCCTCCACTGTCCAAACAATGAGCAACTCTATCTGCCATTTCATTATCCTGTCTCCTAAAAGCAATGTGCTGACCTGCTTCTTGGATGCCAACTCTACAAGCTCCTCAAAGACCACTCCTGGTCTTCCCTTGCCTCCAACCTCTTCAGATGAATACCTGGTTACAATATAAGAAATCTTAACCACTGTGGTCACACCTTCAATGTCTCAGAACCAGAATTCATTGCACTAACTATGCCTTTTCCATCCTAGGCCCCAAACTCCGAGAATCCCTCATCACTAATCTTAAAGACCTCACATCGTACCCATTATTTTGCGCTCAGCTTAAAATAAATCAACTCACGTCTGAGTCAATTTGCAAATGCTTTCCCTCTAGACACATCATTTAATCCCTCACTATCCCCTTCAACAGACAGGCACTTTTGTCTTTCTCACATTATTTCCTAACACTAGTATGTGACATCCCTTTCACATTATATATATATATATATATATATATATATATATATATATATATATGATATATTTCATTTCTGTGTGTCCTTACCTTACTTTTTCTGTCTCTTACACTTTATGTATCATCACTTCACTATTTAACTTCCTCCTTCTTCCTTCCTTACTCTAACTATCCCTTCCTATTGTACTCTATAATGTGTACTTTATTATTAATACTGTTATTGATTCATTGCTATTTGCACACAACTTTTTGTTTGTATTCATAATACTTTTTGGTAACTTGCTTGTCTATCATTATTTGTATTTGTCTGGGCTGAGACTGAAATGGGTCCATTTGGATCAGTGCTCTACGCTGGTTACTAAATTAAATAAATACATAAAATAAACAGCCTAGTTAGGTACCTATGAACCTGTGAACATATGGACTTGTGGTGTTTGACAGAGAATTCATTACTAATATAAGTTAAGCTGAGGTCATGGGAACTGTAAATTAAAACTCTTTAAGCAGATATATGTTTAGCTTCTTCTGGAAAAAAATTAGAATTGTTCTTCAAATTTATTGTGGAAGACTGTCCTAGCAAGCTTCTGTAGTTCAATAATAGCCTTGTTCAGCCATAGCACGTCTAAACAGAGGTTTATAAAGATGCAGTGGGGCAGGCTTGATCTGTAGCTTGTTCTAAATGAAGGCAATGTGAGTCAGCATAACTAAAACATTAAGTAGGAAAGTGCCATGGCTGCTATTGGAAGACAGTTTGCTTTGTTAATACTCAGACAGTGGTATTCTCTAGCTGGAAAAACATTTGAAATGGAGAATTTGGGGGGTTGGCAGTACCTAGCAGGGCTGTGATCTGAGAATAGTGAAATGCTAGGATTTGTACCCTTGTAAGAAGGACATGACAGCTAGCCACTATGGAGCTACACACCTATAGATTGTCTTACCTCTGATTAGCAGATGTGGTGTTTTATATGGCAGATTAACTAGTTAATACTTCATTTATTTGAGTTTGTGTATCCAGTTGGTGGGGCAGGAATTCATCTAGTATAACTGTTAAATATTTTAGTGCATTGTGGGGAAGTGACAACCACAGCAGATCAGCAATATACACATGTTGTACTGAATAAAACTTTTGTGGGCTTCCAAAAAAGTATAACTGTACTTTTTTCTGCATTAATGGTATTTTTTATTAAGCCAATTCCATATACAGCACATTAGAATAAAGTAGTAAGGGAGATTTGTGGGCTTGAATGAATACTATATCAGTTTACATTAAGCAGTCAGCATGGGGTACATCCCAGGTTAAGTCAGTCTTAACAAAGAAAAAAAATCAAAGGACCTAACACTGAATCTTGGGGAAAACCTTTCCTGAGTAGGTGGCTCTTTGACTGGGTATTGTTAGCTGATACAGTAAAGTTATATTACTGAGTTATTTACAGAAGTATAAGAGAATATTGTGACAAAGGGAGATACTGCCAGCACAACTATCTGCAATTTTGTAAATAATTATATGCCATTTGTGAATATCAACATGATTTATATAAGATGCTTGTGTTAAAACTGCATTAGAACTGTATGTTATATGTATATAAATCTTATTTGTACAGATGTGTGTTGAAAAGGGTATTTGTAAAATGTTTGTGTTTAAAATGGATCCACAGTGTGCCCTACTGGAAGAGAACAGAAATGTACATGCAGTATTTTAACTGTTTAAATGTATATATTTTAATAGTGGAAACTGGAATACAGGAAGTTAACTTCAAAAAAATAGCTAAATTAAATTACTTTATAGCACCAAGAGACACAATTTCTATATTAGAGAGTTTTCTGTTTTGTCTTTAAAGTGAAATAATTACTAGTTTTGAAATGTGAAGGAAAAGGTCACAAATATTATCAGAGAAGCCATAATTAGAGAGCTTTTGTAGTAAGAGTGAATGGTCAAACTTCAGACTTAGAATATATTCCCATGGTCACATGTTTAGTCTTAGACCTAAGATTTATCACTGTTTTTCAAAAGTATTATTGTTTTACATTCTTATCTCTCTACATACAGATAACTATTTGTAGCGTCTGTATTTTAGACTATATACTTGACATTTTTCCCAGTATAAATGGGTTCTTGACCAGACATTCACAGTCAACAAAACACAGCAAATAATTGTAATACTTCCCTGAGTATTGAAGAAAACAGTAGATACTTAAGTAGGGTTACCACCTATTATCCTTTTCACAGAGCACTTTGATCAGGAATGTCCAGATGGAAATATTTCACTGTCAAGTATAGTATCCAGAAAAAAGAGTCCAAGACATAATATAACACATGTGCAAACTTTGCAAGCAATAGTTGATCAGAGTATGCATTTAAGTACTGTCAGCATCTTGGCCCTACTGAGGTGTAATAAGCATATACTTAACTAGACATTGTTCCTGGGTCACCCATGAAAAGGGACTGCGTGTCCAACGGGCCTACCTGGTTAATAAATGGTTATATTTCATCATCATTACATGGTTTAACTAGAAGAATAAATTAAAATGAGTTATGTCAAATTAGAACCTAAACTTGTAAAATCATTCTGTTTCTATTATGACTTTTTAAAAAAAATAAAGCATCTAACTTAAATGTAATCATTACAACTACATAAAAATATGAATAGTATACTAAAACAAGGAAACCATTGAGGAGTAATTCAAACTAGGAAATAAAATCAATAATATGCAAAGAAACTAATATAAGCAGTGCTGAGATTAGATAGCAATGGTGATGCTAAATTAGTGAATCGGTGAAAAATAGTATCACACTGATTGGTATGTCTTAATATGAACAAAAATGTGACATAAACATCTATAAGTTAGTTAATTAAATTACACCACAGCTGAAATTTCACTGTGTTGTTGAAATCTCTTTTTTTCAGAGGAGGTTTAGAGGTAAAATGTTTTTCATGGATTTGCTGGATTAATTTTTGGCAGCAGAAGATTACAGTACTGAATTTGAAATATGTTACTACAATATGAAACAACATAGTGGTTGCACTTTCATAATAGTAAGTCTTTATTTTTAAAATAAAGTAAAAAAATACACTGCATTCTGTCATGTAAAAAATGTACAACTTTGGACCACTGAAACAAGTTGCCAACTTGAACGGGAACACCAAGATTTAATAAAGCAATAGAAACAACAAAAATTTTGAACAACGAGTCTTGATTTTGATAAAGAGATAAAAACAAACCTGTTGCAGTGGCTGAGGGAGGGTGCAAAGTTATCCAACAAATCATTATGTTTCAGTAAAAAGTATCCACATAATCTTGGGGAAAAACTTGAATGAATATTTAAGGAAGAAACAAAATGTGTATTTAAGTTGCAATCAAGTTATGCTGTGGCATTTAAACATTATTAACATTTCTGCCACTAAGAATGCTCATTGTTTTAGATAGCCTCCTGATTTTGTAAGCTTTTTTTTTAATAAATGGGCATTTTGTTTCACTACATTTTCAGAGACGTTTTTGTAGTAAGTGTTAACTAGTTCATAGCAGCCTCACTGACAGAGGTATTTTATTTGTTAGATATAACTATTTCGTTAGAAAGTAAATAATGTGGGAAGAAATAGCCAGGGAATTGTTATGGCTAGGCTTGTATAGGCCCTAGGGCTGATAGCCTAGTACCAGCCTATGAACCTATGAATATGCTGTTTAGTAAACATGTGGCTAGTTATTTAATGTAAAGATGTCATCTACCTACATCCTTTGTAACGGGACAATACATCTTATGACTCAAAAAAGCATTTTAGTATTTGCAGTTGTCAAGTAGCATTTGCATTTTGTGAATGCTATCCATATGTGAAATGCTTCCTAATGTAAGCCTACCCATCTTCAATGTTACATACAATTTCTATTTTTTACAACACTGTTTTGTAAGGGGAATCTGATCCCCCACAACACCTGCCTAAATCTTAAACAGGAGGTTAATTAATTACTTTTTTTTTCTGTAAGGGTATTGCATTCTGTTTAAATACAATATAAATGCTATTACTTCTAAATGACTTTACTACTATTACTGAAAGAAAGAAAGATAAATGTCTTGTCATCCCTCTTCATTCCTTTGACAGTCTTCATTGGTGAGCACCAGTTATAACTAGGATAAAGTTTCTTACTTGCAAAAACTTCCCAGCATGCCCAAGCTAAGTGACTGCAAGGATCTAGCCAAATAGACTCAGTGATCATCTGAGTGTGTGTGTGTGTTTCTTCCCCTAACAGTGCCTATAACTGTCTGATAATGTTTTCAACACACAGCTGTACAAAAATGCTTATAATAGAACACTCCTTTAACCAAAGGTTTTATATGGTTGTATGGTTACAGCAGCAATGCTCTGATGTATACATATTTTAAATGTTAACAGGGCAGTGAGTGCAGGGTACAACATGTAATTTTTCTGAATATACTACTGATGTACTCTGATGCAGTGTAACCATGAAGTTATTATATTTATTAAACAATGCCTGCAAAATTTATAAGATGCACAGCAAGAAGAAAAATGCAAACTTTTTTTTTCTGTTGAGAGACTGTACGCCCTGCACCTTGCCAACAAGTGAGTCTAAACCAACACATAACTTCAAGATCAGACTAACCTAACTGATTTTGCTAGAAGAAACAACTATCTCCTTTTCCTCTGTGGTACAGTAATGTTTCTGATCTGTGTTGTGGTGCACCGATATCAAAATGTGGAAGGGGAATTGTGGCGGCAATGCAATGGAAATTGTACCACTAAGTCCTTTGCCTAGGCTTCTATTCCACCTAAGCGTGGCCTGTTGACAACCAAAGTTGAATTGCATGTAGCTAATGTTTCTTCAATTAACCAAAGGGTAGGATGCCTTTATGAGGGATATCTCATTTCTGTCCAATCCTGCAAAGCTAGAATTGCTAACTTATTTCCCCTTCCATCCCTGTTCTACTCAGCGCATCCATTAACTACCTTATCATTATCCCAGCGTTACAAAATGGAGCAGGCTTACAAACAGCTTAGCATATTTTGCAGCTATCAGTACACCAGGACTCCATTGCCTATCCATATGTCAAATGAACTGGCTGGATTCTGGTCAGCTGCCCAGCACCTGTCTATGCAGCAGTGGCTTGCATCAGCTTCTACATTAAAAAAAAAAATGTTTCTACTATTACTATGACCTGGATGCATAACCATATTTAAGAGTATGTCTCACAAATTTAATTACATATCTGTGAAATATATATTGCATTTTCTCTGCCCCCCCTTGGAAAAGGTTGGAAAGTCTCACGTCAGAAACGGACCCGGAACACAGTTCCTCACCAACTGGAAATATTCCTTTCACATTACTTTACATAAGTCACTCCCTCCAGTCTTTCTGCTTTCTTTCTTAGCCTTCCAGTTCCCCTTTTTCTCCTCTCTGCACTCCGACATAAGATTTTCTTTTTAACTTGTTTATCCCAAACGTTTCTTTCCTCACAACACTGTTTTCTTTCTTGAATAAATTCCTCACTGCTTACAGGTTTTTACATACACCTTATAGGTACTAGTTAACAATATTTCTTTAATTTTGTTTATTATTTCACAATATTTATTTAAACGTACTGATCATATTAACCGATATAACTTAGTCTAACCTATTTAAATTACTTGATCAGAATCACATAGTAGGAAAGTGGCAGCTGAGGGAATAAAACTTTGATCTCCACGGAGAAAGTCTTTAAAAGCCCAGAGTGTCTGTTATATCTCTCTCAACCGTCCAGATTTTCCCGGAATGTCCATATTTTTGCCTCATATTTTGGTCTGTTCCTCGTGAGATCTCTGGTTTTCTGACAAATCACCGAGGATTGAAGTCACCAAATAATGACATACAGTTGAATTTCAGATTTCATATCCTTCAGAAAATGCATGCGTACACAAATCCGGTTATTCTAGCAACTTTCTAAGTTTATAAGAGCAATATTTAAAATGTCCCCCCTTATTGTTTGCACTCCCCTCCCCCATCATTTTAGGCATTGCAGTTTCATGCTTATTCAGAAAATGCATGCTGATGCAAAATCCTACTCTTCTGTTAACTTTTTAACCGTTAAAATTGGTCACCCCACAAAAACACAATCATTTTTGACTTTGTCCGGAATTTCAGCACAAACAGCTTGGATGAAGTGGTGTTGAAGGAATTCAGTAAGTACACCGCAGAGTGAAAACTCCCTGCACAGACCCAGAAACCACCATTTCCGAATGTTAACAAATACCGTGAAAGTAAGAAACACACAAGAAAGCAAATTCCCTTCCCAAACAACACTTCTGTTAGGGAAAAAAATAATAGAAGCAGACCGAACAGTTTTGTTGTACTTCCCTTGCTCGCCTAAAGATCTAAGTGTAAACAGCACGAATGCCTGCAATCTGCTTTTATTTATTTATTTTCCTAATAAAAGAATGGACATTTGCTTCGTTACTTGTTTATTTGCTAATTGTCATTGACTGCTTTCACCTATAGTATGGGTGAGGCACAGCTGGATGGCAATCATACCTCTCAATCTCGTAGCACAAGAAATCTTAATAAAGGTAAAAACAATGGAGGGGGGAGGCAGAATAGAGGGACAGTTTTTACATACATGATACTGCTCTTATCAACTTAGAATGACAGGATTTGTGTTAGCATGCATTTTCCGAAGGATATAAAGTCCGGAACTCAAATGTACGTCATTATTTAGTGACTTCAGTCTCCAGCGCTTTGCCTGAAAACCACACATTTTATGAGGGACAGGGCAAAAACATGAGATAAAAATCTGTTCATTCTATGAAATCTGCACAGTTGAGAGGTATGATGACAAGTAACTGCCCTACATAATATTATAAGCCTTCCTGAATAAGCATTCTAGAGGCTCTGGTTTAAACGATGAAGAACAATACTGCAGAGTACCCTTAGAAATAGACAGAAGTCTCCAGAGTTATATATAAAAAGTAATCTTAGCAATAATGCAAGATCCCTGCTGTGCCCTGCATTCTTAGTATCCGAGGACCAGAAAGGGACACTAGCACGGCCATAAGAAATCAATAGAGCTGAAGCTGCACTTGTTTGGAATAGGATTTTTCCTGTCTGCAGCTAAGTCTTTGCAGAATGGTGATCGGTGTTGTCCGATGCCTCTGAACAAAAATGCCACCAAACTACTGACAGCTAATTGCATTGCATGTGTGGCATCAGCACCATTCCAACAACAGCAGTGCAGGTGATAGTCGCTTGTACTTCCAGTGCAGTGACACGGAAAACACCTACACCAGTGCAAACGTCATACATCGCAGACATTGCTTCCTAAAATGGATTCAGAATAACACAATACAAAATGCAACATTCTAAAAATACTTAGCAGGAACAAGTACAATTAACATTAAGTTTAATCATGTTGGGTTATCACCCGTCCGTCTTTAAGCAATACAGTGCATATTTGGGGTGTTTTATCCTGAAAAAAAAAAATAAAAATGACAAATGTTCTGAGATTTTCCTACAACTATTTCTTAAGATTCCTCTAATAGCTGAACAAAATAATTGTTTTGTATCTGAAATACTTTTATATGATATAAAAGAACAGAAACAACCACAATTCTATGAAAATGACTTTTTGTTTTGGCAACAAGGGGGAATCTGCTTAGTCCTTTGCACTAGATGCTGCCTGGTATGGTTTGCCCTGCAAAATTACACATTCCCTTAAAGATGTACAACTTTGACTGTCTGAAAAGACGGCATCACTATAATCAGGGGATCAGCTTAGCCACAGTCAGATCGGGTCAGGCTGTGATGTCACACAAAGTAGCACACCTCTCAAGTGACTTCATTATGAGCAATGGTCTGTGTCTTACAAAGTCCATGTTCCTTAAAGCTCCATATTGAAAGAATCTGTCACACATTCATTATTTAAGAACGTTTTTCATTAATAGCCATGGCAAATAATACTTCATCGTATTAATTCATCAGGATCATGTTTTATAAGTTTAAAGTAACACATTTATCCATCCTATAAACTTCGTAGTCGAAGTTGTTAGTAAGCTTTCAATAACTGATTTTGGTGATGGAAGTCTAAGAGCAGAATAACAACGTGGATGGCAATGTTTATAGTACAGACTAAGCGATGCAACATGATTTATAATGTAAACAGCGTCCCTTTAAGATTTAATTCATTCATGAAAACTAAGAAGAGAATTAGAAGAAAAGCCGTTGCTCCTCCCAGTACCGGATCCCAGGGCAATGTCGTCATCCACACCCTACCTCCTCGGCACGAGGAAGGCTGGATTAGAGCCGCTCGAAAGCGTGGGTCGCTTAAATCTGTGACTGGTGCTAGTAGCCGTCAGTCGATAAGGAGGCGGTATCACTCTCTTTGTGTGTTCTGCAACCGCTACCGCTGGCCAAGTATGAAGTGAGTTGAAACAGTACGTATTGGATGCTAAACGTGTCGGCCGGTACAGGATCCTGAAGGAGCTGTTAAATTGTATTGAGGTTTTAACCGCCTCACCGTTAACTCTGCCACCTCTCGGGCACATTGTCTCGGAAGGTAACAGCGCCCAGGTTCGTAATAGGCATGGATGAAGAACAAGGGGAGCAAATGAGACCTTTGTTAACCACGGTAAAATAAATAATTTGTTAAAATGTGAACTAAGTTGCCCTTGTCATCGCACATTGAAGCTTGATGGAAATAAAAAGCAGGTTTTCATTGCGGTGCCTATTGTGTTGTTAGGGATGGTATATAAGCGAGTTTTCATGTAAATTAACCATGGGGGTGGGTACCGATATATCAGCCCCCTTATATGCGATCTGTTCTTATAGTAAGTAGAAAACCCGGGGTAAAATTAGTCCCCTCCTCTCCCACACATACATATATAGTACACAGGGAGGGGAGGGAGTGACACACTTGAGTAGCAATTGACAGTATAGTGTGGGCAGATATACACGGAAGTTGGCAGTTCAGCTCACTTCGAGTTGCTATGCGTTGTTCGAGCACTGCTGTTTCCTTTCAGTTCTCTTAACTACCTTTCAAATGGGAAACTAGTGAACCTGTTTTTATATTATAGCGTCTCGTTGCCCTGGGTGGGAATTTATTATATAAGTGAGAGTTAGCGACCCCCAACCGGTTCCCTGTCCGTAAAGAGTGGAAAACTGCTATGGATGTGCTTAAAACCAAGAGACATGTGGCCCTGAAGGAATATAATAAAACTGATAAAACAGAATGGGAGTCTGACTGAGTTTTAAACCTAGTAAGTTTAATTAACAAACAGAAACACAGTGAATACTGCATTATTTAGGGGTTGTAGTTTATGCTTTATGTACACTTTAAGCTCTATCTACTTTGAGACTTTTTACTTAATTCTAAATTTGTTAGTGATTCCCCCCAACCCTTCCTTCCCCATCTGTCCTATCACGGGCTAGTAGCTGGCAAAAGTGTTATCACTGTAAATAACTGTACACGTTGGGTTATGACAGGCAAAGACATGTAAGTGAAGTAATACAAAAAACTTGGGTTTCATGGCTTTTGTTGAGGAATATTTAGTGGACAGACCAAGTTTTCATTTTAGCTAATGAACTTAACAAGTTGCTCTGTAGGTACTGTGGAAGGCAACAGCCTGGATGGGTGAGAGATGTACAAATGTGTTTAACCCAGTCTTGGGCAGATCCATGTGTAAGCTATGGCGTAAAAATCTGAGGAGTATTTTGACTAATGCAGTGTTTTAAAGTGCCCTCCTTTGAACATATGGATGAAATTACAAAGGAGAAAAGTTTATTCAGAATGTTAGCTGCCCAGTTAAAAGCTAGTAGCTGAATAATTTTAGGTCATGCAGTGCATCTTTAATTCAGTATTTTTGGTATGCAGTATATGAAAAAAAGCTAGCCTGACATGATGAGGCTGCAGCATAGTTTGCTGCTGTACAAATCTGAAATAGTTGGCTATTTCCCTGCATGTATTGGATGTAAAAATAATGCATTTTCAAATCTTAACACACATCCTTGTTGCACAGTGCTTTCCTTTTTTTATCAGTTGATATGATAGTGTTTGCATACCTATGTGTTGATTATTATTACCTAGTATTGTTAGGAGTGTACAGGAATGATGGACCCAGGGCAAGGAAAAAATTTTGTCACAGGGCACTAATTAAGAGGTCATTTGGAATAATCTGCTTAGAATGTGCGAATGCTGTGGTCTCGCTAATGAACTGTTTAATGATCCTTAAGGTAAGGAGCCTGAGAGGTTGAAGGCTTGTTTTATTTGAAGCACAGGAAAATCATGTACCTCAATTTCATGTCTATGAGGTAATATCAACAAGTGACAAATCAGAACACTTTGTCCCTTTTTTATCATAGAGTTGCAGTCAAGGAGCCTATAGCATGTAGGTTTATGATTTACAGCTGCTGAGGACTGCTGCCATGACAACAGATTATGGTTGATGTCTGTCTCGCAGCTGTTTTGAGTTGGCCAGGATGAGATAAGTTAGTGTCAACTAACCATTTATTCTCCTGCTTTTTTTGGGAAGGGTTGGTCTGTCACAGTGTTTGTCCGCATTTGTCTGGTGAACAAAGGGCATAATAATAATAGTGGGAGTACTAATGTGAAAAAAAAAATATATATATTAGTTTTGATGCATTACTAGTGCTGGTGATTGGGCACTCACAGTGGTGCTGTTCAGGTGGGAATAAAATTGTATGGTGGGGCATTTGTATAAAGTCCTGCTGCATCTGCCACTGACTTGACACATGTCATTTAGAAGCTTTGTTCTTCGTGCAGACAAGGGGCATTTTACGTAAGTGGGTTTACAGCAACAGTAACTGGCAGTTGATCTTCAATGGAGGCTCAGGATGAGAAGGAATGAGAATATGATTAAATTTGGTGACACCCAAGCACAAAATATATTTAGAAAAAATTGAATCCTACAGTTACAGAGGAAGAACAAGTAAGATTTCCTAGCATAACTGTGATTCCCTGTATACATTTATTTCATTTACGTGTGATTTGGAGTATGTAAGTTTCTGGTCTCTTATAAAACCTTGGAAGAGAATGGAACAGCTCCTTGTTTAAATGTTTATTGTGTATTAATCTATTTTGTTTACTTTCAGTTTTATAAAATACAAATTGTGTATGTAGAGATTATAAATGCTATTTCCTGAGCTGTTTTTTTTCAGGTGTATATAGTGTGGTGATGTTTAAAATGAATTGCATGTCATTGATGAAGTTCTTTGCTGTTCTGTGGACATTGTCCTTTGCTATGCTGCAGGCAGTTTATTTTGTTTTTGATTTTTATTTTTACACCCCAAAACTTGCAGTGTTGAACTACTCACTCCCACTTTTTACTTATCATGAGGCTCATGTCTTTCCAGGGAGGATTAGTCTTTCAGCAACTTTACTTAATGATGGCATGCCTTGAGGTGAAACTCACGTACTTAGTAACTGCCTTCCATAGACTGCAGTTTTTTTTCTTTTCTCCTACTTCTTCGTATGTTCTTGTATATTGGATATGCAGTGCACACTACTGGCACACCTGTTGGTACTTTCATGCTCTGACTGCAGTTTCAACTTTGCCTTCATTCAGGATCTGCCAGTGCTATGCAGTCTACCTCTCTTGGCTATCTCCTTAGTATCCACATCTGATGTTCGATCTGTGGTCATGGGCATTCTTCAAGCATAACTGCAGTGACAGTGGAGCTGGTTATGGTTTTGGAAATAGATGATTATATAGAATAGGCAGAGACACTTGTTTGCCTGAGACCCACCATGTAACATTATAGCCTCATAGTGTATGTGCAGAAGGTGACTGTATTCATATTTTGTAATTTGTGTCAGAATGCAACTTTCTAGTGTCGAACCAGTTTTAGCATGGTGAAGACTATTTTCAACTGTACATTTTTTTTTTTTTTGGTTAATTTGTACTTGGATAAACAGGGAAGAATGAAGAGATAATCAAAGAAGTGAGTAACATTCATGTCTGCATCCCATTTTTTCAGTAATACATTGCCCCTTCCTCCCAGACCATGAAGCTAGGTGACCTGTCCATCTTAACAGCTGAGAGGAGAGACTTCCTCTGATACATATTTCAACCCTGTAGACTTGTCGAGGCTACGAGAGTTGTGATTGAGTACAAAAGTCTGTTTTTGCTTGTTCCTATAAAAGGGTTTCATTTTAATTTTACCTGCCAGTGCCTTTTGAATATTCATAAATTTTCTCAGGAGAGAACTAATTACTAAAGTGCAATTGTGTGATGGTTCATGTTAAAGCAGATAGAAGTGCGTGAGAGGAACAATTTGCTTATCTGAGTCCATGAGTTTTGCAGTATTTCATTTTTAACTAGACTCCGTTTTGCTACTTTAATCATGTCTGCAGTGAGTGTGTGTTAACATTCCTTTTACAGCAGGGTTTTGCTGGTCATATCACTTTAAAATTAATTTTACTTAGTACAATGGTTTCCTAAAGTCTCAACACTATTTAAGTTAAAGCTTTACTGTGTGGAGGCAGCAGGTGGGAGGTTGGCATAATGGTTAAGGTGTTTATCTTACAGACACAAAGTACATGGTTTGATTCTTCCATAGGGTTATTGGTTAGACTTAAAATGGTTCACAAAGAAGGTTAGCCTAGTACTAATCCATGAACTTATGAAATTCCTACAGTTTTCTTTTTTTTTGTCTGAAACAAGAAGTTTGTGTATGCTTGCTCAATCTGTTCCTTAAAATCCCAAGCTGTCTTTGAGGGAAAGGAAGATTTTGCACATAGCTATCACAGTCTTTGCTCAAGAATCTGGGTCAGGGCAGAAATAATGAAAGTCAAAGATATAAGATAACTAGAGCCGGAGGACTTGTGTACATGGAGACTTGGGACATGAATTGTGGTGTTTTAATGAAACTAATGTGTGAACATTTCCAGTGGCAGCCTGGAAAATTAAACCAATGAAAGTTTTATATAGAATTTTTAAACCAATACCTTATGTGCCTACCAATATCTGTCTTTCTCTTCCCATTAAAATAACACTTTGCTTCGAGTGTTTCCAGGATAGAGATGGAAGGTTTTTTGAAAGTTGTGCCTTTGTTTAATGATATAGTTCTGGTTCTTGGGTATGTGGGCCTTGCAGCTCTGAGGTCAACTAGCAAGTGTATGCGTGATTTGACTTTTGTTCTGAATAAGGATATGGAGATGATTTTTTTTTGTTTATGCTATGTCTAACATGGTTCATTTTATGGCATGTATTTTGTTACTGCACTGCGTTACATTTTTCACATGCTAGAGTGATATTTTTCCTACAAGCAATTGCCCTGCTCTGTTGGAAGAATTGTCTTTGGATGATGAGACCACAGTTATGGATATGCTGAGTACTGTTTTGAATCTGTTTCCATACATAAATGTACAGATCATGTCACTGGTTATAGTTTTACATGGAACACACACATGGTCTTACAGCCATTAAGACAAGCTTGGCTTCAGTGACAGCATCATTTGTAGGAGGTGACTGCCCAAGTCCTTCACCTCCATATCCTGGCATTAGTTGATTTCCCATACAGGACTAATGTCATGGGGTGGAGATGAAGGGGAAAGTAGAGTCTTTGTCTTGCAATATGTGGCCCCTGCTGTTGGATCAGAGTGAGTGGAGTACGACATTTCCCATGTTTAGTAGACATTGTCAAGGTGAAAAGGCTAACTTTTTGGGCTAAGTGTACCGGGGATATATTTTAGGGTAGATCGGGTAGCAGAGAAGAGGATTCTAATGTGCAGTCATTTGATATGTCTGAATCCCTTCATTTACCGACAAAGCTCTGTCCAGCAAAGTCTTTTCCTTGCCCTTTGTATATAACCCACCTCCTGTGATGTTTCTGTCAAAACTGGGTATTCTATGCCTGATGAATTTGCTAACGGTTTAAAAATGCATTGATCAATGGAGATAAGTCCCACTAGCTGGACTGTTCTTCTCCCCGATGTGTTGTCTCAGATTTATTTTTATGTACACGCCACAAGATAGCTTCTTACAGAGCTGAGTTGCGTTCAAATTCTGGAAGGATTTTCGATCTTGATGGTCAGAGCAAGGTCCTTGATGAAGTCTATTCTAAGACAAGACGACAGAAAAAGTCTCTAGTGTTAGAATGAACAAGGTTCTAGTCTTTCTGGTGCTCAGTATAGAACACTAATAGAGGTATTTTTGATTTAAAAATAGGAAGAAATTGGAATGGTTACTTTTTCATTTTTATCATCCCAATTACCTTAAGAGGCATGAAAGTTGACTGTGTGAATTTGATGCACACACACTGACATGCACTCCTTTTTCAAATCCCATGGGAGATGTGAAGTCCCCACCCTGGGCCAGTAGTCAAGGAGTCTGAATCCTTACCACTGGCACTGTTGAGGGACGTTCACTTGGAACAAAAGTGGATACACCCAGTATTTCCAGATGCAGCTCTCTGCATCAAACACAATTTCCCTTAAGAGCACACAGGGGACACAGTCTGGGGTTTGGGTTTCTCTGTCTCCCTCCAGGTCTCCAGTTAGACTCCCCGCTGGCAGAGTTAGCAAGTTGAGACCTCCGCTAAGTGTCCAAGCCAAGTTCTCCACCACTCTGTGTGTGAAACCAGTGCTTTATGTCTCTGCTCCAAGCAGCTGATACACACACAGATTTGATTTACTTACACACACACACACACACACACACACACACACACACATACACACACCTGGGAAAGACTGGCACAGATTTACTAGCTATTCCCCTTCTGCTTAGACTGTAATATAGTTACACTGCCACCAGACACTCCCAAGCCAGCTACACCAACGCTATTACAAGGTTACCCAATTATACTGAGTGAAATTAATATTAATACAAATTATAGTGTTTGGCCAATGTGGTAAGGCTTTCAGGAGTGGCCAGAGCTGTCACCAAATATATAATAAGTAAGTATTCTGAAATGAAATTAAAATATTTTCTCTAAAAGTCCAGCTACAATGAAAAGTTTAAATATACTTAATAGTAAATAATAAAAGAACATGAAAATATTAAATATCTGTTTACAATAAACACCAGAGTTTCAGCCACAGGAAATATTAAAATAATGCAGTTGAATAGATTCACACAGATACATAAAAACAATACTTAACTAATCTCACTATATTTTCAATTAATCTCACTATATTTTCATGACTGATCCAAAGAATTATTATTCCCTGATTACTTACTAGAGCAAGGCAAAATGAAGTAAGTGAGGGAGTCTTTTATGTCAGATTTCAAAAATGGACTGCTCTGAGATTTCTCTCTCATCTGTTGTTATATTTTTGTCCGAGATTACAGAATGACATCACATACATCTGGTCATCTGATTTCTGTTTCCCATGCTACCCCCATTGCTAGAAACTGAACCAGAATTTAGCACATATGTGTTATCATGCACACGCACATCTTTGCTGAGATGTTTTGTAGCATCTGGAAGCTATAAACCCATAAAACACTTCCACTCTTCCTACAGGAGCTAATAAACCATTCTCTGGCACAGACATGTAGACTTTGGCTGCAGTCAGAACTGTAAGATACAATCTTTATGGCCTAAAGCAGGTAATTTTAATTTCAGGATATTATTCTAAAAGTTAGCTAGGGCTGAGCTTAACCTCCTCACTTCCAGTATCCTCTGTTAAAACATGTATACATTTAATCAGTTAAAATACAGTCAGGACCCACAGTTAGTACATTTTTGACATAAGCAGAACACAAGCATCTGTACAAATCTGTTTGATGTACAGATGACATATAGTTTTTTACAAAATTCCAGCTGCATGTGCTGGCATATGTTACACATCTGCTGCCCTACTTCTCCTGCCGTAGCTGGCAATACCACACGTCATCACAGGAGATTTGTGAAGTTTCAAGTGGGAGGGCAGTACTTTTTCAGTTTAGAATGGTTAGCTCCATTTAGTGACAGTTGATTAGGTATTTACTGTGAATTTCTCCTCAGTGGAGGCGGTATTAATATTGAGTAGAATCTACGTTTTCATTACCTCCGTGACTGTCCAGTAGTAGCTCATTTTCGGGACCAGCTTGTAGAACATCTGACCATGGTGAGTCCTTTTTTTGAACTTGGTAGAGATTTTCTATTACCAAGAAGTCTTGGTAAATTTCCTTTCATTGTGAAAGTGTTTTGAGGACTGTATTACACTGACAGGAATAAGGCATTTCTGACAGGGCAGCATTTAGAAAATTTATAATGTGGTTTCAGTAAGTGGTTCTTCAGATTAAACTGACATTAGTGAGTTGTGGTGGATTCTTGGCCATATAGTGACTTTCTGGATGACTGCAGAACATCATAAATACTTTATAACATACAAAGTTTGTTCTTCCTTGCACACAATTGATTAACCCTATGCGCTGCCTTCATGCTAATGCTACCTCTCTATACCACTGTCAGAGGATTTAAACCTCTGTATTAATTTAAGTCATGCTACTATTCATGCATAAAGAACTCCTACATGCTAATGTTACTTATATATCATTCTCAGATGATTTAAACCTCTGTATTAATTTAACCTTGTAGTACTGTTCTCAACCACTAAACATGTAAATATGCTATACATCCTTCTCCAAGCTGCTGTTTAACTTTTGTTTAGTTTTTGCTATTTTATATGTAAAATTTACTTAGTTTGTTTCTGTTTCCACTATGTATTATACTTCATATTATGGAGCTTGCACTATGTATTATTGGAATTTTTCTCCCTGGGCCTCCACTGAAAACGGACTCTTTGAGCCCAGTGGACCTTCCCAGTCATCAAACTGGAAATAAAATAAATAAATAAATAAATCATAAAGTCACAGATGTTCTGGCATGTTTTCGTTTTTGAAAATTTCCATAAGTTGTTTTTCAAAAGTTTAGGAGTTCGCTAGACAGACAAGGGTGCACGGTCTGTTTAAGGCGACTGGAACAGAGATGAATAAACGTACAGGGGAATGAACAATGTCATTACTGCAATCCCTGTAAATACATAAAAACTTTAATATGTTTTTAAATGGATGAGAATGTTACATAAAACATCATTTGTATTGCTGTATTGAAGCAATTTTCATTCTGTTCATATGAATTAGCTTATGTAGAAGAAATTAAAATTGATGATTTGAAATGTGGAAGTGTAGACAACTTAAGAATTTTTTATTGAAAATGAATCTGCATTGAGTTTAGCTTTATGATTTTGGAGTGTTTCTCTGTTAGTACAAGGTGATGGGATATTGAGCATAAATTGCAGTCAAAAGAAGCACTTTAACATTCAAAATCTATTAACTGTATGTAATGAATGTGGAAATAAACTCATATTTGTTGCTTTAAGAATTGGTATATAATGCTCAATAGGATTTTTTGTTTTAAGCACTTAAAAATAACCTCTAACATCAATGTGGAGCACTTTTATACTAAACGCGGATGTTTGTTGAAGTAGTTCTGTTACTACTGTGGGATAAGCAAGATCAACAATGATTTTTCAACTTGTGATGCATTGTACCGTGTCCGATGCTTGACTCATGGCAGACTGGAACATTCAAAGTAGTAGCCCCCAAAAACACTTTGAAGGAGTTGATTGTGATGGGGGAGTTCTACTCCTGGTATCCCATGTTGTATTGTTGTACTCTGATGTACAGTCATAGTTTGCTTTTCTATTCCTTCTGTTTTTCATACTAATGGTCATGGTGGCATCAGACTTAGGAAGGCAGGCCAGTCTTTTCTTTCCCTAGTCACAGATTCCAGATCTTTCTGCAGAATAAGTATTCCCAGACCATCCAAAAGGGATAACCCATTTACTGTGTTCTGCAAGCCTCCTCATAGTAGGCTGTGCTCAAACAATGCCATCAGGAGCCACGTGGGAGAGATCCTAGTTAGATGCCCTGACCACCTCATTTGGCTGCTATTGCCCCAGAGGAGCAACAGTTGTATTTTTTGTGTGCGTGTTTAATTTTTAATGTTCAGTTGTTTGGGCTCTGTCACAGTGAGCCCCATGACTCTGCAGAGATGCATCATTTTAACCTCTTGAACCTGTGATATTTTTCTTTCTGCTGCTACCCACATCTTATTAATATAGCTGAAGATGGGAATGTAGATTGGTGAATAAAGAAGTTTATCTGAGAATTCTGCTTCCACTTCGCTCTTATGACTATGGCCACTGCCCCAGTCTACTTGTCAGGTTGAAGCCATCACTTGTGAGCAAGACCCCATGGTACCTAAAGTCCATTAAATGCAGTTGCCCACCTCCTTCTCATTGCAAGGGAGCAATCCACTCTCTCTTTTAGGACAGTATCATGACCTTAGAATCATAGGTGTTGACTGTCATCTCATCCATTTCCTACACAGCAGTGAATCACGTGTGTGTGTGTGTGTGTGTGTGTGTGTGTGTGTGTGTGTGTGTGTGTGTGTGTGTGTGTGTGTGTGTGTGTGTGTGTGTGTGTGTGTGTGTGTGTGTCCGAGGTCCGATTCAGATAAGGCCAAAAGTACAGCATAATGTTTCAAAGGTAGGCATGTTACCTATGGGTCATCAGAGTAGACACCCTCCCAGTATCTGCATTACTAGGCATGAAGTTTATGGGTGGGAGTGAAGAAAGAGTCTGACATCCATATGGAATATGCATGATAATGCCAGGGATGTATATGCAATGATCCCTGTTTTCATAAGGGACTGACTAGTACTCTGCAGAAGCTTTTGTGATCCATAGTTTAACAGAACCTCCCACAGCACATGCTGAGGCATAAGCCAATAGCCATATCCAAGCTCACCATTGGATTAACAACTCCCATGATCACTTGCACTACATTGCAGGACTGATCAGATTCATTCTTCCATGACCTGAACAAAATCTGAGGATTGACTGTTAGTAATGGTCAGCTTTCCAGAGTTTTTAGTATATGCATTTGTAAGGGGTTTTATTTTTCAAATCCTCATATAGCTGGAGCGCACAGTATAGTCTTTGCTAAAGATTATGACTAACCTTCTGGTTTGCCATTCCAGAGATACTGTCCATACTTTTCGTGCAACATTAAAGAGGTTCATTAACAATGCTAGCCAATACTCTATAGAGTCTTTTAAAGCTTTATTTCCAGATCTTATCCACACATGCAGTTGTACAGGCTGCCAGCTACAATAGTGAATTCAGCTACACTCATGAACCCTGGGCAGCCAGGGATTTCAGACAGTGCCTCCTGATATGAGGACATGTCCACTAGGTTTTCTTTTCACATGCCAGCAGCCTCCCCAGTAGTCAGCACGTCCTCATGCTTTCGTAACTGAACCTTACTGTGGTCCGCTGTACCCCTCCTGACATGCCGAGTAGTCTGCCTGCAATTCTTTTAACGTACATAGTAGTTTTTTCTGTGTGGCTTGTTGAAACGTATGAAAACCAAAAAACAGCCAACACACATGAATGAATGAATTAATGCATGAGCCCAAATTTTATTGAACCAACCAAAAACTGACCAGTTTCAGCATTAAAGCCTTCGTCAGTGTTACTCAAAAATACAAAAAAGTTCAATTATCGGTTATTTATAAATGGTCATTCAGCCCAGGTGGAAACATCCCCCCATCTTAATGATCCACATTTTCCCCTTTTTATTTAATAAAGTAAGCAACCATTTTTGTCCCTTCTATCCAAAATTATTTTATCAATAACAACAAAATTTAAGCTTTGCTAAAGAATGTGAAACAGAATGTATACAAAGTATTTGAACTGCATCTACAGCTTGTATCACTCAAATGTTCAGAGACCCTTATTTTTAAAGGGGTGAGAAGTTTGTCCAGTATGAAATGCTGAACAAGTGCCTAGATTACCCAGTCAGTCTTACAGCTATCAAAAATGTTAACATCAAAAACAGAGGTAGTTTTGGAAGTAAAACTTTTACTTTTACACACATTCCTACAAAAGCTGCAATTACCACAGGGCTAACAACCTAATAAGGCTTGACCCCCAATGGAAGTGATATAAGATGTAGACATAGTTCAAATGCTTTGTATAGGTTCATAGGTTCATACTAGGCTATCTGCCCAAGGGCATTTATAAGCCTAGCCCATAGTTATGTGGCTTGAATAAAAACTATGCCTATCATTTTCTGTGCCTCTGTCAAGCAGTGACACTGAAGTAATCCTATCTCCCATCCATTGGTCAAGATTCCTCTTGAACAATTTGTTCCACAGCATAGGGAGTCTCTGGGTGATGAATCTGTCCCTGGATCTAGATTTTTGAGGTGAAGCATATTCATCAAATCTGGGTTTGACATGGCCTTATATGTCAGGCACAGGTCACCTCGTATGAGACTGAATAAAGCTGGAGTTCTTTCAGTCGGGCAGCATAAGACATATTTTGAGACCCTTTATCCTTTTGGTGAGGAACTTTTGGGGCCTTTCAAGCTGCATCAGGTGTCTGGTCAGATTGATCTAGATGTGAATAAGACTACTGTCAACTTGGGTCTGGCACCAGTTATCTGTTTCTCTGAGGCCCTTCTGGATTTATTTATGAGTTCCATTATGATCCTCTCCATGGCTTTGCAGATCCATGGATGCTGTGTTTTGCCTTAGTGAGGGCAGTTCTCACCTAAGAGTCTTAGTTTTGTTTGGGATTGCCTGATCCATGCAGTCCTGTAGGTGCTGGTAGAAGGCATTTGTGTTTGAGTAATGTTTACCACTGGCTCAGGGGCCTTAAGGAGACCACACTAGTTTTTAGAATTTTCACTGTGGTCTTTTTGTTTCAGGCTGATCTCACCAGTTGTTGAACATTTTGATCCCATGTTCGTGATGATGAGATCAAGTATGTTTTCACCTCTTGTGGGGATGGTGACTAGTTGTTCCATGGCATTTGAGTTTATGAACTCCAGGAATCTTTGGGTTAGAGTGTTGTAGTGTTCCCAGTCTATATTAGGGTAGTTGAAGTCACCTAGTATGATGGTGTTTGGAGATACATTTATCCCCATGTTTTCAGGAAGGCCATGTGAGGTTCCTGAGTTTGAGAGGGTGGCCTGTAACATGCTACAAATTGCAGAGCAGTCTTGCCTATGGTTAATTGCACCTGGGGGTGTGGGTGTCCTTTATGAATATGGACACCCCCCCTCCTTTCTTGGTGTTGTGAAACCTGTTAGTGCTGGGGTGCTCTCAGGAGCCTTGAACCAGGTTTCTGTCACAGCACAGACATCGATGTTCTCCATATTGAGAAGGGCCTCGTGCATCTTGAGATTGAGACTTCTGGCATTGAGCAGCATTACCCTTAGGTGTTCTAGGGTGGTAGGTTTAGAATTTGAGCCAGAGCCTTTGCCAATATCCGGGTGACAGGGCGTGGCTTGTCCAGCATGTCATCCCAGGTTGAATGACACCAGAATTTAAGCCAATTATTAAAGCTGATCATCTTATCACTGTATTGTGGCATCATTCTAGGTGAAGGTAGGATACTGCTCAAGGAGCGTGGACAATGACTGAGTGAGACCTGAGTGCTTGCATTGACTATGGAATCACCAATGACAAGTGTGTCTGGCAGGTAGTTGTTTGGGTGTCTGCTTTGGTGGCCTCTGCTGTTTTGGTAAATTTTTGACCAGAGCCTCCAGTATGTGTGTATGATTTGAAGTTGTGATGGTACCATGTGTGACTGGGTATGTATTGTGTGTGGTTGCCTTCTCCTCCTGTCTGGTCTTGCCAGTCCTATGTTGAGAGCTCAGCCTCCAGTTTGGTGCATCTCATGTATTTGTGTTTTGTGGGAGAAGGAGAGGATTGTCTGTGTACATGAGGCAATTGTAACATTGCCTCAATATTCCAGTTGAGCTGGAGAGGACACTAGCAACTGATCCTAAGTAGTAGATAAAGAACTTTCAAAGGTCTCGGGGAAGTGGGTTTTGGGCTGGTGGGGTACTATCTATAATAAGAGTGCTTTATCAAGGTGCAAGTACTGTAGGAGTAAGTGCTAGGCTTTACAGATAGAGAATAGTCTACTTGGGAATCAAGTAGAGATGAACTTTTCAGTTATAGGATATGCTGGTTAGATCAGCAGTACAGTTTAGCGTTTTATAGCAGGGGCTGACAATGGACTACTAGTTTCTGGCTGAAACTTCACCCCCACTGGTAAGCAAAGAAACTTCCCTCCTTCCTAATAAGGCAATGGATCAGTAACAGGAACTAAAACAAAGCCCATGGATCAGCAACTCTGAAACTGGACTACTCTAGTTCAGTAAAGTAAACAAGAGATTTTTGTTTTATTACAGAGATAAGGAAAAAACAGACAGTAAATGCTATAAATGCTGTAAATACTTTAGTGTGTAGCCTACAGCAACAATTAGTAACTTAAAGTGCAATAAACAGTGTAAAATGCAGAAATCACTTAAAGTAGCAGTAAAACAGAAATAAATTAGTCTAGCTTAATAACAGTGGGAAAGCCACAAAAAATACTTATATCTGGTAGAAAGTCACTCTTTTAGCTCTCTGCTGCTTGGATCACTCTGCAGGCCACCACGAGGATCTGTGCAGAGTTGGTTTAGCGTGTTTTATAGCAGGGGCTGAAAACCAATAGACTACTATAAATAGATGTAGTTCAAATGCTTTGTATAAATATTCTATTTCACATTCTTTAGCCAAGTTTAATTTTGTTATTATTGATAAAATAATTTTGGATAGATGGGACAAAAGTGGTTGGCATACTTTTATTAAATAAAAAGGAGAAAATGTGGATCATTAATCTGGGGGGGGGGGGGCGTCCACCTGGATTGAATGGCCATTTATACATAACCAATCATTGAACTTCTTTTGTTCTTTTTAAGGCAGGGTTTTTGTATTTTTGAATAACACTGATGAAGGCTTTAATGCTGCAAACAGTCCGTTTTTGGTTGGTTCAATAAAATTTGGGCTCATTGAATCAAGTGTGTTTGATTTTCATGCCTATAACTTTTCAAGCTGTGCACCTTGCTGGGCTGGCATGATACTGTTTGGAATATTACGCTTCTTGAAACATCCCATGCCCAAGCTTTTTCTTTAGCAATGACTGTCACTGTAACCTTCTTGGCTTTCTGGTACTTGGTATCTGCATTAGATCATCATTCTGTGGGAGATGACCTTCTTCACCTTGACAACAGCTTTCACCCTAATGTCCACCAGTGGGTCATGTGGTTACCATCTTGAAAGGCATTGATTATTCTCCAGATACTTGTCTTTGCTGACAACACAGTGCTTATAATCTTGAACATGGTCCATCTGAACTATACATTTCTAGGCTAATTCAGGAGGCAGAGTTGTCTTTGAGGTAGGAACTGAACTCTTCTCTCATAGAAGCCTCTGCCAGACATTAAGACAATCACTAGTCATTCAGATTTCCCAGACCTGTCTGTCAGATGCCATATTTAGTAAATGTAACTCTTCTCTTGGTTGTGATTTAGATGACAGCTGTCTCTCTCTGAGTGTTTAGAGCATCCAGTTTGTTGAAGTAATTGCAGAGGTGATCAACGGCCTTCATACAAAGTATAATTAAGGTCTTCCTTGTGCTGAAGTATGTTTTTTGTTGACAATCCGTGGCTTGAACAAAAGTCCAGTAGCAATTCCGTAATGAGCTCAAATGCCTGGAGTATTTCTTCCAATTAAACCTTTCCAGGCAACTTTGCCAATCCCCATATGAGCATTCAAGTCTTCTGTTAAAGTCTGCAGAGTTTATATGTGACATTGTGTTGCACGCTACACCCACCCACCATCAACATGTACATTCATTTTTTCACTGTTTGTGAACTGGATGAACGCACTAGTCTAAAGTACCTCTTTTCAGGGGTGACCAGAAACATTGTTTGACTGTGTGATTTGCCTGAGTCCCACAGGATAGTAATGGAAACCAGGGGGTATCAAATACAGCACTGAAGAATTACATTCTTTACCAGCTCATAGCCTTAAACCTCAATGCTAAACTTAGAATTTGTGGTATTAAGCACTGGCAGTTCTTTTTTATGGGTGTTTTTTATCTTGGAAGTTGTTTTGCTTTAAAAGCTTCTAAGAAGAATCCTACCATGCAGGGTTTAAACCGTGAACTAATTGTGGAGTTGTTGCAGGACCCTACCTTCATCATATACAAATGGTGAGACGACACATTTGATTCTACTGTTGCTTGTCTGATATGTACCACATTCTTCTCTGACTGTTCAGTCTTTAACGTCATGAGAATTAAAATGTGTTGTCTTCTCTAGATATTGTAGGTACTTTAAAGTAAAACAAATTCTGAGCCCCTGGCTGTAGAGGAAGAATAGGAAGACACAACAGCTGAAGCTCTCCTGGTTTCCTGTGGTCAGAAATGCTGTGTACCAAAAATTGCAGATCTGTTTAAAGTATTTCAGCAAGTTGTAGGCAGTGGTTCTGTCTATCTGTCTTAGACCAATGAATACCAGCATTAATGTTAAAATGCTTGCCTCCATGATACTCCCTCTTAAATTCTTCTCTTTCTCTCTCGCTCTCATGAGTTTATAGCTCAGTATTAGGCTTTTCAGTCAGAGGACCATCTGTAGCTTGGCCACAATATCTCATATCAGATGTACTCATTGACATGACTAATTTTAACATGGTTTCAACCCCCTTCAATGAGGGCTTGAGGGACCACACCCATGATGTATTTATGCTTGCCTATCCATTAATCCAGGTTAACCTTAAAGAGAGTCAGGGAGCCATCTTGCAACATAAGAGTCTCGGGAATCTGTGAAAAACAGAAAAGAGAGAGATTGCTTTCAGGTAGTCTGCGTAGCTGAGGGAAGACTTGCCTTTGATTAACTTAGTGAAGAAATCCTGCGACAGGTATATAACCAAAGGAGCCATTGTACTCTATGGGCTTTATGAGGTAGGATTAGAGAGGGATGCAAACCTCCTTAAGTCTTAAAGAAATACTCTTGTGATTAGTCTAGCAGGGTAAAAGAATTGCTTGACAGTAGTGGATACGTGGTGATCAAAGGATAGTTAAATGTGTATCACAATGCTCAGGTCCATAATGACAGATTCAGCTGTCCAAGGGGTATTATCCATGTAGTAGGTGCATGGGTGCCCAGTTTTCCTTAAGGAAACTGTGCTGGATTGCTTGGCATTTAGTTTTTGGCCATGGTCCAAGCACCACTTATTGATGCATGTTAATCTCTCCTGAAGAATTTGGGGGGAGTCGGGTGGAGAGTTTATGACAGCTGACTTAGTCAGCCACACATCCTTGACATCGGAAAAGTAAATCCCATCAGAAATGGTTCTTGGACCAATCCCTAGAAGACATTGCTGCCAACTACTCTTTCGAAGAGAGCATGCCTCTGGCACCCATACTAATAGGTTAGATTCTGTCAGGAAGCTATCCAGTAGGTAACCTAGGGGGTTACATTTGGTTTAATTAGCTTGTCTATTAATACCAGAATGTAGGATGGCATCGAAGGCCTTGGCCAGGTCCAGGTAGTCAATGTTAACTAACTTGGTCAAGTTTAATGCATCAGTGACCTTTTTCAAAAAAGCCTACCAGGTTTAGGAGGCAGGATCTGCCTTTAAGAAACCCAAATTGGATTGGGTTTAGTGCATGCAGACTGCCTTGGTCCTTGATAATAAGTTCCATTGCTTTACAAATAAGGCTGATAAGGCTTACAGGCCTGTGGTTTCCTACATCAGTAGTTGATGCATGGTGCAGGGTGCTGGTGCAGTTCTCCATTCCTCTGGCTCAAATCCAGGAGAGAGGGTTCAGTGCATGCAGACTGCCTTGGTCCTTGATATTAAGTTCCATAATGATGTGTTCCATTGCTTTACAAGTAAGGCTGATGAGGCTTACATGCCTGTGGTTTCTTGGATCAGTAGTTGATGCATGGTGCAAGGTGCTGGTGCAGTTATCCATTCCTCTGGCCCAAATCCAGGGGAGAGGCTAAGGTTGAATAAGCTTAGTAGCAAGTTTTCTAGACATTATCTGGTATTGACAATAAGATAGCCCGGCACATTATCAGGACCTGTGGAGCAGGTGTTTTTTGCATTTGGAGAGAGCATTGTGTACCTGCTCTGAGGTAATTGGGGGGTGTGTGTGGGTGTATTAGTAAGTTGGGAGGTTAGGAAGACAGAGGGGAGTAAAGTTATAGCTGAATTTGTCCACTGATGTATTGGCTGTGTCCTCATGGGACAAATAATTGTTGCGTATTTGCTCCAAGTATTGCTAAGCGTTACCTCTAAGGCAATTGACATGGTTGAAAAAAGCTTTGCGGCTCTAAGAGAGCGAGTATTTCTCATTTCATACTTATTTAAGAGGTTTTGATTCTGAGTTCATTTTTAGACGATGGAGTATTAAGATTGCTTTTACAGGCTGAGTTTCTTTCTGTTATTGTGTAGTTTCTTTATACCAGGGTTCCACTATAAGGGGGTATATTCTTGAATTTGGCATTGTATTTGTGTCTTGTGAAACAGTTGCCATGATGTATACTTTGGGTTGGGCACAGAACTTGTCCAGAAATGAGGCAGCATGCAAAATGGGGTAATCAAGATGAGCAGGGCACTTAAATTTCATTAGGTTATCAGGTAGCTGGATTAGGTTTGCCTTAGGGTAGTCTCTAAAGGCTGGGGAGTGGTTGTGGTAAGGTTACCCTCCTAATGAGTATTACACAATGATGGTCAGATTGGACCCGTGATGGGGTAACTGTAGGTGTTGAAAATAGGATGGCAATATTAATGAAAACCAGATCCAATATTTCTTAGCCTCTAGTTTGTATGTAAACATCTTGTTTAGGGAGCTAGCATTAATGAAGTCCAGGAATTTTGGTGCATATTTATTTGAGGTAATGTAGGTCTCTCAGTTAATGGAGAAAAGTTGAAGTCTCTGAAAATAGAGGCCTTGAGGTTTCACCTGGATTTTTTTTTTTCGTTTAGTGAAGTGACAGGTACTTTTGATTTAGTCTTCCAGGAGTGTGACATTTGGAGATTGGCTATCTATATGCAGAAAAATAGAGATGAGCACCTTCAGCTGAGGTAACATCATATTTCCATTTTCTAAACCACCTGTGATGAGAGCCACAGTGGCAATAAGCTTAATAGGACAGAACAGTCATTGTTCTCCCTAACAGAAACCCCCAGCTCATCTTTTGTGGCTCTCTGGGTCTGAGAAATATAATTTCATCAGCATGCCTGAGACTGCCATAGGGGGTATTCTTCCACTGGTCTATATGTAGGACACCACCTGCAGGAGGCATTCATATGTGTTCTTGCCTATCAACCCAGAGGAGCAACAAAAAGCCGTACTATGAAATTCTTCCATATTGCAAGACTTCATACATTGTCATGGATAGTGATTCCAGCAGTTGTGCAAAGGAGAATACTTTCCACAGCTTTTATCCCATTTTATCTTAGGCAAGCATGGGGAAGTAGATAGATCAGTAAATTGAGGCCTTTGTCCCCTGACTGTGCTTTTGATTTTTACCCCATCCCCCATTCTGCTGTTTTGCTGCACCAGTGTGCTGGTCATCCACTGCTTTCCTGAGGTAGCAGTCCTCCCCGTTTTAAAAGTTATTTTTTATAAAGCTCTGGAAATATTGCATAATTTTCTGCTGCTATCATAGAGAAAAATAATAATGCTGTTTTAAGGCCGTGACCATATGCTAGAGTTGTGCTGCTGTTGTAGAAATAAAGGAACTAAATTTGTGAGCTTTGCAGAAACTACTGCTCCTTTTTTATGTTGGAGCAGCCAGACATTTGCCTTTTCTTGTAAATGTTTTAGTGGGCATTTTCATCAAGACCAGACTGTTATTGATCAAAGGTATAAATGGTGCAAGGAGATGGTTATATTTTTGAGGCCTGCAACTGAATGTTGGTCTTTTAATAGCTGAGAGGTACTGCTAGCCTTTGATGTCCTTCAGAGTTTGTGTGACGGAATGATAGAATTCTGGAAAAGATAAGACATGGTGTGTGTGTGTGTGTGTGTGTGTGTGTGTGTGTATATATATATATATATATATATATATATATATATATATATATATATATATAATGTATATGTAAATATGATTCATAATCTTAAAGAGGAGTAAACCTAAGATGTTTTTTTCTTTCTTCCAGCAGTTAATAACTAACCTGTTCTTTTTATATCTTTTCTGTTGTGTAGTGTTGGGATGCAAGGCTAAACCTCTTAGTCCTGTTTTTGAAGTACTGTTGCTCAGCTGTATTAAAAACTGAGAGAAATGTTGTTGTGGAAGGCGATAGTCCACTTATAACTTTAGGTAGCAAGTGTTCATGTCACATGTCACTGGAGAGAGAAACCTAGTGATACTGTTAGGTAGCTTACTTTGCTTGCCATCTGTTTTCAGAAGGCATGTTTACAAATAGTTTCCCTTCTTGAATTAGGATAGCTGGACGGCTACACTGAATTTAAATTAACATTTTGTTTTTGTATTGTCATTTGTAGAAAAAAGAAAAAAATGCTTCCCAAGTTTCCACCTCCCTCTGGATATTGCATTTCAGAGTAATGCTGTTTGGCCTAGTTGTGGTATAGGATCATTCCCCTGGTGTATGTCCTTAGCTCAAAACAAGACTATTATCCTTGTCTTGGAAACTGGCTTTTGCCGTTACCCTCGATAGAGAATGTTCCAAAGAGTATTAAAAAATAAATAAATAAATAAATACTTTCACAATCATTGGTAAGATCACAGAAGATTACAAAAATCTTGGTTGTTTCTCTGCAGCTGTTCATAGTTTGTTAGAGCAGTGTGAACATAAATTGCCATAATATATTTCTTTTTCAGTCAGGTACTTTTTACACCCAGTGAAGCTGTTTCTTCAGAATCTGGGACAAATGTCTGAATCCATTACATGGTCCAAAATGTTGACTATTTTTGTGAAATTCTTTCATATACACAGTGACACTAATTTGGGGGCCATTTGTAATCCATTTACACATGTTTTGACTCTGATGGCGTGGTGAGGAAGATTAAAGGCTGTAGGCATCAACTCAAAGTTCGTAGCACAGTACAAATCAGCAGAAGTCTCTTCTGCTGATTTGTACTGTGCAGCAGTATGGGTGACTGGGGTGCAAAATCAAATCAGACTTAATGTGGTAGGAGTTGTATGTATAGCACAATGCAGATGAGCATTCTGCTGTGCCACATTTACAACTGAAGTGCAAGTCTGCATCATATTGGGGTGTCTCCACATAATCCTATAATTGTCACAGCCAGGAGCTGTGGCCCTAGCAAGAGTGGTTCCTCTTTTATGTACCCTGTGCCTTGCAGTTGTGCTGGTTATTAGTGTTTAAAGGGGACGAGGGTCCAGTCACACCTCAAGGTTCTTTCTCAGCATTGAGCGTTCTCCCTGTAGCTGTGTTTTGCATTTTGATGGATTGCACAAGGTATACAGCTTCAGTGCTTAGCAATTCAGTGCTGTGATTCATTGGTCTTCATGGTGTGTTTTCTGCTTGCAGCTGCATAGCATGCTTATAATGGTCACTGCAGCTCTGACTTGCACATTAAGGAATGTGTCATGATTCCTACCCTGTGTCTTCAGATGTGCCATCTGGGCTAGCAGTGCTCCATACTGTAATCAAACACAAGATCAGGTTATCTCTTCCAGAATTTGGTTGTAGGAGTACAGTAGTTTTACTGAGATTCCTATTAATCTGTTTAATTTTAGAGCAGCAGAGCAAAGCCGTGTCTTCTTCCATAATCATTTGGCAGTTTATCAAATAGGATTAAGGTTTTGAGCTGCTAATGAGCTTCATGTGGTAGTCCTGGGTTTGAGTCGGTCAGTCTTCATTAGCCTACTACATGATTCTGTACAAGTTACATAACTACACTCTGCACAACTCTGATCAGTTTACATAAACACAATCTGTGTGACTCTGAACAAGTTACATAACCATAGAGTATGTCCTATTCTTCCCTAAAAGGCAGTTGTATGTATGGTTTACTTGGATAAAAGATTAACATTACAGGCCAGAATTTTACAGATTCAAACATACAGCCATTCAGTCTTGTTTTATGTGTGGTAGGGAACTACCACATTGGCAATTTTCCTGTAAGAGTTGACCCACTTGTTCAGGATTTGGTAACTTAAGTAGACAGTGACCTAACTTTTGACTAACGTGTCTGTTGTTATAAGGAAGTCCTATATTGCACAGCTTCTAAACAAAGGGATTGTGTATAGATCTATTGATGTCATTGTCCCACTTTACTCTGCCCTCAGGTCAGTCACTGAATATGATGCCCCGTTTGGCATGTGTCTATCCAGACACATGCACAAATGGAACGCCCACAGAGATACATTACTAAAAGCATACAAGACCTAAACATGTCGTACATGGACTGGCTCAAAGCCTTGCCACTATACTGTGTATCCTACAGACTAAGAGTTGACCTGTGTGTGGCATGCAAGGCATCCTCTGACCCATTACTGATGGATTTACTGCATAGCAAGTCCAATGGCACCAGAAATACTCTGTCTGTAGACTTAAATCTCTTCTGCAACATCGGCAAAACAGTTTGGAGGGCCAGGTATCTCTTGCAGAAGATACTGCTTCTGTGGAACAGACTCCCCATCCACATAAAACAGAGATCATCCCTGTCCATATTCAGTCGCAACTTATATGGATGGGAAAATGAAAGATTTACCCCAGGACTGCCCCTGTACTAGTAATAGACAGATGCAGGTCTTAAATATTTTATCTCCTGTATGGGTCCCCTCACATTATCTATGATAAGATTCCAGTTAGTCTCATTAGGGGTAATATATAATTCTCAACCAAGGGATGAGTAATGCCAGTCTTTAACCAAATGGGAGAGATTATTTCAAGCACAAAAAGAAAAACTGTGTAGACTTTAAATGGCCTGAAAGGACAGCTAGCCTAGTAGTTGCCTATCAGCCTTTGAACCTATAGCAAATACACTTGAGGTGTTTGCTACAGCAGCTGTTTGCCTTGTAGGGAATCCTTGTAGCCAGCTTTTGACCAACAGAAAAATGTTGGTGCAATTCCCCAGCCTAAGGCTCCTCACCAGGGAACAGAAAGTAGAATAGTTTTTTTATTTCATTCTCAGCAGAAGCCTGGAGAGAAAAGCTTCACATAGGAGACATTTATGAAAATGATGGGGTGTGTTCTATACAGTCAGTGTATTACTTGCATATGAAGCAGTGAGTGTGTATTCGTTTTACTGATCAAAGATTATAATTTACAATAAAAGTAATACCTACTAGAAGTAGGATAATAAAAACGGGATTTAGTGAGAGAGCATGCATAGAGTATACGTAAAATTGTCATAGTGTCTATTTATTTCATATACAAATAGTGAATATTTAGTTGTAATAGGAAACTAAATAGATAAAATGTCTGTGTACATTTTTACAAATGTGCATGTACTATTAGGTCTCACTTGTTTTTATAGTAGTCATAGCCGCCTTAGGCATAGGCCAACTAGGCAGTCGCCTAGGGCGCTGCTCTAGCAGGGGCACTTTTCCGGTATTTATTTGGTGTAGGTAGACCAGGATGGGGGCAATGGGTGGTGTGGGGGGGCACCATAGAGCCCTTTTGCCTAGGGCACCAGTTGACCTGAGGCCGCTCCTGATAGTAGTACATCCTGGTAGATGTTGGTGCGAATTTGAGGAAGGCTATGTTCCATGCATACTGTGTATTGTTTTGTCTACAGTACTGGAAAAGCAATAGTACAAAAGGTGGGAGTATTAGCTTATTACAAAGGTTTCTTTAATAAAGGAGAGTGGTTCTTAGAGAAGATGATGTTGGTTTAAAAATGTAGAGACTTGTTCAGAAACCATCACTGTACCACAGAACCAAGTGTCAAGGATTCCATAGAGTGACGCCTCCTGTAGCTGCTTAGCCATGTACAAGGACTAGCGTAACACTGGTATTCCAAGAAAAAGGCTGCACAGTGACTTGGTGTAGCTGAATTGCAGACAGCAGTTGTGTTGAGGAACAGAAACAAAGGGGCTTCACTAAAACACTTCATGTGATCAGTTTCACAAGAAAAGTAAGGAAGTGTTCATAAGGCTGCTTGTATGTGAGCAAAAAGGTGTGTCATTGCAGCTTTGGCTGTGAGCAGATCAGAGGGACATCAAAGTAAAGTGCTGCTATAATTAATTTTGAAATAGCAAAGGTAGAAAAGAAGGACTAGGAAGCAGAGGAAAATGCATAAGGGTTACAATGAGGAATGATAGGTGTGTGTGCCGGGGGAGAAAGGCATAGGTTTTGTGGGGAAGAAATTATTTTTGCTAACTGGAAGGTGTTGAGAAGATTGTGTAGAGTGGCTAGAGAGAATAGGAGAGGCAGCAGAGCAAACAGACAGACATAACACGTCCAACATAGCCAGGGGTAGTATTGGCACATAACGTGTGGACAGCAGTGGAATGACACACATACAGAGGATGAATGTTTAAAGATGGTGAGGGTTGGACTACATAAGGTATGGGGACTGACACACAAGGGAGGGGGAACAGAAGTATTGGGAATAGGGCAGGATACAGAGAACCTGCTATATTGGTGCATAAAATACCTCACCCAGACATTGATCATCTCTGTGGCTGATGTCATGGGCAGGCTCTGCCTCTAGTACCCTAGCGATTGGCAGTAATTGATTGAACAGCTAGACTGTTCTAAAGAAGAGCTCTATGGTGTCGAAGCAGGTGGACAACTGCCAGCATACTTTGAATACAACCAACTTCTGCACCTGATGCTGATTGACCACAGGGGATCCCTCCAGTCCACTCCTTTAAAAGAAGGTACTCTGGCTCCCTTGAGAGTTGCCCACAGAGTCCACCAGTGACCCCTGCAGGTTATGTTTAGCAGGGTGACCTCTTCCTCTTTTGAAAGGCCATCCTGTTGACTTCTGGTGACCGAATACCAGATGCATCATCTGCTACTGCTTCTGTCTGTACTATACTTGTACCTGTAGAAGGAAAAGATTAAACTAGAAAGAGAATGCATGCTAGAAATAGAATTTGACATTGTAGTAATGCGCATAGTATTTGTATCCCACTACAAAGACAGTCATTCAGTCCTCCTGAATCTGGTTTCTTTGTTCACTTCATGCTCCTTGGCCACAGTATATAAGATGAGTAACTTGGTACACATTTGGGCCTTGAGTGGAGAGAAGAGGAAGAAAACAATTGCAATAGAAAATAAATGCAGTGCTTTCAGTAAAAAGTTGAAAGTTGGCACACTTTCCCTAAATTGTGCCTCCCATTTATGAAGCAGATCGGTGTGGCACCACCATAGTTTCTTTTATCTGTGACTGCATTATTTGCTAAACAGATTATGTCAGTGTCTTCAGGCTGTTGCCAGTCATCACCTTTTATGTAAAGGGCCATCATAATAGCCTAGTTGGCACTTCTCGGTGTCCCTCTGAAGGGGATGCAGGAAAAGGTCTGGTAGGTCTCTCACACCATGCTGGAGCTATGCTGTACCCAACACCTGAGTAGATCATGTCCACTCAACAGATGTAATTGAACAAAATGGTAACTGCATGCACATTAATATCACATGATATGTATTGTAGGGAAGAGGTAGTGCACTGTTGAAAAGTTTCCTTTCCTTAGAGTAGTGATGCTACAAATGTAACTGCATGAGCATGATGTACACATGTCATGTCTTATCAATGACCAGACAAGCAGGGAATAGCAGGACAATCTGTTATGGTAGCAGTTCAGTGACAGTCTTGGTAAATTCCCTCATTAGCATAATCATAATGCTGTGAAGCTTATTATAGTGTTAAATAAGGAGTGCTTACCGTATTGCATGAGAAAGATAAGCAAGTGAGGAGTTGAGATTTCTCTGAAGAAGACATCACACACTGATCTAGACATATTGAAGAAAAACGAGATGCCTGGTGTTGTGCATCTACACTGTACTAAACATACACGGATGCCAGCATCAGGGGTATGAGGTACCAGTAGGTGGGGGTGAGATACATCACAGGGGCATGAGAGTTACAAGCCCAGCTGTAGGAGGGAGAGGGGGGATTATTGCTACAGAGAACACAGTGCAAGGACATTACATTCATGTGTCTGGCTATGGGAGGGGTACTATGGCATGGAGCAGAACACGAGGCCATGATACTTGCATGTCCAGCTGTGAGAGTGGGAGGATACTGTGGTAGGAAAGACTTCATAAAGGCATGATACTTACATGCCCAGCTGTGTATGTGTGGGGGGGCATACTGAAGAGTGTGTGTATTTGAGGGCAGGACATGGTGCAGAACATTCACCCTTGTACGTAGGCGAAGGCATGGCTATATGTATGAAGGGTGAGGAGAGGACAAGATGTGCACATACTGTCGACATAATGATGTAGGACTGTGACAAGCAATAATGTGCTCAGTTCTGCTGTCGGTATAGGACAGGAGAATGGTCCAAAGCAGGTCAGTGGACAGGAACAGTGACACCACAGTGGGGTAGAGGCTTTGTGCAGACATATGATTGAGCAAGAGATGGTGACGTGCACACACTGATGGGTGCCTGCAGCAGGGATGTTTAATGCTATGCATACATTTATGTGCACAGGGATGACAATCTGTGCACCTCTCTTGATTCCATGTTTGGGTGATGCATGTTTACTTATTCCTGTATGGTCTCCCTGTCCAAATGATAGCAGTCAGTCAGTGTTCTGGGCATGAAGGTGATGGTATGTTGGGCACTGGCAGACCATCTGCAACTCCAGTTATAATAGGTTCGTAGGTGTTTACTAGGCTAATGATCACAAGGGCCTTTTTAAGCCTAGCCACACATCCCAAATCTTTGGCAAGTTCTGATACCCTTGATAAGTATAAGCAGAGGTTTGGGAGGTGAAACATTTACAAGCAGTGGCCTGAGAGATCAACTATTTACAGGATGCCTGTGTCCATTAGAGACCTAGCTACCAAACCAGGGATGAATTTCCTGTTCCCCATCCAGTTGTCCAAGTTACACTTGAATTGGGTTAGGGAGGAACTCTACTTCACGTGGATGGGGAGCCTGTTTCTGAGAAGGTGTAGTCTCTGGGACACATGCAGGTCTCTCCAGCAGATCTTGTTTATGTCACAGTCAAGGTTTAAGTCTTTAGAATAGGTAACTCTGGTGCTGCTTGCTTTGTGGATATGCAGGAGGTCTGTCAGAGTGGGGTCTGACAATACCTTGTATGCCAGGCATAGAACACCCCTCAATAGCCAAAGGAAGCAGAATACAGGGATAGGGCCTGGAGATGGTCGGCACAGGACATGTTACTTATGCCCTGTATTCTTTTGGTGAGGAACCTCTGTGGATGTTCCAGTTGTTGGATTATGCCTGGTTAGGTACATACCAAAGGAGGCATTATACCTAATATTAGGTCTGATGAATGCAGAATGCAATGGAACAATGACTTCCTTGGTTCTAGATGCCATACTTTTGTTTATACGTTGCACAACATAGAATGATTTCCTCACTACTGTAGACGTGTGATGGTCAAAGGCTAGTTTGTGTGTCCCCATGTCCCTGACTACTGGGTCAACTCCTTAGGGGGGTGTGGAAGTTCCCAGGGTGGGATGCAGTTCAGTGACCGCTCCTAATTTGCCGTCATCTGCAATATCGTCAGCCAGACTCCATTGACGTTGGCCTTGACTTCAGATAAGTAATGGCAAAAAGGAGTGGTCCCAGGACCCATCCCTGAGGGACTTCGCTTGTGACTGGCTTCTTTGTAGAGGTGGACTCCCCAGTTCTAACGTCCTGTGTGTGAGCCAGTCGGCTATACTAGGTGGCATAAGGGTTTGTACCTAACCTAAGTTTGTTGTCAATGCCTGAGTGGGGGATTGTGTCAGATGCCTTGACCAGTTCAAGGTAGGCAGTGTGAACCATTTTGCCCTCATCTATTGCTTTGGTGACCTTCTCAAAGTAGTCCACCAGGTTGAGTAGGCATGACCTGCCCTTGATGAAACCAAATTATTCTCAGTGGTCTGTGGTACAGGCTTCAAAAGTGGGTGCTGTTGTTCAGTTGTAGTTGCTATTATTGCCAACACATTATCGCAAATACAGCTTCTGCTTGCAGAAGATTCCAGAAGTTCAAATTGGATGAACACTGAGGCACATGGCACCAACTTTATACTTTCTGACTCATTCTGCCATGTCATTTGCATATGCAGTGCAACTCATCTGCACATAGGCCCTAATGTAAGTGACACTATGCAGACCAAGCTACTTGTGTCTTGTGTGTGTGTTGCCACTCTTTTTAAGGTGTTTCGCATACTGCTTTGTGCTAAATGTTTTTGAATACCCTCTAATACATTTGTTAATAAATGTGGAAAAAAGAAAACAAATCTATGATTAGGTGTTGGATCATTAACACAAACAGTCTTGGGAAGAAATTAGATGATTTAGTTGTCTAATGAAATATTTAGCATTAGATTGGTTTCAGGTGGTATCGTATTGCATATCTTATTTAATGCTATAGAATACAAGGACCAACCTTACGAAGAGAAGGTGAGTATTGTTAATGTAGCTCAAAGGTGAGTATTGTTAATGTAGCTCAAGATTCTGAGAGATTTTTGAATTAAGAGTGGCCAAGACAGTCGCAGCTTCCTCTTTTTCTCTAGTTTTCTGTGGACAATGACTTGCCTAAACATAGTAATGGATTATTTTTTTGACAAGGTCAAATACTGCATCAGAGCTTTGACAATGAAAGTGAGGATTTGTTTGATGCTTACAAGAATGAACTTGTAAATTTCTTTACCACCATAACAGGTTTGGGCTTGTGCCAGATGAGAATCTAATAGATGATATTTGGGGAAAATATGTTTGATTTGACTATGTGGCATGATATAATAGTGAGCCGTTTTAAGTACTTTGTAAACAAAGTCTTGCTGTATTCTTCACATGAATTAAGAGTGTGCATAATTGCATTGTCTTTCCATATGTCTAATCATAAGGACTTCTTTCTTCCTTTTATTTTGAAAGTGACTGAATTTACACCATCCTGTTATAGGTTCCTTCTCAGACTGTGACTAGCTGTCACTTCAACCAAGAGTCCCAGTAGTTTTCAGGGAATGTAGACCAGGATGAGATTCATAGATGTTTTCTTAGTGCAGATCGGCTTGAATCCTTCAAGTTCCACCATTAGTATCATTGCATAGCACAAACTGGTGTAAGGGACTTGCAATTGTTTGTTTGTGTATAACCGAGTATACTTTAACTGAATACAAATGGACATTCTACTGTGCTGCATTTCCTTTCCGAGTGATGCTTAAAAGAATAGTTGTGTAGTGCAGAGCAAGCTTGATGTCCTAGTTTTATGGTGTATAGGCTAATACTGTGGTCCACCATCTAAGTGGCATCTCTCCTGTAGTGTGAACCTTGACAGTTTTCATTGGTGAACAGCATTATGTGGGCTAGGCCTCTGGATCCTTCCGTATTACATGCATTCCCTCCCTGCAGTTATTTTATTGTAGATTAATCAGCATACTTCTGTGTTGTTCTAGGTTATCAAGGTGTAGTGTGCCATGGCAGCCCAGCTCTGAACAAGTCAACTGTATAATGCTGCCTTTTTATGAATCGGTTGTTATGCTGTAGGTAAGGAGTAGTTGAGAGACAAGGGAAGTGAGTAAGTGTGCGGCAGGTGCTTAAATAAAAAGCATTTCTGAAATATCGAAGATGGTAGGGTAGTTGGTCACTGAGCATGTCTCAAGCTAACAGGAGGTGGTAGGTTGGCTGCCTTTTCATATAAACATCTCTCCAGCTGATAGGACATGGGGCAGCACTGCAACTGGACAATGAGCATTTCTCAAATTAAATAGAAGGGTGTGCTGGTGGACACAAATAATTTCTGAAACCTAATGGTGGATGATTTGGAGTGTCGGTGTTTTATGCCTAAGGACAGGTGATGTACCCAACATAATGAGCACTTCACAGTTCCTAGACCCTGGCATTACTGTGCATAATGTTAGGGGAATATTCTGAATTTCAGGCTCTACAGTGACACCTTGGTTATGTATTCCATTTGGTGAAAGTGTCACATTGTCTGGCCTGGGCAGAGCATGCTCTGCCATCAGAATTAACTGATAAGTTCTTCACAAGCTCACCAGATCTGTGAGGTGTGCTTCTTCTTCTTGAGTCTAGATCATAAAACATGGATAAATGATTTTGCCATGAATCCCCAGTAAATTCCTTCATAGAACTTTGCAGTAATTTCAGAATTCCATTTGTCTGTTTTATCCACATTAATTACACTGTCAATGTTATTGCTTCTTCTTTTAAGCAGAAGAGTTTGCAAGCTCTGGAACTAGGGAAGAGCCCTGCCCTACGCTGGCAGGGAAGAAGTTCGCAGTGTAAATAGATCTGTTTCAGACATGTTTTCAGAGTTTCTTTACTTGTCTGGTTTGTTTTATATATGTATGTATAATCAGCTAGAAATACTAGTTATGTGACCAGTTTCTCAGGTGAGACCTTTGTCTAGGTGGTTGATGAGTAATATTTAGCTATTTGTTAAAAGTGGTTTAAAATCCCTTGAGGCATCAAAGCTCATTTCACCATGTCTGGAGCAACCAACCTCTATGGCACTTGCCTTTTTTTTTTAAGGCTGTATCTTGGAACTACAGTTTAGAACACATCCTAGCTTGTAAAAGCACTGGATTTTCTACTCTACTGTTCTGGTCTCCTCCTGCTGTTGAGGTACTGCATATAATATGCACCTGTGAGACTGATGATGTGATAGAGTACTTCCTTTCAAGCATCTTCAAATCTATTATGTAATAGGACATGAGGCAGACTGATTTCTATTTCCCTCAGGACATCGTCTTTGCCCTATATGTAAATATATATGTTTATTCTGTGGAGTCTGTGTCAATAGAGTATTTGATGCTATTTATGCATATTTTAGTGTCTTCATCTACTTTCATATGTTTCTATGCTGTAGATAATTTTGAGATATACACTTAAACATGCCATCAGTACAGTGTAGGGTCCACTTCTTGAAATAATATTCTGATCTTCCAGTTCTGAACAATGTAACTAATTTCAGGCAAACTGATCCACAGCAAGTATCAGAGATATTCTAATACCATTACACTAAATGATTTTCAATTTTCTGTAGATATAATCGTCTATAAAATAGTTTTATATTTCACTTTTAGTTTCAAGATCAGGCACACACACCTTGTGTAGTAGAGCTATAATCTTCTTGTAAGCTTTTTCACTAATTGATCTTCCATAATGCTTGGAAGGAAAAGTTGACTTATTTGCATGTAGCACAGAGTTATATAGATGGGATAGTAGGCAAAGAAAATGTAGGAAGTTAGGAGATTTAGAAAGTTGGAGAAATGGGCAGAAGCATAACTACTTTAAATTTATTAGATGTAAAGTTGGTGAGTAATGAAGGTAGCTGTTTATTTGGAAGTGAGTGTGCATAGTTGGCTCCCAAGCTCATTGTTTTGTTTGAGCTTTGACGATACTTAGAGCTGGGAGCTTCTTGACAGATGTCCAAGCGTAACAGGTTACCATAGTTTAGATGCTTTTGAGGTCCTCACTGTGGGGCAGTAATCAAGGTGCCTGAATCCTCATCACTGACACTGGAGAGCACTTGGAACAAAAATAGGTGCACACAATATTTCCAGATGCAGCTCTCTGCACCAAGCACAATTCGAGTATCAAGCACAATTTCCCTCAAGCACACAGGCAACATACTTAGTTTGGGGTCTGGATTTATATTTCTCCCTCCAGGTCCCCAGTAAGACTCCCACTGGCACAGCTGTAGAGTTGAGTCAGCTGAGTGTCCAAGCCAAGTACTCCAGCACCCTTTCTGTGAAACCAGTGCTTCGTGTCCCTGCTCCAAGTAGCTGACACAGACGCACCCCCCCCCCGGAAACGTTGGCACAGATTTACTATCTGTGTCCACTTCTGCTCAGACTATAATGTAGTTACTGCCACCAGACACTCCAAAACCAGCTACTCTTAAGGCTCTTACAAGGGTACCCAATTATACCAATGCAGTAAGGCTTTTAGGAGTGGTCACAGAGTCCCTAAATAGATATGAGTACTCTCAAAGGTTAAAGCAGTCTCTAAAGGACCAGCCACAATTAAAGGTTTAACTAACTATATTTAATAATAAATAATAAAAGAACCTAAAATATGGAATATCTATTAACAATAAACACCAGAGTTTCAATCACAGGAAATGTTAAAATAACACACATTAATAGATTCACTCAGATACAGCAAAATCAGCATTTAGCTAATCTCACTATATTTTTCTAAGTGATCTAAGGAATTGCTATTCCCTGGTCACTTACCAGAGCAATCCAAGATGAAGTAAGTGAGGGATCCTTCCTTGTCAGTTTCCAAAAACAGAGTGCTAAGTGACTGAGAGCCTTCTCTTTTATCTAAATATTATTTCCATTCTGGCTTACAGAATGACATCAGGTGATCTGACTCTGTTTCCCACACTACCCCCATCACTAGAAGCTGCCAGGATTTAGCACATGTGTTACAATACATATCTTGAGCTTTGCTAAATTTACTGCAGCATCTGGAAGCTGTAAAACAATTTAACACTTCTGCTCTTCCTATAGAGATTACAATTTAACACTTCTGCTCTTCCTATAGAGATTAACAAACTATACTTCTTACAGACATTGCATCTCTGGCTTCATTCATAACTGTGAGAACATCTTTATGGCTTACGCCCAGTAATTTAATTTGAGAACATTTTTCAAAGTTAGCTGCAGCTGGACTGTGATTAACCTCTTCTCTTCCAGTATTCTGTTAAAATATATTAATTTCAACAGTTACAACGTATACATTTAATCGGTTACTACACGCATGTATATTTCTTTTCTGTCAGCAGGTCCCACTGTTGATTTCAACACAAGCAAAATTCACAAATACATTTTCGGCACAAGCATCTGTACAAGTCAGTTTGATATACAAATGACATAAAACTCCTTTATAAGATTTCAGCTAGCTATGTTGGCATATGTTGCACATCCACTGCCCTACTTCCTACTTCTCCTGGCATATGATCTAATGCAAGAGAGAGAAGGCTTTTTATATTTTCGTTTTTCATTTGCTTCTTGTACCTGCTGCAGATATTGATGCAATTGCTTGTGTTCTTGAAGTAGCCTGAAGATAGTAAAGATATATGTGTATGCTTTGTACTTGTCATTTTGCAGACGTGTGCCAGTAGTTGTTTCCTGATCTGTCACTTCTTGGCTGGTAAACCACTTCGACAGTATTCAGGCATCTTGTTCTTGTCTTCAGCTTTGAATTACATGCTCGTTTACTGATTTTTTTTTAAATAGATTGATGTTCATCGTGTTACCCTGCTGCAGTCATAACACTTGGGTTATCCTGTCGTCAGGCGGTCCTGCAGTCGGCCCGAATTCCAAAGTCTTGGTCCGGCGTCGGTTGCTGTCGCTTCTTCCCTGACATCAGTGCGTCAGGGGTGTATAAGAGGCATCCGACGCCATTTTCTCCAGTTTTTCTTGCCGCGCGGTGCCCGAAGCAGAAGCTGTTCGCAAGTGCCGGTCGGCCGACACCTGAGATTTTCGATTTGAATTTCAGTCCGAAGTCTTCAATAAAGCTAAGTACCCCATTGGGGAACATTTTCTTGCCTCAGTCCGATGTCAGAAAAAGTTAACAATTGCATTTCTTGTGGGAAGCAAATACCTCATAAGGACTTCCATTCCTATTGTATTCCTTGCCTAGGCCCAGACCACGACGTCACAGGTTGTCGGTTTTGCGCTAGGTTTAATAAACGCACTATCAAATGCCATTTTGACTTCGCACGGCATTACTTTGGTAGGAAATTCAATTATATCATGCTGTCGGAGCAGCCGACGACTGCAATTCATAAAAAACGCAAGGATAAGGACAGGCAGCCTAGGAATAAGCCAGACCCCGAGGCCTCAGCTGGGCCTGTCACTGGTTCTCCGGTTTTCAGTGAGGCACCTACGCAGCCCCTGACGACCACAGAGCTGGAACCCCAGACAGCTGCCGACTCCCAAGCGGAGTCTACTAGGCCGACGCAGCCATCTACCGACACCGGAGCAGATTTAGACACCGGTGCAGAGGAAACACCTTTGGTTGCAGAAGGTGTCTTCAGACCGACTACACTCTCCATTAAATCTTATGCTAAGCTTAAAACTCCTTTAAAACCTAAGAAAACTGCTCATCAGTCTACAGGTCAAGGCCTCATGCCTAAAACAGATGCTTAAGATGGCTGAAGATTTAATTACCCTTATCAGGGGTTCCCATCCCCCTCCTGATAAAAGACCAAGACAAGAGGAGGATTATGCATCCTCTGACCAGGTTTCTCTCTCCTCAGATTCTTCTGAGGAACAGGATTACACTTTTCCACCTTATGAGGATTCTGATGCTGAAGACTCTATTCCCTCAGCATCTCCCCCTGAAGACTACTCCTTTGGGGAAACATTACATACCATGAGGGAACATTTCCACTGGGAAGGCCAGGATTACTCAGATTCTAAGAAAAGGCTCAGAGAGTTCCTTTTATTACCCCAGCACAGACCTCTTGCTATCCCTCCTGATATTGTGGATGATGTCTTCTTGGAGTCTAGTTTAAATCCAGACTCTCTACCTCCTGCTCCAGCCAAACCAGACAGATACTACAGAGTACCTGACTCACACAAATTCCTCTATAAGAGCCCTGTAGCTGACCCAGAAACCATATCCCAGGGTCCTAAGGGAGCAAAGGCTTCTATGGCTAAAAATCCTGTGCCCTCTGAAAGAGATTCCAGAGCCCTAGATAGATGGGGAAAGAAAATAATACACCTCTGCAACTCTGGCTATGGGAGCATTAAATTGCCAGTTTCACATGTTGAAATATCAACAATTCCTGATGTCTCAGTTAAAACAAAAAATGAGCACACACTCAAAACAGCCTGAATTCAAGGAAATGCAGGATCTGTTGCATGCAGCTGAACAGGTGGGCAAGCATAATTACAATGTGGATTTGATTCACTGGAAGCTGCCTGTAGAGCAGCTGTTACTGGCTTAGTCATTCGTAGACATGCTTGGTTAAAAGAGCAAACCCTCCCTGACCATGTTAAAGCAAAATTATTAGATGCACCTTTACAACAGGATGTATTATTTGGTGTCAAAGCAGAAGAGGTTTTAAAGAAAATGGAGGATAAGGCTAAATCTATGCAAATGGTCAAGGATTTCTTGCCGGTACAACCCCCTCGCTTCAGCAGAAATTGGCCAACAAAAAATTGGTCCTTTCCAGCTTCAGACAGATCACAGAGGGGCAAATACAGACACCCAAGGGGCAGAGGTCAGTCACAGGGCCCTTACAAAACCTCGCCAATGGGGTTCTGCTACCCAGAAAGGAGGAGAAGACAGGTCCCAAGCTAGCAGAAGGCAGACACAATGACTATATCCTCAAACTACCAAGCAAATCTCTCCTGGCAACACCCTTGGGAGGAAAACCTATCATTTTTTGCAGACAACTGGCACATCATCACAAAAGACAAATGGGTTCTAAACATTGTCTCTCAAGGATACAGATTCCACTTTCATACCTTACCAAGGATCAAAGGAATGCCAAACCTGCCACCAAATCAATGGGCAGAGGCACGAAAACAAATTACAGCTCTCATGAACATGAGAGCCATTCAACAGGTACCTACACAGGAGCAGGGACAAGGATTTTACTCAAGACTCTTCCTAGTTCCAAGAAAGGACAAAGCATGGAGACCCATTCTGGATTTTTCAATTCTGAACACCTATCTGCAAGTACCAAAATTCAAGATGCTAACACTACAGCAGCTTCTTCCCATGCTGGGCAAGAATGATTGGCTAGTCACTTTGGACCTCAGAGGCATACCTGCATGTCCCCATCAGACAAAATTGCAGAAGATACCTCCGCTTCATTGCAGGTTCAACGCATTATCAATTCTCTGCACTGCCCTTTGGCTTATCTACTGCGCCTAGGGTCTTCACAAAATGCCTGGCACCAGTAATTTCATACTGCAGACAGAGGAATTCAAATATACCCATACCTGGACAACTGTCTTATTCAAGCAGAAAGCAAGGACATTCTTTTACAGCATCTGGCATTTGTCAAATACCTAAGTTGCCTAGGGTACACAGTAAACGAAAAGAAATCAAAACTAGTGCCCTCACAAAACATAACATTCCTGGGTGCCAGCTTGAATACAACGGCCCAGATGGCTTTTCTCATGCCAGACAAACAACGACAGCTGTTTCAATATTTCAAAATAATGGCAACAAAGACCCAACTCCCTGCAAGAAAAATTCTGCAGGCCTTGGGATTCATGGCATCTTGCATACTACTAATACCATTTGCAAAACTGCATATGAGGAAATTACAATGGTACCTGAAAAGTGTATGGACTCAGCACAGCCACAGCTTGGAAACGGTGATTCCACTTATTCCCTGCCTTCAACAGGAGTTTCTATGGTGGGCACAGGCATGTCACCTCAACAAGGGTCAGCCTTTCACCTTACCCACAGCCAGGCAAACTATGACAACAGATGCATCGGACTGTGCCTGGGGAGCACACATGGCAGGACAGTGCATTCAGGGCAAATGGACTACAGATCAGAGACACCTGCATATCAATCAAAAAGAAATGCTAGCAGTGCAGAATGCCCTAACAGCTTTCAAGGACCTTCTACATCCAGGACAACTACTAATAAGGACAGACAACACCACAGTTATGTGGTACATAAACGAGCAGGGGGGCACACATTCCTACCCTCTATGCAGGCAAGCAATGACCTTGTGGAACACTGCACTGTCTTACCAGGTTCAATTACAAGCACAATTCCTGCCAGGAAAGAAAAACACATTGGCAGACGACCTAAGCAGAAACATCATGGATCCACACGAATGGAAACTAGATCCACAAGTATTTGCAATGATAGCTCAAAAATGGGGACGCCCAGACATAGATCTGTTTGCAAGCCCCCACAACCACCAACTTCAAAAATTTTGCACAAGGACCTTCCATCCACTAGCTTGGAAAGTGGACACTTTCTCATTCAGTTGGAAAACATTAACAGTGTATGCCTTCCCTCCACTGCCTCTTCTAGCAAAGGTACTACTGAAAGTCAAATTAGAGAGGCCACAAATGATTCTCTTTGCACCAGACTGGCCACGCCAACATTGGTACCCAATTTTAAGGAACATGGCCCAGGGCCCACCATGGATTTTGCCACAAATTCCTCACCTGCTCACCCAGCGAGACAATCTGATTCTACACAGCCAGCTCAAGACTTTTTAAACCTGGCTGCATGGCAAATAACCAGCCAACACCCTTATCCAAAGCTGTTATGGATGTCATTCTGGAGGCCAGGAGGCCAAGCACCAGGAAAACCTATTCAGACAAATGGAAAAGATTTTTCTCCTGGAACCAGGCTAAAGGCCTAAATCCCCTGGAGCCGAACATTCCTCAGATTCTACAATATTTAACTGAGATGTTACACAAAGGACTTTCCTTTTCATCTATTAAGATCCACGCCTCAGCAATTTCAGCTCATTACAGCACGGATCCTCCTTTATTTTCACATCCACTCCTAAGACAGTACCTCAGAGGGGCTAAGAACTTAAGACCTCCAAGGAGAGCTACAACACCTACTTGGGATCTCAACTTTGTCCTGGAAAAGCTTACACTGCCGCCCTTTGAACCAGCTTTTTCAACTGATTTAAAATTTCTTTCATGGAAAACTGCCCTACTACTAGCAATAACCTCCGCTAGAAGAGTCTCAGAGCTACAGGCACTAATGGCATTGGAACCTTTCCTCATTTTTCATCAAGACAGAGATTCTCTACGAACTAATCCTTCCTTTATGCCAAAGGTGGTATCCAGTGTGGCCCTAAACCAAACCATTCACTTGCCCACCCACTTCCCTAATCCCCAGAACAAAGGAGAAAGACTCCTGCACTCTTGGACATTCACAGGCAATTACATTACTACTTGGATAAAACTAAGGCTTTCAGAAAAACTGACCAGCTCTTTGTAGCCTATGCTACAGGATCACAAGGAAAAGCTATCTCAAAACAGACCATTTCTAAATGGATTGGACATTGCATACGTTTCTGCTACACACATCATGGGAAACCAGTACCTGTTAACATTAGGCGCCACTCCACCAGGGCTACAGCTACATCAGCAGCCTTTCTCCAGAATATCCTTGGTTGGCACTCCCCTGAAACTGCTACTTGGAGTTCAGTGCACACCTTCACCAAACACTATCACTTACCTCTTTACTCTGACTAGAGCTGGTTTTGCCACTGCAGTTTTGCAGGGCCTACTAGCTTCTTCTAACCCTGTTTGACTCAACCTCCCCTCCTTAGCTTTGGGATTCAACCCAAGTGTGATGACTGCAGCAGGGTAACACGATGAACATAGTACAGTTTTGTACCTACCATAAATGTAGATGTTAGAGTGTTCACCCTGCTGCAGTCCAGGTTACCCTCCCTCCATCCCCTCTGAACTAGCTGAACGTATCTCTACCACTTTATCCTATACTACCTCTGTGGTGTATTTGCTTGTACCTAAGGGATGTTCTTCATCTCACATTGCTGCAGTCCTTACATATGGGTAGTCCGCTGTCCTCGGTCGGCCCGAATACCAAAGTATTAGGCTGACGTCGGTCAAGGCGCTTAAAACTGACATCAGGACGTCAGGGTACAAAAGCGCATGACCGACGTCATATCCTCAGTCTTTTTTGCCGCATGGTCCGATGCAGAAGCAGCGTTGCAAGTGCCGTTCGGCGTTCTGAAATTTTCGGAGTTTCAGACCGAATCCAAGTTGGCTAAGTACCCCATTGGGGATTATTTTGTTTTTCTTGCCTCAGTGTAGTACGGATGTCAGAAAAAGTGAATAATTGTATTTCTTGTGGGAAACAGATACCGCATAAGGATTATCATTCTTTGTGCATTCCTTGTTTGGGGCCTGAACACGGCGTGAAGTTGTGCTAGGTTCAATAAGCGCACTATTAAGCGAAGGTTAGATTGTGCTAGGCTGGTCTTGATGGCGGTGCAATTATAATATGCCGTCGGATTCTAGACAAAACAGTTAAACCCAGGCAAGATGAGTCGTCCGTTCGGACGCCGGTTCTTTAGAGGCTTCAGTGGAACCGGTGGGTCCGACGGAGACTTCTTTAGAGTCTAAGGGGGAGACTTTAATTTTGCAGGATGTGGCCTCTCTTGAGGCAGGCAGGCTGAAGGGGCTTCTCAGGTTACTGTACTCCCCTCCCTTCCCAGGGTGGTTAGGCCCTCTCCTTCTGTTTCCAAGGCTTCTCCCAGGGGCAGGCCAGGTTTAGCTTCTGTTGGTGTCACTCCTAGTTCAGCAGGGTCTGTGCCTAAGAAGCACATGCTTAAAATGGCAGAAGATTTGATTACTCTGATTAGAGGTTCTTTGCCCCCTCCTGATAAGAGGCCTAGGGTGGAGCCAGAGTTGGGAAGTTTTGAACAGGCTTCAGATGTTTCAGAGTCTTGACTGAAGACTTGTACTCTCCTTATTCTGATTCTGATGCAGAAGATTCCTCTCCTTCTGCTTCTCCTCCAGAGGATTTTTCTTTTTCAGAGACACTTCACTCTATGAGGGAGCATTTTAAGTGGGAAGGTCAAGACTTCTCTGATTCTTGGAAAAGGCTTAGGGAATTTTTGCTTTTACCTCAACATAGGCCCTTAGCTATACCTCCTGTTCTGGATGTTGTGCAGGATGTGTTTTCAGAGGCTTAATCCTGATTCTCTGCCTCCTGCGCCTGTTAAACCAGATAGGTATTACAGGGTGCCTGAGGCTCATAAATATCTTTATAAGAGTCCTAGGGCGGACCCAGAAACTATTAGTCAGGGACAAGGGGTCAAGGCCTCTGTTGTAAAAAATCCGGTTCCTCTAGATAAAGAGGCCAGAGCTTTGGATAGATGGGGAAAAAAGGTCTATACTTCTTCTACCTTAGCAATGAGGGCTTTGAATTGCCAGTTTCATATGTTGAAATATCAAAACTTTCTTCTTTCTCAATTGAAATCTAAGGTGGATGCTCTGGCAGAAGGCATTGAGTGTAAAGAATTACAAGATTTGGTGCATGTCTCTGAGCAGGTTGGTAAGCATTCTTTACAATGTGGTTTTGATGCTGTGCAGGCCTCGTCTAGGGTGGCTGCCACTGGTTCAGTTCTTGCACGCCTGGCTGAAGGATCAGAATTTTTCTGACCATGTTAAAACAAGGATTTTGGATGCTCCTTTGCAGTCTGAAGTGTTGTTTGGTCCACCTGTGGAATCAGTCTTGAAGAAAATGGAGGACAAGGCTAAGTCTATGCAGACTGTTAAGGATTTTTTGCTAGTTCAGCCTCCAAAGTTTAGTAGAAATTGGCCTGCTAAGGGGTGGACGTATCCTTCTTATGATTCTCAGTCTAGGGGTAGATCTAGACGTGGTAGGGGCAGAGCCCAGAGTTCCTTCAGACCTAGAACAGGGAGTTCACCTGCACAATCTTCGAGTGAGGGTAGGGGCCAGTCCAAACAGGCCCAATGACCTACTTTTTCAGCTGCCAGATCCCTCTTGCCTGGCAGCACCTTTGGGAGGAAGGTTGGCGCTTTTCAAGGAAAATTGGATTTTAATTACCCAAGACAAATGGGTACTGGATATCATACACCGAGGTTACAAGTTTTATTTCCATACCTTGCCTCCTTTCAAAGGCATGCCAGACGTTCCTCCTCAGCAAAGACTAGAGGCTCACAACCAAATTTCTCTTCTACTTCAAATAGGAGCTATACAACCGGTCCCTCTGTCAGAAGTGGGCCTAGGATTTTATTCTCGCCTGTTTCTAGTACCAAAGAAAGGGGACACGTGGAGACCCATTTTGGACTTATCTATCCTCAACACATATCTGGACATTCCAAAGTTCAAAATGTTGACGTTACAGCAGCTTTTACCTCTGCTGGGCAAAGATCACTGTATGGTGACTCTGGATCTCAAGGAGGCTTACCTTCATGTTCCTATCAGGCCCAGTTGCAGGAAGTATCTGCGTTTTTGGCTGGGACTTTTCATTATCAGTTCTCTGCATTGCCCTTTGGCTTATCTACTGCCCAGAGTGTTCACGAAGGTTCTGGCTCCAGTGGTAGCTTTCTTCAGGCTAAGAGGAATACAAATCTATCCTTATTTGGACGATTGCCTGATTCTGGCTCAAGGAAAGCGAACTTCTTCATCATTTACAGTATGTGATGGCAGTGTTAAGATGCCTAGGGTATTCTGTGAACGAAATAAAGTCCAGTCTAGTACCCTCTCAGGACATGTGCTTTCTGGGTGTGAGACTGAATACAGCATCCCAGATGGCCTTTTTGACCCCGGACAAACAAAAGAATCTTTCTCTTTATTTCCATCAATTGTCTCGTCAGTCCAGGCTGACTGCAAGGACAGTCCTTCAAGCCTTGGGGTTCATGGCATCTTGTATCCTGGTACTTCCCAATGCCAAACTGCATATGAGGAAGCTGCAATGGTATCTCAAAAATGTATGGACGCAACACTGCCAAGATATGGACACTGTCATTCAGATATTACCTTGCATTCAAAAGGAATTTTTGTGGTGGGCTCAGGAATGTCACCTAAACAAGGGACTCTCTGTGACCCGACCAGAGGCGAGTCAGATTCTAACGACAGATGCCTCAGACAAAGCTTGGGGAGCTCATCTAAATGGAAAATGGGTACAAGACACGTGGCCTGCCAGACTTCAACATTTACATATCAACTTGAAGGAGATGTTAGCAGTCCAATTTGCATTGATAGCTTTCAAGGATTTACTTCTTCCAGGGCAGGTGTTGATTCAAACAGACAACACAACTGTCATGTGGTACATCAACAAGCAAGGGGGGACGCATTCATACCCTCTATGCAGACAAGCAATGATTTTGTGGGAGACTGCTTTCAGTTTACAGCTAAATCTTCAGGCAAGGTTTCTGCCAGGAGCACAGAACTCCTTAGCAGATGTGTTGAGCAGACGAATTATGGATCCCCACGAGTGGAAATTGGATCCTCATGTATTTCAGAAATTGACAGTGTTATGGGGAACTCCAGACATAGATCTGTTCGCTTCTCCACTAAATTACCAGCTGCCAAAGTTTTGCACGAAAAGGTTTCATCCCACAGCTTGGAAAGTGGATGCTCTCTCATTCAATTGGAGCAATCTTCACCTGTATGCCTTTCCACCACTGCCTCTCCTCCCAAAGGTACTACTGAAGGTCAGACAGGACAAGCCAACCATGATTTTAATAGCTCCGGATTGGCCTCGACAGCACTGGTACCCATTACTGAGAAGTCTGTGATGGGAGCCTCCATGGCCTTTGCCTTCGATTCCACACCTGCTGTCTCAGGAGAACAGTCATTTACTCAATGTCAAACTTCACTCTCTACATCTAGCAGCCTGGCATATTCTGTTTTAAACCCTGGAGGGTCTCAGCTTCCACGACAAGTTTTGAATGTTATTTTGGAGGCCAGAAGGCCTAGTACAAGGAAAGTTTACGCAGATAAATGGAGGAGATTTTTAATTTGGAGTACAGCTAAGGACTTTGATGTTTCTAAACCTAGCTTAAGTGTTGCTCTTCAATACCTTACTGAGTTATTGGACAAAGGTTTGTCCTTCTCCTCTATAAAGGTTCATGCTGCAGCAATTTCTGCTCACTATGACTGTGTCCCACCATTATTTTCTCATCCTTTGTTTAAGCAATTCCTTAGAGGGGCAAAGAATATAAGACCCCCACGTAGAGCTCCTACTCCTGCTTGGGATCTCAATTATGTGTTGGAGAAACTCACTCTACAACCTTTTGAGCCTGCAGCGACTGCCGAGTTGAAATATTTATCATGGAAGACTGCTTTTTTGTTGGCCATTACATCTGCGAGAAGGGTTTCTGAATTACAGGCCCTTATGGCGGTTGAGCCTTTCTTAATTTTCCACAAGGATAGGGTATCTTTATACTAACCCTTCCTTTATGCCTAAAGTGGTTTCTAGTGTGGCTTTAAACCAAACTATTCATTTGCCTACTTTTATGCAAACCCCAAAATAAAGGAGAAGATTTTGCACACTTTGGATATACATAGACAGTTGCGATATTATTTGAACAGAACTAAAGGGTTCAGGCAGTCTCAGCAGTTGTTTGTTTCATTTGCTTTGTGTTCTCAGGGCAAACCTGTTTCAAAACAAACTATTTCTAAGTGGATTGGTTTTGTATTGCTTTCTGTTATTCCCATCATGGTAAGGAGATTCCAACTGGGATTAGGCCTCATTCCACTAGGGCTACTGCCACTTCTACAGCTTTTTAAGGGGTGGCTACTAAGGATATTTTGGAGGCAGCTACTTGGATTCAGTGCATACTTTCTCTAAGCATTACCACCTTCCACTTTACTCTAAATCTAGGGCTGGATTTGCCACTGCAATTTTACAGGGCATTTTGGCAGCTCCTAATGCTTTATAGTTTTGCCATCCTCCCTTACCTCTGCTTTGGGATTCTACCCATATGTAAGGACTGCAGCAATGTGAGATGAAGAACATAGTACAGTTTTGTACCTACCATAAATGTAGATGTTCAAGATCCACATTGCTGCAGTCAACCTACCCTCCTTCCCCTCTGTAGTTAGGGGTGGTTGTGTGGTTTGGGTTGTAAATATTGTAAATATGGTTAGTGCAGGGGTGGTTGGTTGTTTTTGCTGTTTTTGGCTTTGCCCTTTCTTGTTAGGGCCTTCTGACATCTGGAGCAAGAAAAGACTGAGGATATGACGTCGGTCATGCGCTTTTGTACCCTGACGTCCTGATGTCAGTTTTAAGCGCCTTGACCGACGTCAGCCTAATACTTTGGTATTCCGAGGACAGCAGACTACCCATATGTAAGGACTGCAGCAATGTGGATCTTCGAACATCTACATTTATGGTAGGTACAAAACTGTACTTTTTGTCCCTGACATCTGGGGCAAGAAAAACTGAAGAAAATGGCGTCGGATGCCTCTTGTATACCCCTGACGCACTGACGTCAGGGAAGAAGTGACAGCAACCGACGCCGGCCCAAGACTTTGGAATTCGGGCCTGATGGCAGGATAACCCAAGTGTGATGACTACAGCAGGGTGAACACTCGAACATCTACATTTATGGTAGGTACAAAACTGTACTTTATTATACTCACCAGGATTTGACACAAGATGGACATATTTTTCCTTGTGTAGAGACTTGGGCATAACGTTAAATATATTTTTAATTGAGGATTTGGAATTAGACTTTACGTGCAGTGTTTTTCCTCCATTAGTTTTGTGTCAACATTTTTTATATATAGTATTTCTGTGTTAAGACTTGTTGGGTACAAGCAGCAACTTTGCCTCATCATGACTACTACATTTTTACTATAAAAGTGTTTGTGGTTATTATGTAATTTGGACTTACAGGCCGCGGTGGTGGTGCTGCGGTAGCGTTGTCGCCTCACAGTAAGACGCTAACCGGTTCAACTCTCAGCTAGGGCGTCTTCTCCGTGGAGACATGCGTGAATGGGCGTACCTTCGTTGAAGGTTGTGCATCAGGGCTGGCAACTCGACACGTAAAATCAACTGCCAATCATTAGTGGACCGGAGTTCTGCTGTGGCGACCCCTAACCTAGAAAAGCCGAAAGACACAACAACAACAACAACAACAAGTAGTTAATCTTATGTACTTCTTTATTGAAATGCTTTACAGTTATTTTCATGTGTGTTTGTGATAATCAGAGCTGTATGGAAGATTCTCTGAGAAAGAGTGCCCTTCATGTTTGAAGATGAAGTGGGTAAACCCAAGTGTCTGAAAGGACAGTATAAGGGGAGCCCTTCATTGTGCATGGGTTCATAACCCTACCTTGTACCTCTTGAGAGGCAAGCAGATTCCTTATGCAATGAAATATTGTTTTGAAGTATTGGACAGAGGATGACCGAGGCCATCAGTTTCTTTATCTTTTTAGAAAATGAAGATGGCTTTTACATGGCCTGGTTTTGGTGACCACATCGCTGTTTTACATACTCCATCAGCACCTGCAGTGTTCAAAGTTGTCATCACTTAAAGGACAGACTGAGAAGATGTGAAGAAAATAATAAAAGAAGGCTTAGAGCAAGTGATGCATTTGTATATCGGAGCAAGGCAGCAATTAACTAAGGTGGTAAGCTACGTTTGGGATAGGGCCTGATGAACAGTAGGTTTGGCCAGAGACGATACATCTTTGTAACCACTAGATTTTTTTCCTAAGGAGGCGAGGCTGTTGGCTTCATCCAAAGCACTGTTAACATGAGCAGAGGCTGAGAACAGGATAGGTGCTTTCATATAGTTAGACACTTGTTGGTGAACTCAGAAAGGCATGATATTTCTTGATGCTAATGCACATGGGGAGAAGCAGCCTTCAAGGACTTGACCCACTGTTGCAACGTTTACTTGCTGGTACCCGTTGAGTAGAGTTGTACTAGAAGAATGGCTTGCATGCCTATAGGGTAACCATAGCAAAAGGATGATGGTTCATGGGAGCCTGGGAGTTTTGGTCTGGAGGATTAACAGAAGGCTGCCAAGGAGACAAAAGACCATCACAAGAAAGTTTTTCTGAATGTGCTGTCAAGTACATGACTTTATTTTTGAAAATGGATTAACTGCAGGTAGGGTTCTAGAGTCTTATGAGAAAACCTAATGGTATGGCATAGAAGCAACCATTTAAATAAAAATATGTGAGTATCTGGGATATGGCAATACGATTTTTGGTGTACCACTAATGCTGCAATTAACTTTATCAAGTAGGTGCTGGCTATTAGTGCATATCAAAGTTAATCAGTCAGGCCACATGTTTGTTATGTAACAAATGTGTTTTTAAATAAGTAGTTTTCTGGGATATCTGAGATTTGTGGTTGAAGACCTGCTGCTCCTTAACTGGAATGGGGGAACTACAGAGACAAGGATGGTGTACCACTGCAGAGGTGTGGTTTGGGCACCATCTTCCAAATAACCCTACTTGAGGGACTAAAGTGCTGTTGGAGAATTGGAGTTAAGTGGTAAGAGTTCCTATTTCCTGGGTTGAAGAGTATGCTTTTCTGTCATAGAACATACAGTCTTGGCAGGCTACAAAATTAATTGAGAAGGTCGGTAGGCATTCAGACTTCTAGTTCTTGAAAACATGGCAGATAAGCCAATTTAGTCAATCCGCTGTTACAGTTTAGGGAAGAGAAAAAGTCTGAGTGGGCATGTCAAATGACTGTATTAGCGTGCCTAATTTCTTAAATATGAAATGCTTGTTTTCATAATTGTGCCTGTGAGGAAAATTCCTCCCTAACACAGGCACGCTGCTTGCTTATATTGCTTGAATGTTAACAGTCTTTACCAGTGTCCAGTTTTTGGGGGGATACATCAACACAACTGTCAAGCATTGGCAGCAACAGTTTATTGTTTATTTTCTTAACTGAACAATCTCTTGCTACTGAAAGATTTTTATTTCCCCTCAAACACCCTTCTGGATTAGGTTTGCCCTTCCTCTCAAAAAAGAGGGGTATCTGCCTTCTGATTCTGTTACTCCTGTCTCTAAGTTTGACTACTGTTTTGTGTGAACCTGTGCATAAAATACCTGTGAAAGTTATTGTTAAACTGTTCAATTAACATTTTTTGCCATGAAACATATGGACAGTGATGCTTTATTCCTAAATGACCTGGATCCCTGTGTCAGTGGCACATACCAGTGCTGGGTACGACAGTGTTTATTTCAGCACTGTATGGCTGGGGTTGATGCTTACACCTTTGGAGATCTCCTTGACAATTTCCCTGTTAATGCTATTCATCTTGCTGTCATTGGTATTATTTATGCTGATGCCACAAGTTGCATTCTTGGTCTGGGTGTCTGTCCTGGTCGACCCAGCCCCAGGTGTTTTGGTTGCAAGTCACTCAGCATCAGTGCAACTCGTTTTGTATTAATGTGGATGACAAACCAGGTATCCTCCTTCCAGGCATTCACATCTATGTTATATTTTCTAGCCCCAGTGCTGACACCTTCAGTATTTGTGCAGCCTGCTTTAAACCCTTGGCCTTTAGTGTTTTGCCTCACAAGCAGTTGAGAGAAGCCAGAGTTCTTCCGTAGCCTTCCAGATCCTTTTTGCTAAGAAGTTGAGAAGTATGGTTCAGGACACACCACAAATCAGGCTTTGTCCTGCGTTCACTGCAAATATCCGTTGTCATTTTAATCAACACCAGATTATTCAAACTAAAAACATCTAAATCCTTGGCAGGTAGCCAGTCAAAATGGCACTATCAAGGTCGCATAACTTGTTTTTCAGGGAGGCATACCACCTCCCCCTCCCCCTGCATCCTCTGATGCGGGAACAAGCCCCCAGCTTCCCATAATATATGGGAAAATTCAGCGGATTGCTTAATCTCCAAGGAGGTGAATAACATTATGAAAATTCACTCTTTTCCTCTCTAGTTTGACACTGAGTGTCGATCAACTGGCCAATGGCAGGGCTTCCACTTGACTTTGTCTTCTTCATTGTTTTAAAGAGTTTAGAAAAATAGTGTACATTGCTGTTCACAGCTTATTTATGTAGAAAATATTAGTAGTTTGATAACCTTACTGCGAGCAGTACTCTTTGGAGCATTTACACAAAGTAGACATTTGTTTGGGTACTTTGTCATCATTGCTCTCTGTACTTATATTTTTATTTATTGACGTTTGATTACTAGGAAAGTTAAACTGATTTGGAGCCCATTTTCAGAGGAGGCCCAGGGAGAAAAGCTCCAAAGTATTGCAAAACATTATTTAAGAACAATTTTACAGTCTTTAAAATAATAAAAGAAAAACAAAAAAATGCAGTTTAAATAATTAATTTAATTTAATTTTATTTATTCTACATTTGTTGACCGGGAATGTCCGGATGAGCTATTTCCCTTTTTCAGTGGACGCCTGGGGAGAAAAGCTCCAAAGATGTACAATGCAGTAAAAATAGCAATACAGATACATTTCAATAAAAATATCAATAGAGAATTTTGGTAGCTAAAATACATAAGCTACATACATGTATATTGTTGACAGATAAAACAGTACTATAAACAAAAAAGGAGCAAAGTAGAATACGTTGTATGTTTTGGTTTAAAAGAGAGTTGAGTAAATATAAGGTTTTTGTCTGCAGAGTAGCAGAAACCTAAAAGGTTACATAAGAATTTCAGGGAGTAGAGTATACAATTAGCACTGAAGGTTCATTCTGGGTGATGGCAGGATGCTACTCAGGGTTAGGGTCATACCTGCCTGGGCTACAAGATCGGAGAACTCATCCATGTCTCTCTTCATGTAGTCCAGGGAAGTACGTCTCGGGTCATTCACACCAACATAGACAATGACAGAATCATATTTGTACTTGTTGTGGAGTGACCTGAGTGCGTGGGTTATGTGGTGGATCCTGGCACCTGACAGGCAGCTGACAATAACCTTCTCCTTGTTTAGCCTGGTGAGTGGGACATCAGTGTGCCTTACTATAGAGTCATCTATGACTAGTGTGCTGGGTACGTTGTTTTGCCTTTTGGGCTGTGGTTGAGTGGCACACTTGAGTCTGTGGGCTATGTGTCATTTGGGTTGTGTTGGGGGGATAGAGGTTGCTTGCGTTTCTGCTTTGGAGGTCTGTGTTGCGTGAATAGATTATTATTAAGAGCCTCCGAGAATGTGTTTGTGTTTCTATATGTGGATTTTTATGGTGTAGGTTTAGTGGGACTATGTGATGAGCGTGGTGTGGTGCAAGTGTTTACCTTCTCCTCTTGACTGTCAAGTTCAGTCTTGGTTGGAGAGAGCTTTACCTCCAGTTTGGCTAGATAAGTGCATCTCTCACAGGTTGTAGTGTTGGGTGGTAAGAAGAGAGGGTTGTATGTGTACGAGGCAATTGCTACATTGCCCCAAGATGCCCAGATTCATCAGATAGACAGGAGAGAACACTGGGAGCTGACCCTTGGACATGTCTGAATAAAAAAACTATTTTCCTCTAGACAAGAGAGGAAAGTGAGTACAAGAGCTGTTTTTCTCTAAGCAAGTGAGGAAAGTACAAAAACTGTTTTCCTCTAGGTAACGAGGAAGGTTGAGTGCTGTAGTAATTTGTAGCTTATTTAGTGCTTACAACAAGTTCTGAAAAAGTGCTGAGCACGAGTAAGCAAAAATTTAAGTGCTAAAACTACGAATCTGTATCTGAACTAGACTAGTTACAGGAAAGAAACAAGTGCAAATGCAGGCTTTTAAATCAGAAAGTTGAGAGATATGGAAAAACTGCCCAAATGGCTAATAATTAAAATTTCTGGACCAGAACTACTCCTTATGTGGTAGATAGGCTACCTGGTGCTTACCACTCCCACTGATAAGCTAGAAGGCTTTCCTTCAACACAGAAAGGCTTGGGGGCCTCAGGAGCTTTCAAAGAGTCCTGGATACAGCAAGTCTGTATCTGGACTAGGCTAGTTACAGGAAGGGGGGGTCAAGTGCAAATGCGGGCTTTTAAATCAATCCGGAGGTTGAGAGAGATGGAAAAACTGCCCAAATGGCCAATAACTACAATTTCTGGGCCAGAACCACTTCTTATGTGGTAGATAGGTTACCTAGTGCTTACCACTCCCACTGATAACCTAACCGGCTTCCCTCCAACACAGACAGGCTTGGGGGGGTTCAGAAGCTTGCAAACAGTCCTGGATATAGCAAATCTGTATCTAGACTAGACTAGTTACAAGAAAGGCTGGAAACGAGCATACATTTTTTTTGTTACAGTTAAGCAGAACACAGGGAGATTCAATAAAAGTTTTTGTAAAGGAAAGGGAGAGAGGAGAAGGTAATTCAAGGTTAGGAAACTAAGTGGGTTTGCCTTTTCAAATGTTCTCTCTGTATTGGGTAGAAAGAGCTAATGACACTAGACTGGGAGGAGTGTCCCAGATCAAATTTACAGTAGGGGTGGGCAACTGCAAAGCCATCAACTATAACAGAACATTAAGATACCAACGGGGAGAGGGGATGGGGAACAATACAAAAGCTACTAGCCTACACTCTTTTAGACAGTAAACTACAGAAATGTTTATATCACAGCAGAAGAACAGCAGTGAGCCACAAAATGAAAGTTTTAAACGGATAGGAGCAAGGAGATTCTGCAGAATGCTTTTAAATGCAAACAAATCAGTTATATGATACACTACTTGGCAGGAATTCAGAACAGATAGGTGCTTAACAAGTAGAGAATTTCCGTTAGTACCTTTCACACAGTGAAACTGGCTAAAAATCTTTACAAACAGTGCAACAGTAAAAACCTTTATTTATCAGGCCCTGTAAGGCAAACAGTTTGTTTAACCGTGCAGATTAGTTAATAGTGGTAAAATACAGTAAAAAGTATGTAGCAGGCAATAAAAGTGCTATATATAAATTGCTAGAAGCAATAACTAGTAAAAATAACCATAAAAAAAAAAACAGGATAGTTATTGTTATATACCTCCGATCAGAGTTGTAGTCAATGCCCCTCCTCCACTCGACTCAGTGTGTATAGACAGAAATTCTCTCAAAGTTAGGGCTTAAGTACCACAAGATACAACCTTTAACAACTTTTTTAAAAAAAGCTCAAAAGAACCATTGAGTGCTTACTCCAAGCCCTAGACCAACCAACCTCCACCAGCCAGCCGCCAATCAACACAATCCTGCCACGAAGGTAAAGAAAGGCTTCTGCTAATTCAAGATGGCCTGGTCATGTGCTCAGAATAACTACTGCAAAAACAAACAGGCCCAGAGACAGCAAATCTGAACTGGGGCAATAGTAAAGCTACTTGCCTCTACACACTTTTTTTAGACAGTAAACACTACAGAAATGTTTGTCACAGCAGAAGAACAGCAGTGAGCTACAAAATGAAAGTTTTAAACAGATAAAGGAGCAAGGAGACTCTACAGAATACTTAACTGCAAACAAATCAGTTATTTGTTTGCAGTTAAAAGCATTCTTTAGAGTCTCCTTTCTCCTTCGCTCAACGCTTTCTGGAATTCATAAATTCCAATGCCCTGGATCAGCTTATCCACACCCCCACCAGGGGCAACAATATCTTAGACCTAGTCATTACCAACATGAGTGATAGGTGTTCCACACCTGGTCAACTCCTCGTTGGTCAGATCTGACCATAAGCTAATCACCCTAGATATCCACATCCCACCCCCCATTAAGGAAACCACTGTAAAACATTTCTCCAAAGCCAACTTCATGCTTCTTAAGACAGAAGTGGCGAACTTCATGACACCCATGCAGATGGATAATACAGTTACGACTGCTGAATCCTACACAATTGCACTCTGTAAGCACTTACATGAGTGCATGGATCATGCTGTCCCAAACAGAACCAAGACACTATCCTCCAAAAAAAAGGAAGCCAATCTGGTGGTCCCCTGCTATAAACAAACTCTACAACAGAAGGAAGAAACTGTTGCAAAAGAGAGTAAAATCTCATGAGTGGAGCAGCTCCCTGGTCGGCCTCAGTAAGAAGCTGAGATACCGTATAAGATCCTCCAAAGCTAGCTACGAAAACAAAATCGCCACTGATTCAACGGACAACCACAAAGCATTCTATAGCTATGTCAAGAATCTCAATGGCAACACCTAGATCTGCTCTGAGTTACAGCACAACGGCACAAAAATTACAGAACCAAGTGATATTGCCAACATCCAGGCAGATGGGTTCAGTGCTAACTTTACCCCCTCTCACCCCCATATCTATATAGGAAGAATGCAGAGTCCCTGTAATCACAACTAAGCAGGTAAAAGCTGCACTGTCTAAAGCCAAAAACACAGTATCCATGGGGACCAGACAGCATCCCAGGCTGCGTTTTACATGAACTTCAGAACGAACTGGCTCCCCCACCTAAGCACCATGTTCAGTCATAGCCTCATGTCAGGGGTTTGTGCCCACTGAGTGGCGCACAGCAACAGTTATCCCACTCCACAAAGGGGGAATCACCAATGATTCGGGGAACTATTGACCTATTAGCCTAACGAGCCTGGTCTGTAAAGCCATGGAACGTGTCATCATGGAACGCCTAAACAAAGACATTGGGAACCTCTAAACTCTGGGCCCCACCCAGTTTGGGTTTGTGAAAGGCAGATCATGCCTCCTGAACCTGATCGACTTCTTTGAGGCAGTCACCAAAGCCGTAGACAAGGGTAAGGTAGTTCACACAGCCTGCCTTGACCTCGCCAAGGCTTTCGACACCATCCCCCATTCTGGAATTATGGCTAAACTCACTAAACTAGGTATAAATCCCTATGTCACAAGATGGGTTGCCAACTGGCTTACTGACAGAACCCACACTGTAAAAGTTGCAGACTCCAAATCTGACTTCAAACCAGTGACTGGAGTACCACAGGGTTCAGTCCTGGGACCTTTCCTGTTTAGTATCTACTTCTCTGAAGTACAGGGTAACATAGAAGGCCTTTGACTGCAAACTAGGAGCTATAGTAGAGTCCCCAAATAATGTGGACATACTACAGAAGGGCCTCACTGAGACAGATGCCTGGTGTCAGAGCTATGGCCTCAAGCTCAATGCCAAAAAGTGCATTGTCATCCCCTTTGGTAAAAACTCTGTACCAATGAACTACCACATAGGCGGCAGTCTTAACGCCGAATGTGTGATAAGAGACCTTGGGACCCAGGTGGATAGTAGTCTCTCCTTTTGATAATCACATCACCACAGTAGTCAGGAAATCCTACTACGTGGTGCACCTCATCACAAAAGGGTTCTCATCCAGGAAAAAAGAGGTCATTGTTCCCCTCTACTCGACACTCATTAGACCCATTGTAGAGTACAATGTCCCTTTTGGAATGTGCCTCACAAGACATCTGCAGCAGCTGGAAACGCCACAGAAGTACCTCACAAAGAGGATTACTGGTCACAAACAGATGCCCTACACTAACCGTCTCAAAATTCCAGCTTTACTCTGTAGCATATTGCTTACTCCGAAGTGATCTCTGCCTAACCTATAAAGCTATGTCAAACCCAGAGCTGTTGGATATGCTACACCTAAAGAAATCCCAATCCCACCGAGCTACACACTGTAGGGACCTAAACCTTGTCACCACAGTAAACAGGACATGCTGGAGGGATAGATTCCTTTCCCAGAGACTTCCCATACTCTGGAACAAGCTACCCATTTATGTCAAGCAAAGTTCCTCATTAGCACTCTTCAAGAAAAATCTTGAGTGGATGGGAAATAGGAAATACACCCCAGGGATAACTTCTGTGACTCTGCTCAACAGGGACACAGGAAAATAACTTTCTTGGGTGGTGTAAGCCAGGGAACCTTGTTGGCTAGGCTTACTTAGGCCCCTGGGCCGATAGCCTAGTACCTACCTATGAACCTAAATCTCATTCTGTCTTTTAGATTCTTCCCTTGAGCCCTCCAAGAACCATGGACTGCACACTGTCACAGTTGCTGCAGCACAATTGCTCTGCCCTCAGTAATGCACTTTTAGGAGTTTACACATATATTTCTATATATGGGTACATGACAAAATCTCAACAGACATAAATGTCAGAAATGTTGATGTATAGGGAGAAATGTGAAATTTGCAGTGTTTCATTGCAGTACAGGAGGGATCTGGGAATTGGCACTTTCCTCACTGTAGTGCGATCTCTGAGTCAGTTAGTATATATAATTTGCAAGGGGAGTTATGGGCTTGCCCCCTGCAAAAAGAGTGTTTTTTGATTGTTTACTTTTCATTTTTGAAGTTCTTTCTGTATTTTGAAATTTAATGTTCAGAATGTTCTATCTAAAGACATGAATGTGTTTTTGCTTTCGAATATGTTTTTGAATGTGGTGTTCAGTACCTCCATGCTTGCATATGTATGGTTCTCGACATAAAACATCTTAACTCTGTTTTGAAATTCCCCAGACAGTTGTCCTGCTCCTTGCACCAACAGTTCCTTAATTTTGTCTTTCCGTGCCCTTTCCCCAAGAAGCTTTGAGATCATTTTGGCAAGACTGCTGTGATTCATGCCTTAATGAAGAGCATTTCCAACCCCACCCCCCACCCCCAGCTGCACTGCACTGCACTGCTGTCTGCTTGACCTGCTCAGCTGTCTTATTCAGTAGATCATCTACATATTCTTTTACATATTATCTGTCCCTAACAGTTTTCATTGTTCAGTCTGCTGTCAGACCTTGTAACATGATACAGACTCAGCTCATACTAAACTGTTCCTGTCTTTTTTTACCTCACATTTTTCATGTAATAGATCTCCCAAAGAATTATGACCGGTATTCCTTGAATCCCTTTCTTTCTTTTCCCATTTCTCTCCTCCTCTTTGTCTTCCTTCTGACTTGCCTTGCTTCCTTTGTTACCAGATTTCAGTGTTATGGTTCGTTGGTTCATGGCATAATGCTGTGTAGAGGTGACACACACACACAGTTAGGGAAGAACTGTAAGAGAAATGACTAACTGTGCAACTTTTTTGCATAGTCTCTCAGCTTGACAGTTTTTACCTACTTTTATACTATTCTACTACCTTTGGTACCCACTCCCCCTTACAAATTTTTCGCTTCCTCCTCATTTTCATTCTCGTACTGCTAGTGTCTATTAACCTTTATGCTCTTGCCCTACTTCTGCCAGCAGTACCATGTTCTCTCAGCCCCTTTATCACCCATGCTTATCTGATATTAGAACTGCCTCCTTCCCATCCACTCGGTACTCCTGCATGTATGATTCTTTGTTTCTGAGACTCCTACTTTCTCTTTACAGTACAATGTCTGTGTAATAGCCCCACCGACATCTTCTTTACTCTTTAAACTAGTCAGGCGTTTTACAAATAGCGCCTTCTGCTTCTTCCCACAATTCCTTGAGCTTTTCTAGAGCCTTAAGAGTCTCCACACCTCACCTCCTTTCCTCTATCCTTTGCTTTCACCTTCTCATATCATATTGTGTTTTTTCTTTAATGAGGTGAGCATGTCTCACCATGCTTTCTGCTTTTCCTTTCAGTGTAATATTTCAAAGTTTGCCTTTATTTTTCTCACTGGTCATAAACTCTTCCCCATTCAGTGACCCCCTTCCCCTTTTACTCAAGCCTCTAAGCATCAGGGATTGAAATCAGAACATGTTATAAGAGATTTAATTTTTTGGGTTAATAGTTTTCAGGATCATGATTTCCACTAGAACATATAGCTCAAGTCTGGAGTTAATTCATTCTTTGTAGTGCTAATGCCTTCTTATGTGGTCATAAAAAAAAGCCATTGAAACATGGCATGTCTTTAAGGAATCAAGATCTAATTATACATTTCGAATTAGCTAGTTGGTGAAAACAGTCATCCGTGATCTGTAGTTTGTAAGGGGTTCAGGGAACCTATGCAGTTTATTTTCCTCTGATTTTCAGTTTTCTGTAACCTTCCCCCACCCCCACCCCATACTCTTCCTCAAGGAAGTGTTGAAAAAAGGCAAGTGGAGCAATTTGAAATTATTTGAAAAACAGTAAATGATAGAAAGAGGTTCAAATTGCCCTTGTCACATCCATGAGGCATTGATCTCAACGCTTTTTTCGTATGGTGAGATGCTTTTTTTGTTGTGTAAATACACAACTGGGTCTGAAAAGATTTGGTTACAAAAATGTGAGACTAATGGATCTGTTTATTTAAAAGGTATAATACTTTTGATGGTGGAGGGGGTTGGAAACTATTCTTTTGTGGTACTCAGACACATTTTCAGAATAACATGGGCATCAAATTGAAATATTTAACAGAACAAAAACTATCAAGTTAGATTACAACAGTTTTCTTTTTAGCTAGACATTGCTGTCCTAGTAGCATTACCAAAACACAAGCAGAACAAAACAATTTTGTTGTGCGAGGCAATAACATTTAATTGGTCTTTATTAATTACATTTCAGAATATAGCTGGTACTTGGTAAAAACAATTGACAATAACCACCTAATCAGTGAAACTTAATATTATATAGTTAACAATAGTTGTTAAGCAGTCTTTTTATTTTTTTACCAACAAGTTAATTTAGTAGATAGGTGGACTAAGCTTCTGCACTCTCACCAAGGAGTATGTACACAGAAGAAAAAATATGAGAAGATTCAGTGTACATAAATAGTACATTTTAATTTACTTTCCATTCAGCATGTTCCACTTGATAACTGTTTTTTTTTTTTATTTGCACAAGATTTTGTAACTGAATTGTTAAAATACATAGTATAATGTGACTTGGATTCATTCATTCCGATATTTTGAAAATGAACTTCAGAATTATCAGGAAGAGTTTCATTAAAAGCATTGTACCTTTTTTGTCACTGCCAGCAAATGCATTTGACAAGATAGTTGCCTTGTAATTTATTTGCTTAATAATTGCAATAGAACAAGGTAGTTTAGGATTATTTGATTGAGAGATTTTAAAGCTATGTAGTTAAAGCTAATATAAATCTGTGGAAACAAATGCTGAGTAATATTCAGGAGGAGGAGTGATGTTTAAGGGGAAGAAAGGAATCAAGCAGTTTATGTAATTTCAAAGTGAATGCCAGTTGTGATAAAGAAAACGAGAGTGCTGGATGAAAAGGTTAGTTTTTTTACTTGTATTAATGTATGTATATTTGTGCCATTGTTTTATGTGTAATTTTAATAAAAAATGTTATTAAAAATAGCAGTTGTGGTGGTGGAGAGGTTAGCATTACTGCCTCAAAGCAAGAGGTTCTCTGGTTTGATCCTCGGCTGGGGTGCCTTCTGTGCGGAGTCTGCATGTCCTCCCTGTGGTCACGTGGGTTTCTTTGGGTGCTCCGGTTTTCTCCCACATCCCAAAGACATGCTGTAGGTGGATTGGACTCTCTAAATTGGCCCTAGGCGTGAGTGCGTGCATGTGCCTAGTGTGGAAGGTTGGGCGCTGGGTTGGCAACTCGAAACTGTAAAACTCCACTGCCAATCATGAGCGGATAGGTGCGACACCTAACTGGGAAAAGACAAATGAAGAAGAAGAATAAAAATAGCAATTGCAGCAGTTGCTAGAGGTTAGTTGTCCAATTAATGCAGAGGAGTACCACAGCTTCTCACCATCTCCAGCCCCTGTATGGCCTTGGCAGACTTGCCTGGGCTGGAACGACAAGAGTTGTTAAATGACAACTAGAGGGGAGGCAGGATTCTGCAATATTATGACAGCTGCCTGTCAAAGATCAAAGAGGGCTTATAATGAATGGTATGTCTGCTATGGTATGAATAGTGCAGAGAATTTGTACCCTAGTAGGCAAATCCACACTGATCATATTGGTGCCACATATATGAATCAGAGTCAGAAGTGCCAGTAAGATTAGTTGGAGGTCCTCTGTGTGTATATATATATATATATATATATATATATCTGTATGTGTGTATGTATATATGTGTATATATATGTGTGTGTGTGTGTGTGTGTGTGTCTGTATATATATATATATATATATATATATATATATATGTATATGTATGTATGTATGTATATATAAATATATATATATGTGTGTGTCCACTTCTAATTCATAATATTGAAAAAGAGTACACCAACACTTGCAAATAAAACATATTACTCTCCTCCAGAAAATGGCAAACATACCATTACGTGCTTCATGGGTGCCTATTGTAACCTTAGTCATGTTCCCTTCTAATTTGCTATACCACAACATAACTCATCGTAGTGTAGTGAAGTGCGATCTTGGAGTTGATATATTTAAGTAGCAGGGGGGCTTGCCCCCCTGCTAATAGTTGGAGGAGAGTAATATGTTTTCTTATTTGTAAGTGTTGGTGTATTCCTGTTTTTTCAATATTATGAAATTCAGTATTAGTTTTCAGTATTTTGAACTTTCAAGATTTTGGCTTCAGTATTTTGAATTTCAAGATTATGATATTTCAAGGTTTAGAAGCGGACTATATTTTATATATATATATCTAGTTATGTATTATATATATGTGTGTGTGTGTGTGTGTGTGTATATATATGTATGTATGTATGTATGTGTATATATATATATATATATATATATATATATATATATATGTCTACTTTTTCTTATCGAAAGCTCGTCCTTTCGAAAAGCAAGTACGAGCCCAGTTACGCGAAAGTGCACTTTACTGACTACCGTTTCAACGAACTGGTAAGATTAAAAAAAATACTACAAATTCATTTTTGCAGGGGAGCAAGCCCTCATGTCCCTGCTACTTTATATATACTAACTTTTTTTTTTTTTTTTTTACCGTTTGTTGAACCGGTAGTCACGAAAGTGCACTTTCGTTTAAGTGCACTTTTCTGTAAATGGGTTTGTACTTTTTCTTTTTGAAAGGATGAGCTTTCGATAAGAAAACATAGACCCATATGTGTGTGTGTGTGTGTGTGTGTGTGTGTGTGTGTGTGTGTGTGTGTGTGTGTGTGTGTGTGTGTGTATGCTTGAAGCTGTCCCCGTTGTATTTTTGAAGACAAATTTGTAATGTACTGCATGCATTGCATATATGATCCTGTGAGACATCTGTGCTTGTGTGACTGTCTTACATACCAGACCCAGTTATATTTTGATCTGGTGTGTAGTAAAATATTTTCCCCTGTAGGTTTAGGAAACCAGTTGCCCCACTTATTCTGAACCGAATTCTCTAATTCTAGAGTAGAAGATATTTCATTTGTTACCCAAACTAGATTTTTTATAAATAAATTTGAATTATTGTTACTATTAATTTATGTGGGCTGATGTAATTGTGTTTGTTGCCTACTGAAAATGCTGTTTATAGTTTCTCTGCTTTTCTGTAAATGAAATATTTAAGGACTGGTTTTCTACTCTTGCCTCATCTTAATCGCTTAGTTAGGCATTTTGTTGCGTTAGTGTTGTAATTTATTTTTTTAAGTTAATTTAGTCTTTGTTAGTTAATGTATTTAGAAATGGGTCCATTTTGCAAGCAATGTCTTTTTATCTTACTGGCTTGCTGGAGATGGTATGTGTATATATATATATATATATATATATATATATATATATATAATCTCTATCTATATCATCTATCTATCTATCTATGTATCTATCTATATATATATATATATATATATATATATATATATATATATATTTGTGATATAAAAAATTAGACCACAATAAGTCATTTCAAAACTTTTCCCATCTTTAATGTGACCTGTTAACCTTCAAAGAAGGCACACGCATTCACGCATGAACCTACCCGCATGTCTTTAAACGTCACTCGACCGTGGGGAGGACATGGAGATTCCACACAGAAGGCACTCCAGCCGAGAACCGAATGGGAGAACATCTTGCTATGAGGCGACAACACTGACCGCTGAACTACCGCGGCTGTACCTTTTAATGTGACCTGTAACCTGTACAATTCAATTTAAAAACAAACACATCTGTTAGGGGGAAAAAATACAAAAATTAAAAAAACAATAAGCTGGTTGCATAAATGTGCACACCCTTAAACTATTACTTTGTTGAAGCACCTTTACTCACATTTCTACTCTTACTGCAAGCGTAATTAAGTTTTAAGCATTCATTCATCCTCCCACTGTCCAAGTATTGAATCCTCTGTCAGCTGTGGGTTCTAGACAAATCACCAGTCTTTGCCCCTTGCTAAATATTAGAAAAGATCATATAAGAACAGTTACTAGAATGCATTCAGAAGTACATCCTAGTAACAGACAAAACGGCTTGATTTCCACTCAAAATGCAGTACTCAAGCTGTTTTGTCACTAGCATCTCACAGTTTTGGTAACATGGAAGAAGGCGTTATCATAGGTGCATTTTTTTGTATTTAAAAAGACCATTAGAGAACTGCATAAATCACAACTTAAACTTGCTGATGCTGGCTTTGTCCTGAAGTTGCCACCTGATTCAAAAACTTCCAATCCATAGATCTTTTACTATTTATTCCCACAGCTTCCTCTCTAATACAGCTTATATATTACCAAAGGTATTCTGGCTCAGTGCTCAAAAGTAGACCCTCACTCCCTCACTCTCTCACTCTCTCACTCTCGGGACATACCGCATCTTAACCTAATCGTATATGCTCATGATGACTTTGTCTTTACCCTTGCTCACAAGTCCCTTTTACAGGTTGGCACAACTCTATATGACAGCCTCTCCTTTGTTTGGAATTGGCTGTCTGAAAACAAACTCTTAATCAACACATAAGTGTGCTGCAATGATTTTTTGTAGACACCATAAGTGTGCTGTAATGATTTTTAGCAGACCCCAAGGACTCTCCAGTATTATCACTTCATGCATCATGAACCCCAGATGAATTCCACTACCATTCTCAAAAGAATAAAAAAGTATTGTGGAATTCTTTTTTTTTTTTTCAAAACAGGTTTATTGTTTTAACATATAAGAGAAATATCATAACAATTTTATACAAGTAATTAAAAATAGGTATTATTATAATATTCAACAAAACAACTAAAGTATTTACAAAGACATCCACTACAATCAGATCAATTAATTAAACTAAAATACCATGCTATTGAAATTAAAATTTTTTTAACAAATTTTGTAAATTATCCCATACAATAAAATAAGATGTTTTTCTGTTTGTTCTAGTCCTAATTGTGTTTATTTCCATATGGCACACTATATTCATAACATTTTTAAATTCATTGAACGAAGGAGGTGTATCTGAAAACCAATTTCTAGTTATTATTTTCCTAGCCACTGCTAGAATAGACCATAACAAGGGAAGCTTAACCTTTTTAACACTTTGAGGTACAGGTGTGTTGAATAATATAAGAGATTTAGAAATAATGAAATTATCTGTAAAAAGAGCCTGCAAAAATTCATTAATTGACTTCCAGTATTCTTTCAATTTTATACAGTCATAAAACATATGAGCCCAGTAAGCATTAATTTCTACATTACATCTCTTACATAGATTATCTTTATTATTTATTTTATTCATCATCAAAGGTGTATAAAAAGATCTATGTAAAAATTTCCATGTATAAAGTCTCCAGACAATTCAAGACGTAGTTCTATAAGCAGATTCCAATATATATTGTTTATCTTGTTGATTTGGTGGGTCCCCATTAATAGAAGTGAAATAATTCCAGTATGAATCTACACTGTAAAAAGTTTCTTGTCTGATAACTTTATGTATGTATGAAAGTTTACCTTTATCAGAAACTTTATGTTGTAAATTTAATATCAAGTAATCAATCAGTGTTGGAATAGATTCTTTAACAGTTATAGACATTAAATCTATTTTATTAATGAGATGTTGTCTAAAGGTCTGAACCTCTAACCAGCAAGTTTCTCTTAGATCAAATTCTTGTTTTAAGAAATCTAGATTTTTAACTTTATTATCAGATATCAACTGATTCCAGTACTTTAGATCATTATCTATAGCTAAATGAGTTCCTTCAGAAGTAGATGACAAAAGCATACCCTGAGTATACATTATAGGAAATACAATAAAATTCCATTCCCTATACTTAGGGTGCATGAATATAAAGTTACGATAACTAATAATAATATTTAATGGGTAACAAACCATATGTTTAGGTGTAATAGGTGAAGTACAAAATTCCTTTAGTAACCATAACATGGAGTTATTTACAATCATATTTTTATGTGTTAAGGAGATTTTCATGAAGTGTATACTAATTGGCTCCCAATAATCTTTCCATTTTGTGACATATGACTGATCTATTAATAAAGTAATAACTTTTACAATAGAAGAGATAGTATATAAATTAAAGTCTGGAAAAGAAATACCCCTTGAGACCAGCTATTAGTATGTTTCTTTAATGCAATCCTAGGTCTATTAGGTGCCCATAAGAAATTTAACATTAGTGTGTTCAGTTTCTTGATAATTATTTTTGTAGGTGGAAGTATTATTGATTGTATTAAGTATAAAATCTTGGGGAATATTATCATTTTAATAATTGTAAGTCTCTCCTCCATAGTAAAAAACATATTATTCCAGGTATTAAAAAGATTTTGTATATTAAGAAAACCGGTATTATAATTATTATATATAATAGATTTAATATCTTTAGATAGTATTATACCTAAATAAGTTATCTGACCTGAATTGGGTACATATTTAGTAAAATCACTAATGAGAATATTTTTTCGTGTATATATAGGTAGTATTTTAGTTTGTTCTTCATTGAATATTAAACCAGAAATACTTTTAAAATTCATCATGTTATCAAATAGAGACTGTATAGAAGAATTAGATCCTGCTGATGTAATTAGAACATCATCTGCGAAGAGTTGAATTTTGGATGTTGTATTTTCATCTATTTCAAAACCCTCTATGTCAGTACTGTTTCTGATCAAATTAGCCCAAGGCTCCATTACTAAAGTGAATAATAGTGGAGAAAGTGGACATCCTTGTTTTGTACCTTTAAGAATGGGTATTTTTGTGAAACATATGTTCCTACCTTAATATAAGCCAACGTTCCTTTGTATAAATGTTCAATTAGATTTACAAATGCATCCGAGAAGTTTGTGCACTTCATTAAGGTAAACAGATAGTCCCAACTTACTGAATCAAATGCTGAACTTATATCAAGATTAATAAGTGTTAAATCTTTCTTTTTCCTATTTGCAAAATCTATTAATGTTAAAGTTCTTCTTATATTATCAAAAGTATTTCTATTTACAATGAAGCCTGTCTGATCTATATCTATAATGCCGGAATGATTGTCTTCAATCTATCAGCAAAGATATTCATAAACATTTTATAATCAACATTAAGTAATGAGATGGGCCGATATGAAGAACATCTAGTTGGATCTTTATTAGGTTTTAAAATTGATGAAATAAATGTATATTGCCAAGATGGGGGTTATTAACTCAGTTTGGGCCAAAATAAAAACCTTATGTATTAATGAATATGTATTTTTAGAAAGGATTTTATATATCTCTGGTATAATACCATCATTACCCGGTGCTTTGTTTGATTTAAGCTTATTTATTTGTGTAATAACTTCTGTATATGAAATACTCTTGTCCAATAGTTTAATCTGTTGTTTATTAAGCTTTTTATTCATATTTGTGGTTATAAACTCCTTTATTTTATCTTTAGGTTCCATGTTAATATTATTATGGTTAATTTTGTGAAAGTGATTTCTAAATTCATCTAGTATTTCTGGTATACTAGAAACATTCTTCTTTTTCCTTAGAGAAAAGATTTCTTTGATATGGTTTTGTTTATTCAACCTTTTTGTTTTATTTTTAAGTCTATGTAAGTATTTGGGGCTTATTGAATAAGACAAAAACTTGTATTTCTCTAAAGTTATTTTAATTTTATGAGTTAAAATTTCTTTGTATTTCTCATTTAGTTTGTTTATTTCTTCAATAACTTTCTTGTCCATAATATTTTCTTTATTATTATGTTTATAAGAGTCTAATTTACTTTGAATATCTAACAATTCCTTATCCCAAGATTTCCTTTTATTATTATACCATCTGATACTTTGTCCATATAGATATGATTTTAAGGCATCCCAAACATAAACAATGGAGACTTCAGGAGTGTTATTTATGTCTAAAAAATGTTTTACTTCTGAAAGTATATATTCTTTATAGTCTTTTAGTTGAGTTAAGTATGCTGGTATCCTTTTGATCTGAACATTATGAGTATTTTTATCATGAATTCAAAAACAATTGAATTATGATCAGATATAGGACATGAAATGATTTTGGAATTAATTAAATCTGTTACCATCTGGTTAGAAATAAAGACCTTATCTATTTTTGAATAAGTTTTGTATCTGTTAGAAAAAAAGGTGTATGGTAATGATTTTGAATCTGTTGATTATTAATATCATTCAAATGATAAGAATTAGCAAAATCCTTTAAAATGTTTTGCATTAGATGTAATTCTTCTCTTTCCTATAGTGGTAGTATCACTTTCATCACTTTCATGTAGTATACAATTAAAGTCACCAGCTAAAATAATATCTCCTATAGAGAATGATATGATCTTATCAAGATGATGTTTCACTGTATTAATACAAATTCCAGGTATCCAATATACATTAATTAAAGTGTAAGTCTTCCCATTCATTTGTATTGTAACCATACAAAACATTCCTTTGTCATCCTGATAAGACTTAATGGTTTTAGGAATGGGCATACTTTTATTCCATAAAATAGCCACTCCTCTTTTTTTCTGAGTGTGCTCTGAACTAACCAATACTGTATATTTGTTTGTGGCTAGTTTATCAATATCTTTTTTCAAGAGATGGGTTTCTTGTAGGAAGACTAAGTTGGCCTTATGTAAATTAATGTATCTTATTAGGCTTGCCCTTTTACATGGATTATTCAATCCATTAATGTTTAAAGAAATTCCTTTTAAAGATGTCATTTGGCATTTTTAAAACTTAAGAATCTTATGATCAAAATAACAAATAACAAGATAAGTAATGTTACATCTCCTCCTTTAGGTGTACCTTTAAATATAGCTGTATTTATTGAATCTCTTATGGGATTTGTATAGGATTCAATTTTGTTTGTAGTGACAATGAATGTACAAAATATATTGTGGATGTCAAAACTATATACAAATAACAATGAACAAGTGAAAATAATGTAAGGATTAAACCTTGCATCCAGCCTGGAGTTGTAAACTCCAACTTAGAGTAGTATTTACCACTCAAGTTAACCCCCTACCCTAAGCAGCAGTACGTCAGCTACCACCTTATCAATTTAATACTAGTTATATTTAACTGAAGTTAACAGTTTTCAATTCAATTATCTAGCAAGACAAGACTACACATTTGGTAAAACAGCATCATATAAACTAAAATAAACCTTTTTTTTTAAAAAACTGTTCATACTACTATATACATCCATGTAATATAAAACACTTGTATGCAAATAGCATTCAAATAATCTTGATGTTAGAAATCAAGAGGAAAGAAAAATAAGTTCTAACATTCATTTAAATCAAAAACTTTGGCTAATATGATTCAGACATTACATATATTAGGATGCATCTATTTTCTGTCATGTAAATACAGTTAACAGCTTCCAAAAAAAACCTTGAATTGCTTGTATATGAGCATTTACTCAAACTCATTATTGCCAATAGAATAAAATATTGTATTCATAGAAATTGTTATAAATCATACTTCATAGTTAAGCAGATTCTCAGAAACATTTATATACATATCTACATATACACACACACATATATATATATATATATATATATATATATATATATATACATACACACACACATATATATATATATATATATATATATATATATATATATATATATATATATATATATATATATACACACACACACACACACACACACACACACATACACACACACACACACACACATATATATATATATATATATATATATATATATATATATCTGATCTCACTGAGTTGTATCTTTACTGAGCACCATCTTACATTGCTGTCCCTTCAATAAATCTGTCTGCTTTATACAAAATAATGCACAGCAAACACATTTTAGTAACCAGATTTTACAAACATGCTATACTACTGCTTTAAAATACATCACATGACAATTTCTTCCAGTATAGAGTTATAAAATTATTTATGCTTGTCAATCAGATGAATTAAATGAGTTATAGTAATGTATATGTTTGGGACATAGGTTTTTAACACATATTATTAATCTGCTATTCCTGTATCTGTGATGTCAGTGTGATATCTAGGTCAAAGGTGAGACCAGCTGCTTTCAGCTTCTCTGTGAGAATTCTGAGAGTTGAAGCTTTTGAAGTAGCTCATGGACACTGTGCATGAGACAGCCCACATCCCAGATTGTCTCTCTTAACATTTTGGCGGGAAACTTATTAAAAACTAGTGACAAACATTCATTTAGCAGTGTAAATGCATCTAAACATGACAAGACCTTCACAATGCATTCTACAGGTTATTACAGACTCTTATGTAAGTGAAATCAAGCCCAAAATTATTAATTAACAAAACTCAACATTTTTGTCCCAACTCAACTCCTATGCGAATCTTATTATTTACTGTGTCTATATGATCAAAAGTATTTCTATATATTAATAAAGAAAAGAAAAGAGAGTAGAAAGTAAAACGGTGTAAGGCAGAAATAAAAAAAATGTAAGAGAAAGCTATAAGAAGTATATACAATAGAATATTACTTACTGTTTATATTAATAGTTAAAAATAAAACATATTATTTACTATTATTTAGTTCTAATTATTATTAGTTAAAGCATGACAGATTATTTACAAACAAGCATAAGCAGTGTAATCAAGAAAGTATAATTAGGTAGTGTCATTCCTGTATCTGTGATGTGTCAGTGTGATATCTAGGTCAAAGGTGAGACTAGCTGCTTTCAGCTTCTCTGTGAGAATTCTGAGAGTTGAAGCTTTTGAAGTAGCTCATGGACACTGTGCATGAGACAGCCCACATCCCAGATTGTCTCTCTTAACATTTTGGCGGAAACTTATTAAAACTAGTGACAAACATTCATTTAGCAGTGTAAATGCATCTAAACATGACAAAACCTTCACAATGCATTCTACAGGTTATTACAGACTCTATGTAAGTGAAATCAAGCCCAAAATTATTAATAAGTAACAAAACTCAACATTTTGTCCCAACTCAACTCCTATGCAAATCTTATTATTTACTGTGTCTATATGATCAAAAGCATTTCTATATATTAATAAAGAAAAGAAAAGAGAGTAGAAAGTAAAAGGGTGTAAGGCAGAAATAAAAAAAAAATGTAAGAGAAAGCTATAAGAAGTATATACAATAGAATGTTACTTACTGTTTATATTAATAGAGTTAAAAATAAAACATATTATTTACTATTATTTAGTTCTAATTATTATTGGTTAAAGCATGACAGATTATTTACAAACAAGCATAAGCAGTGTAATCAAGAAAGTATAATTAGGAATAGCATTTGAAGAACATATAAACTTTTAAAGGAAAAAAAAATGTATCAAATTACTGACCTTATTTTTCCTCTTCAGAAAGAGAAACAAGTTAAATCACAGCTTGCCATTAAATCTCCAGATATTTTGACTAGTTATGAAACAAAACATTTCTTTGCACACAGAGAATAACTTTTATTAAATCTTTTCAAAATATTTGTTGCTTCTTGGAAATGCAGGAACTATATTTAAAAGATTAATAATAAAATAAAATGATGAGAGAGAAAAAAAACATAGTACAAATCATTTGTTTTTAGTCTCTTCTTCTTCTCTGAAGTCTTCCACGAAGTTTCAGTTGCCAGTCTCTTTAACGAAGGACTAGCCCATTCCATTTCTTCTATTTTTTCCAAAATCTTATTTTTTTTGATAAACAGTAAAGCAGAGTCTGTCATCGAAAATTTTAGGACCATCAGGAAGGAAGATTTTAAGCTTGGCAGGAAACAGAAGGTATGTTTTAAACTGTGCTTTTTTAAGCTCCCTTATTAGTGGCAGAAAAACTTTTCTTTTAGCTAATACCATGGAAGAATAGTCATTGTCAAAATGCACAGTTGTTTCATTAATCTTAACAGGAGCTTTAGCCCAAGCAGATTTAAGAACCATCTCTTTATCAAAAGATGATAGAAATCTAACTATAACTGATCTAGGATAGTTTTTGTTAGAGTTAGTATTAGCTATAGATCTATGTGCTCTTTCGATACCAAAAGAGAATGCTTCTGGTAAATCTAAAGATTTAGGGAGCCATGTTGTTAAAAGAGAAGTAATATTGTTACCTTCAATATTTTCTGGCAGTCCAAAAATCCTAATGTTATTGCGCCTAGATCTATTTTCCAGGTCATCCAGCTTTGTTTGTAAATGTGTATTTTGTTTCAGCAGAAACTCAATGTTGATTTCCTCTTCTTGTATTCTATTTTCCATGTCATTCACAGCTTCTTCTATGCCTGTCATCTGGATCTTCTGTTGTTGCAGGTCCATATGTAACAAGTCTATTTGTTTTGTAGTTTTTTCTATGAAAGTGTCTATTTTAGTATCCATCTTAGCAGTAAGTTGCTGGACTATAATTATCAGAGACTGAAGTTCTTTCTTGATGCTGGAGTCTTGAGAATTTGTCTTACTGGAACTCATTTCAGACTGATAAACTGACAGGAAAATTTCCAAAGTAATTTCTGACAGGAATATTATTAAGATTTCCTTTCTTTTTTAGATATAGTTCAAGAACTATATAAAACAAACATATTTAGAAAGAAAATTACTTCAAGAATTAATTTTTTAAGTAATTAATTCCTGTCAATGTAATGAAATTGGTGGAGCTGAAGAAATCTGCTATCCTGTGTTCATCCTTGGCCACGCCCCTTGTGGAATTTTTTTTGACAGCAACAGAACGTTTTTTTCATATGTTCTGCAACAGTTTGAAGTGGCCTATTTCCAACCTGTTTGAAGAAAATTGCTCTACGTGTTTTGACGTATATTTGTACAGTGTTGTTAACCCCAGATAAGAATACTTTCTACCAGTTATTGCACTTCTGTCTGTCCATAACACATTACTTCAGACTACTGAAAACATTTTTAGATTTATTCATTCACTTAACCAATGTTAACCAACATCATTGCACCATCATACAAAAGGCTAAATGGCTTCTTGTCTTTGCTAGTGCTATGTATTTCCTTACTAGCATCATAATGTTTAAATTTCTCCGTGATGTATATATACTCCCTTTCACTACAGGCAAGCTTTCCACGCATGAGTACTCCAACTCTTCATGAGTCAGTGTCTTAGTGAAGCTAACCAGACTCCAGTTCTCTTTAGTCAGTTGAGAAAAGCCCTTTTACAAACTAGTCCCAGCATCTTGGAAGAAGCTGCTTGGTGAAATTAAGACTTTGGACAATCTCATGAAATTTAAAAGCAAAGGGAAGGAACATTTGTCCACTGAATATAAATGCAATTGTTTTAGGGATGCTGCTAACTCTTTGCTACATTCTGTACAAGCACATTCTTTACATCACTCCACTTTATATTACATTACAGTTGATGGAATATCTAGGAAATTCTTGTGCATGAATGCAGCGGAGCTGTGTATACCCTAGTGATCGTGGTAGTGACTGAATAGGATCACACATCAGCCTACCCACTCTCAAACAGTAAATAAATCCACGAGTAGAGGACAGCATAGCACTTGACCGACTGAAAGTAGTTTGGCTTCAGTGGATTAATTGATGTTCTTCGTGTTTCACTGTTGCAGTCATTACATTTGGGTTATATGCTTGCAGTAGCCCTCAGTCAGTCTGATTAACAAAAGTCTTGGGTCCTGCATCAGTTCTGTCCCTTCTTCCATGATGTCAGGTCATCAGGGGTATAAAACATGCAGCCGACGCCATTACCCCAGTCTTTCTTGCCATGCGGTGCCCAAAGCAGAAGCAGTTCGCAAGTGCCGATCGGCTGACTCCTGAAATTTTCATTGTCGAGTTTCAGAACCGACGTCTTCAACTAAAGCTAAGTACCCACCCTATTGGGGAAACTTTTTCTTGCTCCTTACCAATGTCAGTAAAAGTTAATAATTGCATTACATGTGGAAAGCAAATACCTCATAAAGATTTTCATTTGTACTGTATTCCTTGCCTAGGCCCTGACCACGACATACCTTGCTGTTGCTTTTGTGCTTTAATCAGCGCACTATACGTCATCGGTATATTTTCTCCTCTAAATATTTCGGTTCTCTGTTTAATTATCCAGAAACGTTATCTGTTAGCCATCTGACTACCGGGATTTCGAAAAAACTCAAAGATAAAGACAGAGACAGGCCGGCGAGGTCCAAAACTGCCGACGATGCTTCTCCTAAGCCAGTCGTCAGTTCGCCGGTAGGCACTTTCACAGCCTCTGATACCCACTACTTCTGATTCACAGGCCTCTACTGAGACCCATTCGGAGTCCAGTATACTGCGAGATGCTTCAGCTATGGAACCCACGGATGTCTGTACCTTGGATAGGTCCGGAGCCGCTGTGCAGGCACCGGATTCTGAGTGTGTGTTTAGGCCTATGGACTTGCATATTAAACAGACGCCTCCTTCTTCATTTAGACCTAAATCTCAAACCATGCCTAAAAAACCCACGCCCAGGCCACATGCGTAGGCCTCTATGCCTAAAAAAACAAATGATAAGAATTGCTGAAGATCTTATATAACTAATCAGGGGAATCCAACCTCCCCCTTCTAAGAGACCTAGGACCGAAGTTGTTTATGATTCTTCTGATCAGGAATCTTGATTTTTCTGCTCCTTCTGATTACCAGGATTTTCCCTAATCTACGTATGAGGATTCTGATGCAGAGGATTCCATTCCCTCTGCTTCCCCTCCATAAGATTTTTCTTTTGGTGAAACCTTGCACACACTCTCTTAGGGGGCATTTCCGCTGGGAAAGTCAGGATTACTCTGACTCCAAAAAGAGGCTTAGGGAATTCTTATTCCTACCTCAACACAGGCCTTTAGCTATCCCTCCTGTTCTAGACATTGTAGATGATGCTTTCTTGGAATCTAGCCTTTCCCGAGACACTTTACCTCCAGCTCCCAGAAAACCTGACCGGTATTACAGAGTACCTGACTCTCAAGTTCCTCTTCAAGAATGCTTCTCCGGATCCAAAGACCATTTCCCAAGGACCAAAAGGCATTAGGGCTACTGCTGTCAAAAATCCTACCCCTTCTGATAGAGATTCTAGAGCTTTAGACAGATTGGTTAAGAAGGTATACACTTCTGCTACTTTGGCTATCAGGGCTTTAAATTGCCAGTTTCGTATGTTAAAGTATCAGCAGCATGTTACTGGGCTACCTAAACAGAAAATGATGTTGATTCCAGACTGTACTGAACAAAAAGAATTATAGGATTTAATGCATTCTGCAGAACAAGTTGGTAAACATACTTTGCAATGTGGTTTTGACACTTTAGAAGCATCTTGCAGGGCTGCTGTCACTGGGTCTATACTTAGAAGGCATGCTTGGCGTAAGGAACAAAACTTGCCAAATCATGTAAAAGCTAAATTACTGGATGCTCCCTTAAACCAAGACTGCCTTTTTGGCAACAAAGCAGAAGTTCTCAAAAGGATGGAAGAAAAAGCTAAATCTATGCAAACTGTTAGATTTCCTACAGGTACAGCCTCCCCGATTCAGTAGGCATTGGCCTTCTAAGAACTGGTCCTTTCCAGTCTCTTCTAAGCCTTTTCAGTTCAAATCCAGGAACAGCAGACCACCTAGGCTACAGTGTCAGGCTTCGCACAAACCTAAGCAGTGGGGGGCTCCCACCTCCAAAGCAGGAAGTAGTAAGCTACCCCCCTACGGAAATATGGCACAATGATTTAACCTTAACCCTTCCAAGCTCTGCTCTACTACCTGCTCCTTTAGGAGGAAAGCTTGCCCTCCATGCAAAAAAACTGGGAACTCATTACCCAGGACAGTTGGGTTTTGAAAATAGTTTCCTCAAGGATACGGATTCCACTTCCACACCCTACCAACACCAAATGGTTGGCCAGACCTACCCCCAAATCAATGGGCGGAGGCCCAACAGCAGGTTCTCTGTGTCTCCTCAGTATCAGGCCTATCCAGCCTGTCCCAGCAGAACAAAGGAACAAGTCTTTTATTCAGGACTTTTTCTGGTACCCAGAAAAGACCACTCCTGGCATCCTATCCTGGACCTCTCTATTCTCAACACCTTCCTGGTGGTCCCAAAATTCAAAATGCTAACTTTGCAACAGCTTCTTCCCATGCTAGCCAAGGATGCCTGGCTGGCAAACCTAGACTTAAAGGAAGCTTACCTGCACATCCCAATAAAGGAATCCTGCAGGAAATACCTACGCTTCAGGGCATGCTCCATGCACTATCAGTTCTCTGCACTTTTCTTTGGCTAATCTACTTCGCCCAGGGTATTCACAAGTGCCTAGCTCCAGCTATTGCATTTTGCAGGCAGAGAAATATTCAAATTTACCCATATTTGGACAATTGTCTGATTCAGGCAATCAATCAAAAAGAAATGTTAGCTGTACAGAATGCTCTGACAGCCTTCAAAGACCGTATTCTTCCAAGACAACTATTGGTAAAGACAACACCAGAGTCATGTCTTATAAACAAGCAGGGGGGGAGGAACCCACCCATACCCCGTCTGCAGACTAGCCATGACTCTGTGGAACACAGCCTTGAGCTACCAAGTAGCCCTGCAAGCTCAATTCCTGCCAGGCATACTAAATTCACTGGCAGACAACTTAAGCAGAAATCGTATAGACCCACATGAATGGAAACTAGATGCCAAAACATTCAACCTCTTGAACAAATGGGGGACTCCAGAGATAAATCTGTTTGCCTCCTCTCAGAACTACCAGTTGAACAAATTCTGCACAAGAACTCCCCACAGCACAGCCAAGCTTGGAAAGTGGATGCCCTGTCCTTTACCTGGGAAAGACTCTCAGTTAATGCCTTTCCCCTTCTGCCTCCCCTCTCGAAGGTTCTACTAAAGATCAAACAGGACAAGCCAAGGACAGTACTGATTGCACCAGACTGGCCATGCCAGCATTGTTACGCCCTCTTGTGCAGTATGGCAGTGCTACAACTATGGCACCTGCCTCAGAACCCTTCCCTGCTGTCCCAGCAGGCGGGCCAGATTCTGCACTCTCAGCTTCTAACCCTGAACCTTGCAGCCTGGCTAATTTCTTGAGATCTCCCTTAGCATCCCTCAGTAAGCAGGTACTGGATGTCATTCTGGAGGCATGGAGGCCCAGTACTAGAAAATCCTATGCTGAAAAGTGGAAGATACTGTTCCTGGAGCCTGGCTCAGGGGATGGGCACAACGGTGCCCAGCTTACCTCAGATTCTACAGTACTTAAATGCTCCACAGGGGCCTTTCCTTCTCGTCAATTAAAATTCATGCCTCTGCCATTTCAGCACATTATAATACAGAGCCACCCCTTTTCTCTCGCCCCTTGCTAAAGCAATTCCTTAGAGGGGCCAAACGTTTAAGACCCCCCCCCCAGGAGAGCTCCCACTCCAGCCTGAGACCTTAACTTTGTATTGGAAAAGCTCACTCTTCCCCCCTTTGAGGCAGCTGCAATAGCAGAGTTGAAATTCCTTTCTTGGAAAACAGCCTTCCTTCTAGCCATCACTTCAGCAAGAAGAGTGTCTGAATTACAGGCCGTCATGCCAGTGGAACCCTTCATTATCTTCCATGCGAACAGAGTTTCCCTCAAGACTAATCCTTCCTTTATGCCCAAGGTGGTGTCTAGTGTGGCCCTAAGTCAGTACATTCATTTGCATACTTTTTTCCATAATCCACAAAACAAAGGTGAACGAATACGGCACTCTCTGGATGTGCACAGACAACTTAGATTTTACTTGGACAGGACTAAGCTTCTCAGAAAATCTGAACAGCTGCTAGTTGGCTTTGCTGCAGGGGCAGAGGGGAAGGCCATTTCAAAGCAAACCATCTCCAAATGGATAGCCCATTGCATTCATTTCTGCCACAAGCACCATGGAAAACCTACCCCACAGGGGATAAGATCACATTCCACCAGGGCTGCATCTACTTCTGCGGCTTTTCTCAGAGGAGTCCCTAACAGGGACATCCTAGAAGCTGCTACCTGGAGCTCTGTACTTAGCTTCACCAAGCATTACCACATGCCTATCTTTTCTAAGTCCAGAGCTGGATTTGCCACTGCAGTCTTGCAGGACTTAATAGCTGGCCCTAACGCTCTTTAACTTCCTCCTCCCTTCCTTAGCTTTGGGAATCAACCAAAATGTGATGACTGCAAAAGTGAAACACGAAGAACATAGTACAGTTGTGTACACTTACCATAAATGTAGATGTTCGAGTGTATTCACTGTTGTAGTCCAGGTTACCCACCCTCCAGCCCCTGACTTCCCTTGCCTCTACCTTCCTTCTTGTTTGGTATATTTATTTTTTCTGGTGTATTTGCATTTTGATGGGGGTGTACCATACCATATAATTGCTTCCTATTGTGGGGCACTTGACATCTGAGGCAAGAAAAACTGATGTAATTGCGTCGGCTGCATGTTTTATACCCCTGACGACCTGACGTCGTGGAAGAAGAGACCACATCTGACGCAGAAATCTGAAGACTCTGGTATTCAGGCCGGCTGAGGGCTACCTGCAGGCAGATAACCCAAATGTGATGACTGCAATAGTGAATACACTCGAACCTCTACATTTATGGTAAGTGTACACAACTGTACTTTTCATCAGCATGTCCTGTCCCTGGCCCCTGTAACAAAATTTATTTTATCTGGAGATGTAGAATCTCTACTTGTTCACAGAACTGGAAAGCATTTCAAAATAGTTCTGGGTAAAAGTTGTTTAATCGGATTACTAGATAATTTTGACTAGGTATAACAACAAATTCCATTTCTAAAGGTCTCAAAATATGTTGATTAATGTGACCCATATTCTTTTGCAGTATATGAAAGAAGGGAATCCTGGAAATGGTGCTGTATTTTTACAAAGTCTTAGAATTGTATTCCAACTTTTAAAGTTTACAAAGACAGTGGATCTCCAGGGACTGTTTCTGGATTAGTCTGATGTCACCAAGGCACCATAGGGTCACAAAATGTCAAGGCTATGACACTGTGGACCATGTTTCTGCTGTTGTTGTTATTGTAGAAAGTGTGAATGCCCCAGTACACCTCAGGGTTGTGTACTTGGCACATCCTTGTAGTCTGGCCTTTCAGGGGGTTTCTCATATTTCAGGTAGGGAGGAACATCACAAACAGTGTTTGAAAAGGTAGCACAATTTGCATTTGCTGGATGATCAGAAGACTTTTTTTTGTTTTCATTCACCAGTTACTTGGATTAATTTCCCAAAACCTCTACAGAAGTGCATCATAAAGAAGACGCTGCACTTGTGAGTGTGACGACCTTTGGATGAGATGTTAAACTGAAGTCCTTTCTGCCTGAGTTGGTAGTAGCTCAAGTTTATATAAAAGATTCCATGGCACATATTGAAAAAGAGTAGGGTTGCTTATTTATATGTTATTCTGGACTTGCATATTTTTGCAACCCCATATCCATTCTATTTATATCATTTTACAATTTCTTCATCAATAATACAACACAGTTTTTGTACATACTACTTCCTTACCCATTTCCTTAATTTTCATCTATCTACCCCAGTGCTTTTTTCACAAGTTTTTTTTTATTTCTGCAAGTATATCTTCGTCTCTTCTATTTTTGTATTACAGTAGTCATTCACACACTTGCCACATAACCCAGGTTGTAAAAATATTTTATCCCGTTTATCAATTTCCTTCCTTTTTCATTTTAATCATACTATATAGTTTGCCTGAAACTTTCCCAGCCATATCCCAAAAATTATTTGTTTTACATTCTAAAAAAACAATTTTTTGCACTTTCATCTACATTGCTATCAAAACACATTCTTTCTTCTATTGGTTTATATTTTATATTCTATATTTCCCTTAACCACTATCCACCAAAATCCACTATTTTTTCCTGTTGAACATTTCTTTTGCTTGTAAGAACTCTCTCTCAACTACTTCATTTCTTGTTGCAATAGTTTCAGTCATTTCACCTGTGGATCTAATTTCTACCGAAACATACACTGCTCCATCTCTCATGGCATCCACCATCTTGGATTTCTCAACAGCTAAGTCAGCAGTAACCCACTGACACCACCTAGTGGTTCTGATGCAAAACAGCAAAACAAAAGAATAGGGGAAGTTCTCAAGTTCCATGGCTATATTTTCCCTAATCCGTATGATATACCCCCTCATTCCTCACTGAAAAGAGGCTGCTGGCCTAGTGGGACTAACAAAGTGCAAGTAAAACATTAGCCATCCATATTTCCTCCTTTTTACTCCCATCAGCTGCTTTCTAGGTATTTGGATGCCTGGTCTCTACTGTCTTAGTACTTGTGTTGGGGCTTGCAGTCACTTGATTGATTACATTTGCCCGTGTTGTCATATTTTATGTTTTCTTGCTCTCCACTGTGTAAAGTGATGTTTTTTGCCCACTGTGTAAAGTGATGTTTTTTGTGTTCATTTATTTCCAGAATTTTCATTTCTCAGCACTTGGCTAGAAGTCAGTGATGTTAATTTAGAAAGGGCAGTTTCCACAAAACATTTGGATGAACATTTCCAACAAATATCACACTGAAGTTCTAGAAAAAGATGCACTAATAGTAACCAGCAGCATAGTCACGGCTTAAACGTCATCATTAAACAAGTGTCCATTTAAAAGTTGCTATTATTCTGGCAGTAACTACTCCAGTGACCATGTCGAGCTTTACAGTATGTCAGTCAGGAAATTCATTTTAAATCTGGAAATAATTTTGAGTATATCATAAACCATTTGCCCTGATCATAAGATATTAATGTTAATTTTGTAAATAGTTACTCTTCAAATCACACTAACACTGTATATCAACTTTAATAGTCTCTCTCAGAAAATGCATCATGGGATGTGTGCTGTCAGACTTCTTTAGTGGATTATGTTTGTGTGTAAAACGAAAATGACTTTGAAATGTATTCCCAACATAACTCTCAGCTGTTAAGATTTTTAAAGACTGTCCAGATTTTAATCTCATATTTTTTTGGCTTGTTCCTTGAAAAAGTTTGCTTTGGTAAATTCAGTGAGGATTGAAGTCAATAAATAATAGATATTTACTTCAGAAAATATATGCTAAAGCAAAATCTGTTATGTCAGTACTAATACTACCCATTTGGTTACTAGGTAGTCCTACTAGGCACACAGTCTCTTTTCATGGATGACCCAGGAGCAATATCTGATTAGGTGACTTAGTGTCACACAATAGGCAAATGAGGCTGAGGGATGTACCACAGGAACTACAGCTTACAGCCTTGACTATTTTCAACAATTACTAGACAACTTTCAAAGTTTATAAGAACAGTATTTAAAATGTGCTCCTAATTTTGGGCCATTGCCCCCCCCCCCCCCCCAAGCTGACCATTTTTGCGATCTCTAGATTTCTTATGCTAAGACGTTAAGAGGTACGATTCCTAGTTCAGACAACTCACGATGAAGAAGACCTACAGTATCCAAAAGCAAGTGAATCTGATAAGGCTTGTTTCTTGGTAATAAGTTAGCCGTTCTTGTGAAATTGTTCATGATGAGAGGAGAGCAGGTAAATGTGTGCAATGAACAGCATACACTAGTCTGCTGCTGTGTGCCATTACATACCAGGAAGTGGTGACAGTAGTGTAAAATGAACTGTAGGACCATCTGGAAAATAAAGCCATTTAGAAAGCTGTATTAGCATGGATTTGAGGAAGCTGTGTTTTATACAGAGAGTAATAAAAATGCAGTAAAAAGAAAAAGTATAGGAAGTGTACGGTTACTGGAGGTGTCATGCTACCTTTGTGGGCGAAAAATATTTTGAGGAGCTTTGTAACTTAAGAACATGAATTTGGAAAGCAGTTGCTGCCATGACATGCTCAAAGTGGACCTTCAAGCAGCAAATAATGCAGACAGTCCACTTTGATTTGTAGCCTTGGTAGCAGACCAATTTTTACTCAGGTAGTGATCCCTAATGAAGTGTTCGCACGTTTGACTGCTTAGGGCTGACTTATGCCAATGTTTCCTTGATGTTTATATACTATTTCAGTAGATGGCTATGAGAGAAAACAATAAGACTTCCATTATTTTACAAACCAAATGCATTTTGTTGGCAGTAGTATACATTGGAATCCATTATCACAGGACTAATTAGACTGAAGACAATTGGGAATTTATTTTAAGTAGTGCTTTAATGTTTGCTATCAGGAAAGCCCAGTATTTAGACTTGTTTTCTTTGCCAATCATGCCCCGAAAGGAAAGCAATGAGAATGAGAATAGGTTACCCAGCTCCTTTATGCAAAAAATAAATTGTACAGCTTTGTTTGGTGAATGCTAGCCCCTTTCAAAATATTTAATGGGAGACGTGCATGTTGATTTACTTAGGAAACTTCATGTAAAGATCCACAGAATGAACTTGGAGTATGAGCTACAGGGATGTCCATTCCTAACTGACTGTGGCTGAATCAGTGGCAGTCTACTCGTGTATATGCTTGGGGTTTTTATGTGAGCTGCTGTTTGAAGTTTGATCCCATCATGTTTCCGTTGCCTTTCTCCATATGTAATTACAGTTTCCCAGTGATGTTTATTTTTCAGTTCTGGTGACAGCATTGCATAGCATTAACTGACCCATGTAACTTTGGGGGTGGAGGACATGGGCTCTCTTTTACTTGTTTGATAACTGGGTTGTGCCACTTCATTTACACGGAAGGTTCAAAAACCAGCAAAAAAAAAACTTGTCCTAGAATTGTACTATACATTAAGTTTTTAGCAGATGGGCCCAATAAAGGAAACGTACAGAGAACATTATACTGCTAACTTATTTGGTATACTGCTACTAAACAAGCATCTGTCAGTGCCAACTGATTTAAAGAAATAGTGGTTAGAGATATGTGACCAGCAAAATAAGGAACTGTGTCACAGTGAAGAAACGAGACAAAAAGCAGCAGTGCTTTACTCATTCTCACAATGTATTGCACAGTTATTTGGCAGTGATTAAGCCTGAGCTATTATCAAGCTGTTACCTATGGTACAGGATGAGAGTCCCTCAGCCTTCATTTCCCTACTGTATGGTAGTGTTGTCGCCTCACAGTAAGACGCTGTCCGGTTCAATTCTCAGCTAGAGCGTCTTCTGCGTGGAGGCATGCGTGAATGGGCATACCTTCATTGAAGGTTGTGTCAGGGCTGGCAACTCGGCACGTAAAATCAACGGCCAATCATTAGCGGACCGGAGTTCCACTGTGGCGACCCCTAACCGGGAAAAGCCGAAAGACACAACAACATGACCTTGAGCAAGTCACTTAACCTGACACTGCTTTTTGGCAGTTGGCAATTTGGGCTAGGCTTATCAATGCCCACATGTCTAGTAACTGTCTGTGAACATGAAACGGAGAGAAGATGTGTGACAGTCAGCAAAGTTTGTCAGTATTTTAAAGCAAATCTTATCTTCTATACACAAGTTGTTGTGATGGAATAGTTGTATGCATTGATTGGTTTTATTATGGACATAACTCAAATTTTGAGTTTTTATTGTAGAATGCAAATGTACATTGTTGACATTTCATTGGTTATGTTTATATAATCTGCATTTTAACTCTAACCATTTTTCATGAAGTAATAGTAGCAAAGTTGTTTATACTGGCCTTTTAAAGTTATCTTTTAGATAGATGCATCAACTTGTCATGCATGTAAAAGTGAAATGACATTCCCTCCACTGTTTTGCTGTCCTGCCCATACAGTCAGTTGAAAACACTCCTCCAGATGATACATGTAGTCAACTAAAAACTGTTTGTGCCATTATTTGACAATTACTGTTAACTGTTGCAGTTCGATGTGCATTATGCAATTAGCTTGTTCACTTTAAAGTCATCTTGCTCTTAGTTATCAGATAGAGTTTATTATGCAGATGAATATATTGTTTCACAGATGAGGTAACACCTCCATCCACTGGACAGTTTTTAATTTGTAAGCTGTGAAGCAATGCCCAACAGAGTTTCCATCATCGTGTGTTTAGAAACACTTAATGTTGCTTATCCAGAATAAAACAATGTCTGCTAGAACCTGTACTGTTACTCTAGTAACAAGGCATTATGTGGAATATGGTGCATAATCTGTGTGAAGATTGTACGTTCAATGTGCGGGTTTGTAAAGTGCTCTTGTTTCCTCCTGTAAACCAAAAAGTTTTGCCCCACTCCCTGCCAGCCTTCAGACCCTCTCTTGACAGCCACCCTAATTTTTCTCCATAAACCAGGCTGACAGTTGACTGAGAAGATAGTCACTCAGGAAGCCACTGGCTTTAGATGTGCGTCTGTGTGTCTATATGTGCATGTATGTACGAATGTTTGCACTGAAATAAACTGGCATATTTCTTTGATCTGCGGTGGTGGTGCTGCTGTAGCGTTGCCGCCTCACAGTAAAATGCTGACCGGTTCGACTGTCAGCTAGAGCGTCTTCTGCGTGGAGACATGCGTGAATGGGCGTACCTTTGTTGAAGTTTGTGTGTTAGCACTGGCAACTCAGCATGTAAAAATCAACTGCCAATCATTAGCGGACTGGAGTTCTGCTGTGGCGACCCCTAACCGGGAAAAGCCAAAAGACCCAACAACAACGTTGTCTAGTTTTCTTTGCCTGTCCACTGAATGCAAGGATGGACTGACTGTGTCTTCCCCTCACCATGAATTGGATAAAGTGGCTGTTTAGATAATGAATTGCACTCCGATTTACTAAGTAACACCATTTGATGCATCACATGGGCAGGGTTGTGTCACTCTGTAAAACCTGAATTGCACCCCCATCCACATAATTTGTGTAATAATACAATATTTTGAATGCATTCAAAGACTGGCTTCATTTCTGCTCGTTAACTAACTCATACTTTTAAGTTTGTTTGACTGCATACCTTTAGCCATTATTGCTGCAGTCTGTCTGTAGTGCAAACCAACCTTTGTCATCACCACGTTTATTATTTTTTTTATTTTTACTCCCAGTAGGACCTCACCTAAAGGCTCCTTTAACTGCACTTGGTCAGCTTGGTTACTGTCTGCATGGCACTACCTCCATTTCCTGACCTGCCGGTTTTAATTAGTTGTGTGTCCAAACCTCAGTAACTTAAATCTGTTCGGTCTATTCATTGATATTATACTGCTTAGGAATAACTTTGGCAGAGGAGTTCATGGAAAAAGAGGACACAGCCATGCAAGTGCATAATACAAACACTCATTCAAGTACTATGCACTGGTTCATTTTCATTTCATTTCATTCATTTAATTTTCCCTCTTACTTTTGAATTGTTTCTTGCTGGTTTAATTCCTGCATAGTACTTGGCCACCAAGCGCCCTCAACTTTCCTTACAAGTATCTTGGATCCCTAAAAGCATGTTCTTCTTGGGTGTTCTCTGATGGCACTAGTCTTCGTGCAGCTTTAAATGTAGGGTGGTGTCATTGCACGTCCTTAGAGACACTGCTAAAAGTGTTTGTATTATCCTTATTTATGTGGCCGTTCTTAGCATGCAAAGTGCTGAATCATTTCCACCGTACACTGCAATAGTACATTCTATTCATTAGCTCTGATTTTTGAAATGTCACTACATTTCTTTGACTTTCTACTTTTCTATTTGCTTTTGTATAGTCTCCCTTCATTGATTACATTCACAAAATTTCATCTTGGTAAGCAAACAAAATTGAGACTCCGCTGTAACTTAAAAATAAAGGAGTAAGCGGTGGCAGTGCAAACTGACAGATGAAAAAGCCCCTTTGTGTGCATTAAATGCTTTTGTGGAAAACTTTTGGTTAAACCGTGTATGATTAAAAAGACAATCCCCATGGCACTTCCTATAACTGAGTAGTGCTGTAGTGTGATAAACTAGTTGGGTAGGAATTCTAATCCCAGACATGGCAAGTGTGTGTGTGTGTGTGTGTGTGTGTGTGTGTGTGTGTGTGTGTGTGTGTGTGTGTGTGTGTAGGGAGCAATGCTTTTAATATCCTCGGTAGCTGAATGATTAGAACGACTTCCTCTTGCTTTTAAAAATATCAAATGGTAATTGACAGATTAACATTTCAGTCAGGTTTTGAAAGGAAAGTAATCTAACTGTAGTCTAGAAGTTGTTCTTTACCATGGATTTTGTGGTTGCTGTGCTTCCGTGTATGTGTTTGTCTTACTAGAAGCTGGTAAATCACGTGCATTCTAATTTTTGAGGAGGAACTTGATGTACTGTCTGCATTTATTAGCTACTGGTAACAGAAAAATAACTCTGGAAGTTGCCCTTCTTTCTTGAACCTTCTAACTATGTGCCTAGAGACAGAGTTGAACTATTGTGTGCTACGGTATCTGTAAAAGGAAGGGCAGAATTTGAATGCTTCTGGTTTTATTTATGGATGTTAAGATGGTCTAGAATTCTAGCTGCAATTAAAAACATTGAAGGAAAATTAATAAGTATTCTAAAACAGCAATATAAAGGAACATACTGATTTCCATTTTAACACTCTGGATTCATGTCTCAAAAAGGTAATTTCAATGAGCATCTTGTGTGCAAAGAAAAGTAATTGAAAATCATTTTTATTGAATCCACAGGAAAGTTTTATTTATTTTAATTTTGTTTGGGGGTGCAAAGGGTTTGTTCCCTGTGTGTAGGGATGACCTTCACCCCCCCAACATGTATATACCAAACTCCATGAATTCCATTGTCACACGTCTGTGAGAGATTGTGCAAAGTCCTTTAGCTCTGTGTTTCATTAGTTTCTGCACAAATGTCAGCCACTGGAAGAATCTGCTTAGCACTGTTAGGATCATAACCGCTTTCACTGCTACAGAAAATAGTGAGGATGAATGAAGAGCAGTGGGGCCTTCCACAGACAGTTTCTGTAAGATCCATGTTGTGGTGTGCTTTGTGAAACGGTTTGATTTTCCCACTTTGTCTCATTGCTTACCTGCAGTTTATGGTGAAGTGCATCAGAGACGTTTGACTTAATAGTTAAAGAAGTAATATTGTGAATCCTGCAAGTGCTAAAATGTATGATTCCAGCATCAAAATGGCAAATTGCAATGCTATTAAAGTATTTTTAAGCCATACACCTGTAAACCACTCATACTTGGGAAGAATGTTGATCCCCGTACTGCTGTTAACTATATATGCTGACTCTGAGATCACTTATACTTTAGAATGAGGGAATAACTGCAACTTTAGATTTTTTAATTTCTTCCCACATTGACTGTTGCAATAGCCCAGATTCATGAGGAGTGTAAAAACTCGATTCCTGTGAGAATACCACAGAATGGTTATGTTGAAAATAATGTGCTTAAGTGTTGTTTTTTAAAAGGGGTCAAGCCCCTTTGCACCACCATGTGGGGTAACACCCCCCCACACACACACACACACACCAACTGTTATATTAATATGTCTACAGTTGTGCAGCAGTGGGGAAAGGTCAAGTTCATTTTTCATTGAAAGTGTTTATCATGACAGTTTTGTAGGATTGGCCGTCATGCTAATTCTTGTTAGGGAGTTGTCCCTTTCCCAGTCTCACAGTTCTGAGTCTCGGTTACAGTTCTCTGATTACAGTGGGAACCCAGAGGTGGTGTGTGTGTGTGTCCTGTATTTATGATTGAGTGTTTGGCTGTGAGGATAAATATAGTGCTGGTGCATTGACACAGAAAATTATTTTAGCACCACAGGAAAGGGAGGTGTATTGTGGCAAAAACCCTGCAGATACACAAACAAGCTAACACTGTACCTGTCAAGTCATCTGAAGTCTTCTCACTGTCCTCTTTATAATTTATTTAAACATCTAAAGCCTTCCTATGTTTCACCATGTGACCTTTCTCTTCTTGGCGTATAGAATATGTAGAGCTTGTATCACTTTTGTTTAATCCTTTAGCTTTCCGTTGGCATGTAAGCACACTAGGCTGTAGCAGCCTGTTTCCTGTGTGACCTGGCTTATAATGTCAAACAACTGAAAACAGGAGAACAGCAGTGCATGTGTGTTTGATGGTGGGAGATGTAAAGCATTCAATCATAAATTTAAACTAGCAAACAGCAATAATAAATCAGAAGCAACACAAAAGCAAATTAGTGCACATTAGGAATCGGGTCTGCCATACATAGACTTAAAGCCAGGTATTTGTCTTGTGATGAAAGTTCTAATAAAGGAGAAGGCATGGTAAGTAAATGTATGCATGTGAGTTGACTATGCAACTAAAAAGCAGACTGCTTGATTCGTGGACAGCTTGATGTGCAGTAATTGCATGACTGACAGTACCAGTTTGAGACTTTACGTGGTCTCTAGGGCAGGTGAACTGTGGACTTGATAGATGTTGGTTTCGTGGGTTAGGACCTTTGCTGTTTGAGACCTATCGGACAGCAGCTGAATGTGGAGGTAGTGAACACTGATATCTCCTTATTTCTTTGAGGAATTAAATTGTTGCTAATATATCAAATTTGACAGCTCAAGTGGGTTGTCCAAGGCAGTAATGCTGCTCACAAGTAAATGTTGTATATGAGTGTAGTATTTACCATCATGCAGCCAGGGAGACATTTAAATGTTGACAGCTGTGAGTGAATCCTGGTACATGAACACATTTTTATTATATGTCCACTTTCCAAGTTGTTGTGCAATCCAGTTACAGTCCCAAAAGTTGAGAAATTGTGAACAGGACCTGAAAGAAGCATCTCTTTTGCAGATGCTACTACATGTGTAGGTCTAATCTTTTACAGTGCTGTGTAGGAAAGCCCCAGTCCCATAGTGCATGGTCTGGATCATTCTAGGCATGTGGGTATCAACAGTTAGATGATAATCTATAATTCTCGTATAGCCTTTATTCAAATTGTACTGCTTAACCTGGGAAAATATCTACAGAGGACGGGTGGATTGCAAGGATGCCTTCTTCCTGGCATGGTTCATAAGTGGTTACTAGGCTATTGGGCCACAGACATTTTAAGCCTAGGCAAACAACCCAAATTTAACAAAATATTGCTGACATATGTCAGTACCCCTCTGAATTTTACAGTTGTAATATAGTCTTGTATACGCCAAGTGTTCACAGGCTGCCCCTGTCCATTAGAGACATGGGGGGAAACAAGGGGTGGATATGTGATTTCCCGTTCATTGGTTCAAGTTTCATTTGAATAGAGTTCAGGATGAGCTTTGCTTCACATGGATGGGAAACCTATTCCAGAGTAGGGTTAATCTTGGAGACGCATACCTATTCCTCCAACATGTCGTGTTTGTCGCAGACGAGGTTTAGGTCCTTATAACAGATATTTTTGGTCTGTACAAGAGCATCAATTGTGTTTTCTAGGGATTTAGGATATGGTTAATTTTGCTCAGATACTAAAGCCTAGATGAAGTCTTGAAGGTATTGCATGTGTCTGCTAGTATCACTAGATTTTTTTATAAGGACTTCATTGTTCTTGTAGTTCAGACCCAGCAATTTTTGTTGAAGACATTCATTACTAATGGCCTAATATATTAGGTCCAGGGTCAAGTTTCAGTGCCTGCCAATTACATTGCAGACCAATAAGAACCAAAGATGGTGTAGATGGAAGTTTGTTTTATACGGGGAATGGTCTGATGTCCCAAGGATACTGATATTCATTCAGGAGATGTTTGCATAGCTCTTAGTAAGCCTGGGCATTGGGTCTTGTGTAAGAAAGACTGCAGCAGTAACACACCTGTGAACTTCTACTATTAGTTCTTAACACATATTTACTGCAGACAGTTTTTCAGTGACAAAGTTGTTACCCATCATTATGATTAGCATATTATAAGGTATCCCTGTACTGGAGCACTGCTGTCCTGTCTGCTTTGCATTCATTTTTTTATAGGTGATAAAATGAAGCGGTAGGAAAGCCTGTAGTACCCACTATGTGAAAACATGCTTTGAACCCCTCCTGTCATTCTGCTTCTCCATGTAATTATAAGTATGGGGTGCTAATCTGGATTACAGACAACATTCCTTTAGTGCTGTTTACTCATAGCCGGCCTTAGGCATAGGCCAACTAGGCAGCCCCCTAGGGCGCCGCTCTATCAGGGGCACCTTTCCAGTATTTAGTTGGTGTAGGTAGACCGGGATAGCGGCACCGGGTGGTGTGGTGGGGGGTGCCGTGAAGCCCTTTTGCTTAGGGCACCAGTTGACCTAAGGCCGCTCCTGCACTACAGGGATGCAGTCACACTTGCACTTTAGTCACAGTGGTGAGCTAGAGTGGTAGTACATGGTAGAGTATTGTAGTCCTCAGTAATTGCTGGATAGGTAAATTAATATTTAACCAGGACTTTGTTGTAGGGTACTTAACAGTTAATGTAGCAATTGTTTGGATTTATGCCAAGAAAATGTCTGAAAGGAGTCTGCTGTTCCAGCATTGTTCGGTGTTGGTATGAATAAACTTGTATGCTAGCCAGCAAGCTTGGAGAGGAAATCTATTTTGAATAAAACCTCTAGATGGAGTAGTGTCTTCATATTTCAAATGCTGATATAGGTATTTGCATGTATAAAACAATGCTGTATTTAGCTTTACAGTGCAGTGATACACACACTGAAAGTTTGTTAGCTGATGGGTGGTGGTTGCTGCTTGTACAAAGCTGTGTATGTTGAGTTTCTAATTACTGTGTATTTGATTACATGTTGTTAGTAGTTACATAGGAGACCAGTATTATTTTTCTGACATGGTCTAGGGATTAACTGCATGGTATGTTGAATTTATTTGAAGTGTGCTGTATTGTCTCAGTGGGAATACTCTTACACAGAGTCTGGCTGATTAACGTGCATCTTTCCAATAAGTACAACTGAGTGCACTCTTGCAGTGAATTGCAGTGCACTGCTGCTGCATGGGTAGAGAGATCAGATACTAAAATATTTGAATGAGGGTGTGGGGTCCTTTTTTAACCAAGTCCTTGGATGGCCTTTCATGGAGTGAGTGTAGGACTTCATTCCGGCTTTTGTGCAGTGATGGGAGCCTTATAAAGCACAAGTAAGAAACCAGTGCCTGCACATGATTTTCTCGACAGTACAGTAATTACATTAGGGTAGCCGTTTCCAAGTGTATTTATATCTTTGGCTCACATCCATAGATTTTAAGTATTTCCAGTGTGTGAAATTATTTCCAGAACTGGGACTGGCATAATGATCAAGGTCTTTATTTATTTATTTATTTATTTATTTATTTATTTATTTATCATTTGTTGACCGGGAAAGTCCGACTAGGTTCCACAGATCCTGTTTTCAGCAAAGGCCTGGGGAGAAATGCTCCAGAAGCATGTCTTTAGAATGTGGGAGGAAACCCACGCGAATGTAGGGTGAACGCGCAAACTCCGCATAGAAGGCACCCCAGCCAAGAATCAAACCGGAGAACCTCTTGCTGTGAGGTGACAGCGTTAACCGATGCACCACTGTGCCGCCCGCAAATTTACCCTTCAAATGCAAAGTGCAAAGTTTGATTTTTTACCTCCGGTTATTAAATAGGCTTTTAATAGTCTGTAGACTGAAAGCCTAGTATTTACCTAGGGACGTAATGAATCTGAGAATATTAATCAGTGAGGGTTTATAATCCTTAAGTGCCAGTGTTCACAGCTGCTAATAAAGTTCAAAATCAATTTGAATATTGCTTTTTTGTACATTGTTTCATTTACTGTACACAGGAAACTGTAATAAAACAGTGTTATTGGTTACATAATCAGATGCAGATTTGTGATAGTAGTAGTAGTGTGTAACTTTAAAATTGTATAGGTTCATAGGTTCATAGTAGGCTATCTGCCCGAGGGCATTTACAAGCCTAGCCCATAGTTTTGTGGCTTACGCCACCCCTTTAGTATGGGGAACTATACCCATTATTTTGCTGTGCCTCTGTCGAGCAGTGACACTGAGGTAATCCCTGGGGTATATCTGCGATCTCCCATCCATTGGTCAAGATTTCTCTTGAACAAGGCCAGCGAGGTGCTCTGCCTCACATATACCGGGATTTTATTCCACAGCATAGGGAGTCTTTGGGTGATGAATCTATCCCTCCAGCACGTCCTATTAATAGCCGTGTCGAGGTTTAAGTCTCCGCCTTGTGGCTCTGACGGATCTAGATTTTTGAGGTGAAGCATATTCATCAAATCTGGGTTTGACATGGCCTTGTATGTTAGGCAAAGGTCACCTCTGAGCAAGCGGTGCGACTGAATAGAGCTGGAGTTCTTTCAGTCGGGCAGCATAGGACAGATGTTTGAGACCCTTTATCCTTTTGGTGAGGAACTTTGTGGCCTCTCCAGCTGCTGCAAGTGTCGGGTCAGATACATTCCGAATGGGGCATTGTACTCAATCATTGGTCTGATGAGTGATGAGTATAGGGAGACTATGACCTCCCTCGATCTAGATGAGAATCCCTTCATGATAAGGTGGGCAATGTAGAAGGTCTTCCTAACTACTTTAGCTACATGGGTGTCGAATGACAGACTACTATCAACCTGGGTCCCCAGGTCCCTGATAACTTCTTCTGTGCTCAGTGGATTGCCACCTATTTGGTAGCTAGGGTAACCTTGTTTTTCCCGAAGGGTATGACTATGCATTTTTGGCATTTAACTTTAGGCCATGGCTCTGGCACCAGTTATCCGCTTCTGTGAGACCCTTCTGAAGGATATCTGTGTCAGATGTGTTTTCTACTATGGCCCAGTTTGCAGTCATCTGCAAACTTTGTCAGCCATAACCCTCCTGTGTTTGCTTGTACTGGAAAAGTAGATGCCAAACAAGAGTGGGCCCAGAACTGAGCCCTGTGGTACACCACTTGTGACAGGCTTTGAGTCTGACATGGCGCCAGCAACTCTGACCCTGTGGGTTCTGTCACTCAGCCAGTTTGCAACCCATCTTGTGATGTATGGGTTAACATTTAAGCTGATGAGTTTTTCAATGATACCCGAGTGGGGTATTGTATCGAAGGCCTTCGCCAGATCGAGGTAGGCTGTATGGACTGCCTTTCCTCATCAATGGCTTTGGTGACTGTTTCAAAAGTCAACCAAGTTTAGAAGGCATGATCTGCCTTTGACAAAGCCAAACTGGGATGGATCCAAAGTCTGCAAATTCCCTATGTCTTTATTTATGAGGTCCATTATGATCCTCTCCATGGCTTTGCAGATAAGGCTTGTCAAGCTAATGGGCCGGTAATTTCCAGGGTCGGTGGAGGCACCGCCTTTGTGAAGTGGGACCACAGTTGCAGTGCGCCCCCCCTGGGCACGTATCCAGAGGTAAGACTATGATTAAACAGCTGTCCTAGCTGTGGGTTTAATTCCTCGTTGAGTTCGTGGAGCACACAGCCGGGGACACCATCAGGTCCCATGGATGCTGTGTTTTTGCTTTGGAGAGAGCAGTTCTCACTTGGGCGTTGGAGATGTTTGGGGGCTGCAATCGCTTGGTATAGATATCTCTCCTTTTGGGGAGGGGAGACGTTTGCACTGAACCTGTCAGCCAGTATGTTGGCAATGTCTGTAGGATCAGTAATCTTCACATCATTTTGAACTAGTTCTGAGCATATCTGGGAGTTTCCTCCCAGATTTCTAACATAGCTAAAGAAGGCCTTATGATTGTCTTTTGAGTCTTTAGCTATTTTTCTCTCAAAATTTGCTTTGGATGATTTTATGAGAGCTCTTAGTTTCTTACTTGTAGTGATCAAGGGTGTCTTACCTTTTAAGGATTTTGCTCTATCTTGTAGTAGCTTCCTCCTTTTGTTGTAGAGTTTGTTTATGGCTGGGGTCCACCAGACTGGACGCTTGCCTTTGGTACAAAGAGTCTTTGTTTTGCTTGGGATTGCCTTATCCATGCAGTCCTGCAGGTGCTGGTAGAAGGCATTTGTAAGTGATTCAGCGGCTTGAGTACTGTTTTCCGCGCTCGGGGCCTTAAAGGAGACCACACTAGTCTTTAGAAGTGTGAAGTCGGCTTTAGAAGTTCTTTACTGTGGTCTTTTTATTTCAGGTGGGGTGGGATGAGGACCTCCAGCGAGATTAGTTTGTGATCTGATCTCACCAGTGAGGGGTATACTTCCGGTGTTGAACATTGTGCTCCCATGTTCGTGATGATGAGATCAAGTATGTTTTCTCCTCTTGTGGGGATGGTGACTAGTTGTTCCATGGCATTTGAGTTTATGAATTCCAGGAACTTTTGGGCTAGGGTGTTTGGGCTTGAGTAGTGTTCCCAGTCTATATTAGGGTAATTGAAGTCACCTAGTATGATGGTGTTTGGTGATACATTTATCCCCTCTAGTGTTTTCAGGAAGGCCATGTGAGGTTCCTGAGTTTGTGAGGGTGGCCTGTAACATGCTACAATTTGCAGAGCAGTCTTGCCTATGGTTAATTGCACCTGGATGGTCTCCGATGCATCGTGCGTTGCCACCAGTCTTGAGGTGTGGGTGTCTTTGATGAATATGGATACCCCCCCCCTCCTTTCTTGGTATTGTCTGGATTTTGGGGCCGGAACGCATGATAAGAGGTAAAACCTGATAGTGCTGGGGTGTTCTCAGGAGCCTTGAACCAGGTTTCTGTCACTGCACAGACATCGATGTTCTCCATACTGAGAAGGGCCTCGAATGCGTGCATTTTGAGATTTAGACTTCTGGCATTGAGCAGCATTACCCTTAGTTTTTTTCCTTTTTTGTGTTCTAGGGTGGTAGGTTTAGAATTTGAGCCTTGCCTAAAAAAGGCACTATGGGGGTGGCAAGAGCCTTTGCCAATATCCGAATCCCAGGGTGACAGGTGCAAGCCGTCCCTGCGAAGCAGCGTGGCTTGTCCAGCATGTCATCCCAGGCAGACAGACATTGATCCCCTTTGAATGACACCAGAGTTTAAGCCAATTGTTAAAGCTGATCATCTTATCTCTGTATTGTGGCATCATTCTTGGTGAAGGTAGGATACTGCTCAAGGTCAGGGTCATACCTGCCTGGGCTACATAATCAGAGAGCTCCTCAATGTCTCTTTTCATGTAGTCCAAGGAGGTACGCCTCAGGTCGCTTACACCAGCGTGGCCAATGACTGAGTCATATTTGTACCTGCTGTTGAGAGACCTGAGTGCTTGCGTTATGTGGCGGATTCTAGCGCCCGACAGGCAGCTTACTGTGACCTTCTCCTTACTCAGTCTGGTGAGCGGGACGCCAGTGTGTCTGACTATGGAGTCACCAATGACTAGTGTGTCTGGCATTGTGTTTGGCCTTAAGGGCTGTGACTGTTTGACACTCTGACTGTGAGGTCTATGTGTTGCAGGTGTTGTGTTCTGAGGTGGTGGTTGTTTGGGTGTCTGCTTTGGTGGCCTCTGCTGTTTTGGTAGATTTTTGATCAGAGCCGAGTATGTCTTTGTGTGTTTATGTGTATGATTTGAGGTTGTGATGGTACTATGTGAGACTGGGTCTATAGTGTGTGTGGTAACCTTCTCCTCCTGACTGGTCTTGCCAGTCCTATGTTGAGAGAGCTCAGCCTCCAGTTTGGCCGTATAGTTGCATCTCTCGCATGTATTTGTGTTTTGTGGGAGGAGGAGAGGGTTGTCAGTGTACATGAGGCAATTGTAACATTGCCTCAATATTCCCAGGTTCACCAGCTGAGCAGGAGAGGACACTAGCAACTGATCCCTCGACATGCTAGAAGGACTAGACAAAAACTTTAAAAGAGATTCCGGGGATGTGGGTGACCGAGAAATGGGGTTTGCCTTTTTGGGGTGCTATCTATAAGAGTGCCGTATCAAGGTAATAAGTACTGTAGGAGCAAGTGCTAGGTTTAACAGATAGAGAAAAGTCTACTTGGAGTCAAGTAGAGATGATCTTTTAGGTATTAGAGAAAGTGCTAGTAACAGGGATGCTTAAAGGTAAGATTGAAAAGAATGCACTCTGCAGTGTGCACTAGAGAAGTTAGATATGAAAGTAGGTAACTTGAGTTTTACCTGTTTAAAAGTTAAGGTTTAGTGGAGAGTTACTATTTTTAAAACAGCAAGATGGACTGAAAGGGCTGGTTACTTTTGTATTTTGGTACTATGAAATACTGTAGGATGGCCAATAAATTTAAATAATTGAAGGGGTGGGATTTCAAAAGTGATGGTTTTGTGATTACTCACATAAGCCAGTGAAAGTAGAGAGAAATGAGATATATGGTCAGATTAACATAAGAGGCGGGCAACTAGAAAGACAGTGGTATTTAACAAGACAACTTAAATGGGTGGAAGGGAGGGAAAAAATTCTGCCTGACTCAGAACGGAGAGAGCTGTGGTCTCTTTTGAAGTTTTAATATGCTGTTAAAACAGAATGCAAGCAAAACACAAGGTAAAGAAAACAAACTACAGTATTCAAAATATAGAAAGGCAATACAGAAATACAAAAAATAACAGCAAACTAACCTTTCCTTCACAGCAAAGTGTAGCAGAGTCTGGATGAGCCTTTCTGGTATGTGGTGTGTGTGTGTGTGTGCATATTTTGCAGTGATGACTTTTTGTGAAAAAAAAAAACTCTGAAGGCAGTCACTGGGGTCTTAATATTCTCTTTGGTAAAGAGATTCAGTTGGGTGTACAATATTATGTTTTTTGGTTGTGTTTTGTCAGTTGTTTTCACTTTTAACAATAAGCCTTGACAAGTTTGAAACTATTACCTGGAGAGTGTGCATGATTAATTTGACTTCGCAAAAATAATCCAGGTAGAACAGTTAGCATAGGGAGTATTCATCTTTAAGCAGGGAACTTAATATAGTCACATACAACCATGCCTTCTGCATCCTGTATACAGATTTGTTAGACCTGCAGTTTACCAACAGTTGCTTTGCACTTTTCTAAAATTCATGCAGGGTAAACAGGACCTGCATAAATGCTTATTTTGAAACTATCCCAGTCACTTAGACCAAAAGCAAATAAGGTGAATGTTTTTTTGGCTTGGTTTGTTTTTGTTTTTGGATTTTTTGCGTTTTAACCAAAGGTGCTACATCTTCTAGTTTGATGTTAAGGTTAAATTCCTAATCACACCTGCTCCATGCCAAAAAATGCTGTTTATCTTTTCTTAGTTTTGATCAGATTATGTGTTTAACATCACAGGGTAGCCTGAGGGTATGGGGTAACACTAGTAACAACAGAACCAATCATTAGTACTGTTTGTACATTTCCATTTGCTGCCAGTATTTCTTTATACCATCATTACATTGCTTGGAACTGACTGACTTGCAAGCTAAAGATGTGAGCAGAGAAAATATAAAGTGAGAAAATTGTGTTAATATATTTTGCCTTGTATTCTCAGTAAATATATTGTAGTGCATTAAGTGCAGTTACTACACTCTGATGTCCGGAAAAAGACAAATTAGTTAACTGTTACTGTAACCCGGGGCCCAATTTGAACAAATGTTAAGCACATCCTGTTTAACTTGTTAAGGTAGAGAGTGTCACTCTAGGCATTCAAATCTGCCAGCACTGACAGCAAATGAGAGCAGCAGAAAAAAAGATTTGTGCCTGCCTGTTATCAGTGCAGATAATGTGTCCCTGGCTAGACTGCATTTTCTGAAGGATACAATGTCGAACTCAAATGTATGCTATTTAGTGACTTCAGTCCTCAGTAATTTGTCAGAAAAACACAGAATTTATAAGGTCTAGTCTTCCGTGGTGTAGTAAAAATATTTAATCCACAAACAGGCAAAAATTAGTGCTTTCGTCTTGAGCACAAGACTTCATCAGATGCCATCTTTAAAAATCAACTCCTTTGTATATCACAAAATTAATTAACATTAAAATCGCTTAGACAATTAAAATTAAATTAATTAATTAACAATCAATAGAACAAATTCACTGCTGAAAACCAGCATTTAGGCTAACCCTTTCCTGAAACCTTCCCTAGGTTAAATGTATACATGCTGATAATTTTGCAATTAATTTTGTTAGATTTGTTTTGTGAGGCTTTCAATGATAATACAGGTTTAATCGAAATGTATTCATTTAATCCTGGATGTGTACTAAATTTTAACCTGAGCTGCCATCTAAGCTCTCTATTCAATAAAATATTCCTTATGTTTCCTCCCCTGAAATTTGTTTTTACAATATCTATAATCCCAAATTTAAAACTGCTAGGGGGAGATACAATTCAAAGTGTGTTTATATAAGGCCTTTTCTCTTTTATAGACTTGTCATGTAGGTGCCTGGTGTAATAGTTACTTGCATTTTACTAGTAACCACCCTATATTCCAGAAAAAAAGTTTGGTTAAGGGACACACAGAATAGCAAGGATGACTTCTGAAGGAACTTATAAGAGAGTTTGATAATTTGAAAGAAATGATTATGGATAGGGGATACCCTACGGATTTTGTTCAGAATATTTTGAACAAAGTGTATAGAGGGTGGGGTACTAAGTATACGGCACTTTTAGGTAGACCTTTACAGGTTTCCAACAACTCAAGGGATACAAGGAAATACCAAAAAGCATGTGTAGTGGAGTTTAGTGGTTTTACAGGGCCTTTTACTAACATTATTAGGGCAAATTGGAGTATGTTTAAAGTTAATAGGGAATTACATGAAGTAGTAGGAGATGAGCCCATATTTTCATTTAGGACTGGTAAAAACTTGAAAAGTGAATTTGAACAGGTAGAAATATTAAGAATGAACAAGGCACCACCTCCTGTGGAAGATGTAGATATTGTCCATATATATAATAAAGGAAGGTATTCTGCGTTTACAAAATGGGTTAAACAGCACTGTAGTTTTTTGTAAAGGTAACTGTAACACAAGCATGTTAGTGTATTTGGCTGTGTGTGGGGGATGCACAGCATTTTATATAGGGAAAACGGAAAGGGCCCTGAAAGTTAGGATATATGAGCACCTACATGACATTAAGTCTAAAAGAGAGGCGAAAGCACTTTGTTGTTGTTGTTGTTGTTGTGTCTTTCGGCTTTTCCCGGTTAGGGCCCACAGGAAACTCAGTCAGCTAATGATTGATTGTAGATTTTTTTTATGTGCCGCGCCAGCCTTCAATGAAGGTATGCCCATTCACGCATGTCTCCATACAGAAGACGCTCCAGCTGAGAATCGAACAGGACAATGTCTTACTGTGAGGCGACAATGCTACCGCAGCTCTAGCGGTTTTAAATTTGGGATTATAGATATTGTAAAAACAAATTTCAGGGGAGGAGACATAAGGAATATTTTATTGAACAGAGAGCTTAGATGGCAGCTCAGGTTAAAATTTAGTACACATCCAGGATTAAATTAATACATTTTGATTAAACCTGTATTTATCGTTGAAAGCCTCACAAATTTAACAAATCTAACAAAATTAATTGCAAAATTATCAGCATGTATACATTTAACCTAGGGACGGTTTCAGAAAAGGGTTAACCTAAATGCTGGTTTTCAGCAGTGTATTTGTTCTATTGATTGATAATTAATTAATTTAATTTTAATTGTCTAAGTGGTTTTAATTTGTTAATTAATTGTTTGTGATATATAAAGGAGTTGATGTTTTTAAAGATGGCATCTGATGAAGTCTTGTGCTCAAGACAAAAGCGCTAATTTTTGCCTGTTTGTGGATTAAATATTTTTACTACACCATGGAAGACTGGACCTTTCACATATTTATCTTTTGGTTTGGTTTTAGTGTTTCTTTTGACAGAATTTATAAGGAACAGATCAAATATACGAGGCAAAAAATGGACATTCTGAGAAAATCTGGACAGTTGAAAGGCATAGCAAGGTGAGTCTAAACATGAGACATTTTCACACTGCCTTTCTGACCGTATTTGCGAAGTGTGTTATGTCTTTGAAAGCTGGCTTAGCACTTGACACCTTTTTTTTTTTTTTTGCGCTTCGCTTTCAAGGTGAATTTCTTGGCATCCATGTCTTGAACAAATAAGAATTTTATGATTGGCGACTCTTATAATCCTCTGTTATTCATTGTCGCTTACTACAAGTATTTTCCTATTTTGTAACTGACTGGGTTAAAACTTTAGGAGCATTATGTGAAGCATCACGTTGAGAGGCAGAAAAATGTTACCATAGAAAATATGTTGTCATCATTCGAGTAGAATACACTATACTTGTCAGTCATTATAAAGCTATGCAGTATTTCCCCACTTATAAAATATTGTGTGGTATCAGCTGTAATGCTGGAGAGGAATTGACGCTTTTTATACTTGCGTAGTGAATTGTACATCTAGAGAAACAATGAGGATTCTGTATTTCATTAGTTTGGCAGTTGAGCATAATTTTCGTATTTCTGGAAGCATCCCAAAAGCAAGCTTGCATCCAGAAAGTAATTAGCTGTAGTCTTTAGAAACATTTCATGCTTTGTGAGTAGAAGTATTTTTTGGAACTGTGATTTTATCTAGTTTGCAGTGTTACCAAGTTATGTGAAGTTGCCTGCGAAAATGGAAAGGGAATAAAGTTTGAATGTTTACAGCAAACTGATGGAAAGACCTTGAATCGTAAATGTAATTTTCTGCTGAACTGTATTTGTTTGTACTTTTTAGAAGCACTTTCTGTTTTAAGAGGTTTTTTTTTTTTTTTGCATAAATGCTGAGAAAAGGCTGTGGAATTTCGGAATGTATATAAGCAGCTAGAGGTTTTAAACGTTCATAGCTGCATTTATTCAAAGGGAAATAAGTAAGGAACTTTAGGAACTGAACAACTGAATCTTACTTTGAGCTACTCTGGCACTGTACCCCTGGCAGTAGGACAGCTTGTTAACTTTTTTTACAGTCTTACTTCTAGGCCCTGCCCACAAAATGTCCCCAGCTTGTAGACCTGGAGAGACTAAGCATCTTTCCTGCAGGTCTTTCACCTCCTGAAAATTCCAGCATCTCCATTCACTGATTTATTTTTTTTAAATAAAATTAAAGTTCTCTTTCTTTGTGCAGGGTTTAACAAAGTTACCCACCATCACTAAGAGCAGTACTTCTGTGCTTTCTACACACATATACACACAAACACACACATCTATATATATGTGTGTGTGTGTGATATATACACACACACACACACCTTTGACAAGACAACCTTTGTACTTTGTTGCATTTCTCCATCCACCTCTGCCTTTCTCCATCCACCTCTGCCTGAGAGAAGAGAGAGAGAGAGAGGAATAAAGAATGCCACAAAGAGAAAGAACCCTGGGAGAAAAGGCACATATATGAAATATTGGGATGTTTTGAAATTGTCAGCCCATCCCTTCATCAGGCTTGGTCCCCAAAAAGGCTGAAATACCATATCACAAGGTGCCTTCCCTTGGATAGGAAGTCTTTTTAATATTCAGAATTCCCTTTGCCTGGTTGCTCCAGGCTTGCAATATAATTAATCCAACCAATTTGCCAAAGTTCTGAGTTATACACTTGTACTAGCCTGTTCCAGGGGTCCAGGTAAGTATTCCACTGGAGAAATATTTCTGTCTCTGCTTTAGTAGTGAAATTGGAGAAGTCTTTCTGTCTCTGCTTTTAGTAGTGAAATTGAAAAGGTCAGTAGCTGCCTTGAGTTTGGAAAGTAGATCCCACTGAAGGATTCCTGTCATCAGTACTCGGAGCGCTACAGTGACATTTGTCTGCACTGTGCCCACTTCAACCCCAAAGAAGCTGACATCGAGTGGAAGATCTCCTCCTAGACTGTCTAGTACAGGGAAGCCACACTTGGTTCCATTCCACTGTGGCACTGGCTAAGGCCTTTAGTCTTTTGCTTGCCATTCATTAAAAATGAAACTTTTGGAGACTCCCCAAGAGAAAAATGAAAGGACACATGGCAGCCTTTCATAGCCTGAGGGTTTTCCTAGGCCTGATGACCTTGAGACTGAAGAGGTCTGATCGCAGTCCCACATACTTTGAGTCACTTACAGCTAAAGCCTGTGGTCAGAGCTCATTGGAGGCTGTCATGCTGTTGGCTACTTATGCATCCTCTTAGGCCAAATCCTTGGTGCTTTCCGTCAGAGACCTCTCTCAAGTCCTTGGGTATCAATACCCAGATCATGGTCAGTGAAATGAAAGGCAGTATTGTGATGATGCTTATTTGTGAAGAGGTTGATGAAGGTTGCATCCGTCTGCAACCTGAGGCCTCCTAAGGCATGATGTGCAAGCCCAAATAGATGACCGTAAGCTTGCCACAGCAGGGGCTGAGTGGTGCTTTGTCTTACATTACTATCCTGGATACATCTTTGGGCTTGTTCTAGCTGGCCCGGGATTTTGAGCTTTTTGAAATCTAAGCTGCCAACCATCAAGATGCCTGAGGTGTTAGGGACTCCTGCTAAGAGGGAAAAAATGGGAAAACATCCCAGAAAAGATTCTGACCCACCTGATTTACAGGCAGATGGATGGAATGTTTGAACCATATCTCCATTTGAATCTGACACAAAGGACACCTTATCTTTTCATCTGATGTTGTTAATCTTCATTCCTTACTGATGGGTTTCGGTTCTGTCCTAGGAACTAAGTTGGCCTTATACCAAGCTCGTGCCAGCCAAAAACTCTCGAGCTAAGCTTTACCCATAGTGCCCTTCTCCCACTTACCTCATTTGCTGCATTGCCAAAAAGCTGTGTCAAGCCAGCTCTCGACTAAGCCTAGGTAAAAAAAAATTCTAAGAATTTCTGAGAATCTTTTCCACCTTTCTGTTTAGTCACTAATTTACCCTTTTTCTTGCAAACCTTTTTTTTTTACTTTTGTTATCCTTTTGAGGTATTTCTTCATATACCATTGTTGGTATCCTCTCACTCTTACCCGTATGGTAAATTTCTCATATGCCATTGTTGGTATTCCCTCTCCTTCCTTTCTATGTCCCTAGAGAAAGTTTTTTTTTTTTTTAATCATACATCTCTGGAGTCATGTCAGAAAAAAAGGGAGTGTCTGGTTTCAAACAGTGCAACCAGTGTGGCCGTAAGATGCCGAATTCTGATTCTCACACATCTTGTGTGTATTGTCTGAAAGTACCTCATTTAAATGTTCAGCCTCCCTGTGATATTTGTTGAGGGTTCAGTTCTAAAACCCTTAATGAGAGATGTAACAAACTTATTTTGAAAGGCCTTCTTAAAACTTCCTTTTCAGAGGCTATCACTGCACTGGAGGGTTCACCCTCCTCCTCCAAACAAATCCCATAAAAAGAGATTGCACTGGGTTCCATCTTCACATCTTCACTTAGTGAAAAATCAGAAGAACCTAAGTCTAAACACTTAAGTGACTACTGCACTGAAAATGACCACTACAACACCTTCTACGGTGCCGCCTACTAAAGTTATGCCATTGGCACCGATTTATCATTTCTCACAGAGTACTACGGCACCAACAGTGCAACTCCAAATTTTGTCTTCATTGGTGCCATCCAGTGATTTAACTTCGGCACCAACCACGGCACCATCTACAACCTTTTCTAGCTCAGAAAAACTGACTCCTCGTACTCAAGTCTCCAACGAGACTTCGGTGCCGCTAGAGCCTCGGACCTGATATTTTCCAAAGGTGGATCCTTTTCTGGGGCAGCAGTTCAGCCCCTTCCTAGAGCGGCCCGACTTCCCCTAATGAAATATCCACTAGATCAACCAGGAGCCTTTCTTGATGTGGTGCATCTTGTTGATCAGCTACTTTTGGCTAGAAGGATTACTGCACCATCCAAAATCCCCCTCCCATTAGGAGTTGTGGGTACTTCTCCAAGGACTCCAGCTTACTCTCCTCCGACCTCAGAGCAGGCATCAAAGACCCTTGGACAGACGTCTATCTTGACACCCATGACTGCGGTTCCTCTGATGGACCTCACTGTGGTTTTGGAGTCATCCCTTTGGCCTTCAGTTCATTTGGAACCGAGGCTTTCTCAAGCTCGCGGTTGGACTGCCACTTCTCTGGTTCTGGGAGCAGCTCCAATTTTTTCTATGGCGCTGTCCTCTGTTCCAGGGGCTCTCATGGTACCAACTACTCTTGGGTCCATCCCTGGGGACTGGTTAGATGGAGTGGGGTGGGATCCCGGTTCCTCTGCTGTCAAACCATCGACATTGGACTACCCATTGACTTCCCTGTCAGCTGCAACTGACACAAGCCACCATTATGGGACATCAAGCACAAGAGCCTCAGGAGACCCTATCACAGGGTGCCCCTTCTCCGGAGTCTTCTACAGAACCCCCCCCGAAGAAGGACCTAGGAAGAAATTGTGCAAGAGGAAGCATGTTGACTCCCCCGAGGAGTCTCTCACTGAGGATACTGACTATGATTAAGGGGAAGGGTCCCCACAGTCACCCCCTGAAGATGTCTCCTTTGGAGACATCCTTGAAATTTTAAAACAAATGATGATTGGAAGGCCTCCAACCCTTCCTCCAAGGAATCCGTCTTTCTGCAGGCTTTTTGTGCTCGACCCTCTACCTCTTGGATGACCCCCCCCCACCTGCAGACGAGCTGAAACAACTCGTGGTACAGAGGTCTTGGAAGAATCCTGACACTGTTGAACCTATCCCGAAGAGACCAGATAAAATTATATCACCCCAGGAAGAGAATCCACACTGGTCTAAGGGCCTTCCAGTGGATGCTATGGTGGTGGCGGCTGCCACGAGAAAGGAACTTGTAGAGGAGAGCCAAGACTGACCTAAAAGGGAGTCCATGGTGGTGGATTGACTAGGGAATTGAGTGTTTGCATCATCGGCCTTTGCTATTGGGTCCTTCAACTATCTGGCACATTTTACTAGGCTCCAAAGAGATCTAGTTTCTGAACTGTCTGGAGACTGGAACCTTAATAGGACAAGTGTCTGACAAAGTATGCAACAAAGTTGCCTCGCAGCTAGCAACCCTGGAGTCTGTATCTAATTTGTCTATGCAGGTAATATCCCATGCAACCGAAGGGGTGGGTAAAACTGCAAATTCAGGCGTAGGCATGTGTGATTTTGCGGATCTCTTAAAGTCTTCCTTCCTTAATGCTGCTGTGGATGCGTCTTCCCTATTTGACACTAAAGTGAAGGACATGTTAGCCAGGTGTGAGAAAGATGGAAAAACCCTGTCTGCTGTAGGTGTACATTTCTCCACCCACAGCATCCTTATTCAAGGAACCAGCAGAGCGGAAAATGTGGCACAAAAGTCTCGGGGTCTTTTTCGTGACACACGTGGTGAGTTCTCCCCCAGAGGCAGAGGTGATAACTCTAGTGGAAGATGCCCCTACAGAGGCAGAGAGGGCCCGCATAATCAGGGGTCCAGAGATTTTTTCTTTGGGCAGCTCTATCAGCCATCCTGCAGAGCGGCCCGGTTGCTTTCCTCTGGAAGCAGCAGTTGGGAAATGTTTTTCCCTGCACCGAACAGCCTGGCATTGCATAACCACATATTCTTGAGTGCAGAGGATAATCATCGGAGGGTACAAAATCCAACGGAACTCCTTTCCAAATCCACAAAAACATATTCCCGAGTCAAAGGGAATTGGCAGCCATAGAGATAAAAAAGCTGTGTCAAAAAAAGTCATCCAAACAGCCCCATCAGACCAAATAGGAGCTGGATTCTACTCCAGATTCTTTTTAGTGCCAAAAAAGACAGGGGACTAGTGTTCTGAACAAGTTTATCACCCAAACAAAATTCTGGATGGTCACAGTTCAGTCCATTCTTCCATTCTTGGAAAAGGTCAATTGGATGTACTCTCTGGACCTTCAGGATGCATATTACCAAATAAAATGGACAAGTGCTCCAGAAAGTTCCTTTGCTTCTGGCAAGGGAGCCAGTCATTACCAATTCCAGGTTCTGCCCTTCGGACTCTCTACAGCCCCCCAGAGTGTTCACAAAATGTATGGCAGTGGTTACAAGCTCACTTGAGACCAGGATTCTGAGTACTTCCATACTTAGACGATTGGCTCCTCACTGCCCCCACCAAGTGTCTCCTGGAGTGAGCTACACCCTGACACTGACAAAAATCTTGGGGAATCTTTCTAAATTAGGAGGAAAAGCAACATGACCCCTACTCAGAGCTTAGATTTCATAGTAGCGGTTTTCAATACCCAGTCTTGCCAAGTGTGTCTTCCAGATAACATTGCAAAGACTAAGGGGCTCAATTCTGAGTGATACTAAATAAGGACATGGCCTCAGCTCGAGAAGTCCTTAAATTTTTCTAGGTTCAATGGCTGCGGCAATCACCATTGTCCTACTTGCAAGATTACACATGAGACTCCTTCAGTGGCTTCTTTTGTCTCAGTATTACCCGAATCATCATCCATTACCTTATCAAATATGGATAACAGAACGGTGCAAAAAAGACTTTTTGTTGTGGATGAAGCCAGATGAAAATCTTTGGAGTCAAATTTTTCCCCTCCTCAGCCCAAGGCCACTGACCACGGATGCTTTCTTGATAGGGTGGGGGGGCATTTTCAGGGAATGACTGTCCAAGGAACTTGGTCACCCATAGAGGCCAATCTGCATATCGGTGTACTAGAACTGAGGGCAGTGCTTCTAACATTGCAGGCGTTTCACTCTGTCCTTCCTTCTGGAACAATTACTGTTCAATCAGACAACATGGCAGTTGTCTGGTGTATCAACAAACAAGGGGGAACTAAGTCCTACCCATTTTGCCGAGAGGCCATGAGACTAAGGCAATGGGCAATAGCTTCCAACCGCTTTTTGATAGCAACGCACATTCCCGGGAATTCCAATGTGATTGCAGACAAACTGAGTAGATGTATCCTTCAGCCTCACAAGTGGTCCCTTAACCAAACCATAACGGCGAAGATCTTCAGCCACTGGGGCCAGCCTTGCTGAGCTCTTTTTGCCTCCCCAACAAACCACAAGTGCAGCAACTGTTTCACCCTGATCCCCCCTGTTCCCCTAATCCCAAAATTTCTAAAGAAAGCCCTCCAATTGATCCTCGTTGCACCCTATTGCCCTCGTCAAGTATGGTTCTCCTTTCTTTGGCCTCATCTAGACAAGTCATGGATCCAACTCCAGATCTGATCTCTCACCCCCCCCCAAGGGTTGATTCACGTGAACATAACCAGTCTCAAACTGATGGCTTTGTTTCTTCAGTTCCAGTAATTGCCAAGCAGAACAATCTTTCTTCCCCAGCCCGTGACATTTATTCTGGCTTCCCATAACCAATCCACCAGGAAATTTTACCGTAGTAAATGGAAAAGATTCTTAATATGGTCTGAACATAGAAAACTTGATCCTTATTCAGCTCCAATTAATACAGTTTTGGATTATTTGTCAAATTTTTTCAAAGTGGGAGCTGCAGCATCAACCATCCGTGTTCATTTAGCTGCCATCTCCAATTTTCATAATGGCTTCAAGGACTCCTCTTTAATTTCCCATCATCTCTGCAAGACTTTCCTAAAAGGGATATCTCATATTAAACCTCCAATTAAGGAACCCACTGAGCCATGGAGTCTCGCATTAGTTTTTCAAGCTTTAACGCAACCCCCTTTCGAACATACTGCTACCTGCGATATCAATTTCTTATCCTGGAAGTCCTTATTCCTAGTGGCCATTACCTCAGCTAGACGTATTTCCAAGTTTTGTGCCCTATGTATTAAATGCCCTTGTATAATTTTTAATAAGGACAGAGTATCACTTCAGACAAATTCCTCCTTTCTACCCAAAGTTGTTTCAGATTTCACAGTAAACCAGTCTATTGATCTACCAGTTTTCTTCCCTAATTTCTCAAAGAAGAATATTGCCTTCACCTGTTAGATGTACATAGGCAGTTGAGATTCTGTCTTGACAGAACAAATGAAATTTGCAAATCAAACCAATTGTTTTTATCCTTTTCAGGCCCAAAATTGGGGAAAGCTATTTCTAAAGTAACTGTACTCCAGATGGTTAAAAGACTGTATACTCCTGGTGTATCAATGTTCAAAAACCCCTATAACAGGCAGAATCAAAGCACATTCCACCACATCTGTGGCATCGTTGGTAGCTTTTCATTCAAGGGCATCCATGGAAAATATCTGTGCAGCTGCAACATGGGCTACTCCCCATACCTTTATTTCTCATTACAAATTGGATCTGGTTTCCAGGGGAGCAGCTTCCTTTGGTTTGATGGTGCTTAGGAATATTGTTCCATAAGGGCCACCCAAGACGTATAAGGTAGTTAGGGACTCTGTTCCATCAGTAAGGAATGAAGATTAATAATATCAGATAAAGAAGTTATGTCTTACCATAACATTTCATCTTCACTGATTCATTACGTCCCACCCTTCTTTCCCCTCCTAGAGGCTCGTGGAGGATTGTCTGGGTCCAAATGTCATCTAGGGAACTTGCTCAGATATAGCATCTGCTTTTCTTGTCACAGTCAAAATTGATCTGAGGTAACTGGGAGAAGGGAATTATGGGTAAAGCTTAGCTCGAGTTTTTGGCTGGCATGGGCTTGGAATAAGACAGACTCTGTTCCGAGGATGAAACTGACACCCATCAGTAATGAATGAATGAAGAGTAACAACACAGATGGAACATTATGGTAAGACTTAACTTCTTTTTTTTCCACCAGAGGAAGTCTCTTAAAATCACTCTTTGCAAGTTGAAGGAAACCTTCAAATTTGAAGCGACAGAGTTTTTACAGGCCAACGTAAGATACATAAACTTCACAGGCCTGAGTTTGCCAAAAGCAGTTGCCATACTCTCAGTCTTGGAGTAATGAAGGATGTGTTCATTAACACATTTATAGAGCCAGATTCCATTTCTCTTGATTCTAGAAAACCTGACTTTTTCTATCAAGGTCCAAAATTTCCATAAGTTACTGTGCAAAAACCCTTTAGCTGATATTTCTGAGGTGTCCCTAGATTCCTGCAGTGGAACCTCTGTGGTTCCATTTAGGGGCCATTTAGACTGGCTCCACTTGTTAATGAAGAATGAATGACAGAACATTAGGTACAGGGTTTGAATCCACATAAGAGATGGTATAAATTTCAGGTTGTGCAATGGGCTACTGCAGTTGTTTCTAGTGTCAAGGGTGCATGGTTAAAATCTCTTTTTTTGGCAGGTAGCATAGAGGGTTAGGCTGTGAACTGTAGTTCTGTGGTTCATGGTTTGATTCTGTCAGCCCATGTTTGCATATTGTGTGACCTTAAGCAAGTCCGTAAACCAGTTATTGCTTGGGAGAAACTGGGAATTTGGGCTAGGCTCCTCAGTCCTCCTCTGGACTGTAAGCTTAGTAACTACTTATGAACATATCTCTGTTATCGTAGCCCTCGGGCCCCTCTGCTATCACATGCTGAAGTTTAATGCATGCTTTCTAACTCAGGGAAGCCTAAGGCACAGGAAATCAGGGACAATGACCCGAAAGGGGAGATGCTTGAGCTGTGTGACCTCAGTACACAGGTTAACAGGCAGTTAACAGTTTGACAGTTTATTTTCAGTCTCTTCTCCTTCTTGCAGTCCTTCCTGCCAGAGAATTTCTAAGAGCTCTGGGGTACGTGGCATCCACTATTCCCATGGTTCCCTCAGCCAAGCTGCATATGAGAAAGTTTCAGTGATACCTCAAGGTTGACTTCATCTCTCTCAAGTTAAAGATCCACTGGTGGATTTGTCAGATCTCCCTGAATCCAGACCTGTCTTTTTAGGTTCCTCTTCCCACTCAGAATCCGTACATGGATGCTTCCGACCAAGGTTGGGGAGCTTCTTCCAAAAGTTCTAAGGTCCAGAGTGTCTGGTTCCCCTCAACTAGCAGACCATATCAACATCAAGGAGATGAGAGCCCCGATTCTAGCTCATCATACCTTTCACTTCCTTTCAATTTCGGGTCCTGTCCACATCTTCATGGAGAATACCACAGTTTTGTGTATATTAACAAGTACGGGAGGCATAAAGTCTTTCCTCCTTTACAAGCTGGCTCGTCGGGCTTGAGATTTTGTAGTTTGGCATCACTTGTTTCTTTAGGTGGTTTACTTCCCCTCAGAGCACAGTCTTGTGGCAGAAACTTTGAACAGGCCAAGGACAGATCCTCATGAATAGCTGCTACACAGTGAGATGTTGGATATTGTACATCAATGGGGTATTCCTCAAGTATAGGGTTATCATCTGTCCCACTTTGCGAGGGACAGTCCCTCTTTGGGCAGTCGTGTCCTGCAAAATGGCAAATGTCCTGAGATTTTAGGACAAAATTATTTCCTATATTTTATGTAATAGTTGTATAAAACAGTTATTCTGTATCCAAAACACCTAAATGTTATAAGAAACGGAATAAGCAACTACAATGTTACAAGAATAAGCTTTTATTTAGGCAAAAAAGTGAAGTTCTGTCCTTTGTACTGGCCGTGGGTATGTTTCGACCTACAAAATTTGATGTTTGTACCAAAAATGTCCCACTTTGGGCATTTGAAAAGGTGGCAACCCTACTCAAGTAGATCTTCTTGCCTCCCCTTTGAACAGACAACTTCCCGATTTCATTTTCCAGAACGCTAACTCCTCTGGCTTGGAAGGTGGATGAAATCTCTTTTTCCTGGAAGGAGATATTTCTGTATGTCTATTTACCCTTCTTCCTCTACTACCGAAAGTTCTGCACAAAACCATGTGGGGTAATTGTAAATAATGTATGTGTTTTACAAGATTTCAGCTTGACCAACAAATGATTTTCTATGCACTTCTTTACTTATTGTGTTTCATTGTTTGTGTATGTAGTATTTTTGCACTGTTTGTTTTTAAAAGTATAACAGTTTGCTAATTGATTAATTGGGGATATTTCTGTATATAAAGGGGTTTCAGAAGTTTGTATGCTCATCTGAAGAAGGTTTTATGATGAAAACACGGTGATACAGTTAATGCATTTTGGATGTGCTTTACGCTTTTCTATTATTGTGTGCGATCAATAAAATAGTGGATTTTATTCTGGTGAACCTTCCAGTGCGTTACTTTTGGTTATCATGTGGGGTACGCCCAAAATCTTGCTGGTGACTCCCTTTTGGTCCAGACAACATTGGTTCCCCCTTCTATTTTATCTGGCTAGGGGCAATCATTACAGGTTGCCTTACAGAATGGATCTACTCACACAGGACACGGGATCTCTCAGTCACCCTCACTTAACCACACTTCAGTTGACTCCTTGGGTGATGGGGCTTTGATTCCTTTTTTGACACCAATTTTCTGAGGACGTGCTTCAGGTTTTGCAGGAGGCCAGAAAACCCATTGCTAGAAAATCCTATTTGGTGTCTCAAGTGGGACCTGGACATTTTTTTTCTGTGGTTATTCTTATGGTTCTTTCCTATTTGTGTGAGTTGCTCACTTATGGTCTGGCATATTCTTCTGTTAAAGTTAATTTGTCAGACATATCCGCTTGTCTACCTTTGAGTCCAGATTTTACTTCTTGAAGTAAAACCATGTTTGAAAGGCATCCTTCGTATTGGGCCCCAAAGAAAGCTATTCCTCCCTCTTGGGACCCTCCTTCCCCATGTTCTTCTCTGTTGCCTACTTTTGGCCAGGGGGGTTCTTCTTATTCTCCTTAGTTCCTTTCTTCCTCTTCTTCCCTTCCCTTCTTATTCTCCTTAGTTCCTTTCTTCCTCTTCTTCCCTTCCCTTCTTATTCTCCTTAGTTCCTTTCTTCCTCCTCTTCCCTTCCTGGGTGTACATACTTTTGATGTTCTTCGTGTTTCACTGTTGCAGTCATTACAATTGGTTAACAGCAGGATAACCCAATTGTAATGACTGCAACAGCGAATACACTCGAACATCTACATTTATGGTAAGTGTACACAGCTGTATTTTTCTCCTCTTGGGTTGCTCTGGTTCTTCTTGGACAACTCAGTTTTGAGGATTATTTGCTTGTACGTCACATATGTACCTTAAGAAATGGACAGAGGACATGCATCTGAGTTATGGCACCTGGAAGGTATAAAAGCTTTGATATGTTGGCCAGACATTCAGCTTTCCCCAGCAGAATATCTCTGATGTAAAGAACACTGGAACAATGAAAAGGACAACTACTGTTATAATAGGGTCTTATACAACTGTACTTTTACTCTTGTTATAAGAGACTTCATGAGATGCTTGCAGCTTGGTGTGTGTGTGTGGGGGGTGTTCATGCATGTGGAGGCAGGGCAGATGAGGGAGTTGCAGCAAGAATCGTTTTTTTTGCATTTTCATCTGAAGGGGAAATGCCTTTTCAGTCTACCACTTGCTAGACTTGCCTTTTAATTTATTTACTATCAGACAAGACTGTTGCAATCTTTGTAAACAGTTTTAGTGAGGTACTTCCTGTGACTTTCCACTGCCTAATAAATCATGTAAATGTAACCGTACATTCAAATCATTTAGCATATTTTCCAGTGGAGAGCGTAGAACTAACACCAGATGGTGTCAGTTGTACCCAAACAAGCCCCATTGTTAATGTGTACATTTCTTTGAAATGTCATCAGATAATACTTGTTGATAAGCAGACTCTGAATAACTTTTTGAGAACAGTTACACCACTCAGTGTGGCCTTGAGCTCTTTGTGTATAAGTTGTGGATATATTTCTGTAATACCACCTTGATTTACTCTTAGCTTATTTTCACTATATACAGAAGGTGAATTTATCCATGTCCATCGCTGAATCAGTGGATGCGTCACATCCATTATGTTGCAAGGAACTGACTGTCTTTTTCTTCTCTTTTGTAACGCTAAATCAGCTGTCATTTTCTTTGCAAACAGCAGTGGCTGAAGTTTGGAGAGCACTCACCTTTACCAGAATGGCAGCTTTCATACAACACAGTATGCCTAGTTTCTTTTGAAACACTTCAGCATACACTTCCATTGCTTCTTTAGTACACTTTACTTTATTTGAGAGACAGATTTTGTTTTTCGGTTAACTTATTCCCTCCAGTGGACCTCAGGAAGTTTGTACTGCTGCTGCGTCCAATGGGTGGAGCCTAAGCCTTTTCACAGAATCAGATTATGCCCTCGTATTTCAAACAAATGTTTATATCTCTGAACTATAAGGATTAAAGTATAAATGGCAACCTCTTCAGTACAAACTATTTTATAGTGGTAGTATATTTTTATACTGGTAGTACTCTTTAGGCTCTAGGTCTTAAAATGAATTTTATAAGTCACAGCAAACACAGTAACTATTACATTTGTAATATTTTGTAAACAACTTACAATATCTCAGCAACCAGTCAAGTTACACACATACTCTCAGCAGCATTTTATTCATCTAGCTGAGCTTTCATATGAGGCTAAGGAGTACTGTCTGTGTTACTTGGTTGAGGTATTTAGAAAAAATGTGAAAATTATATCTATATAAATTAATATCATAGAACAGTATCTATTTGCCTGCACTAGACAGAGGTCAAATATTAATGCAGTCGAGTTTGCTATTGTGTAAGCTTTAATATATATATATATATATATATATATATATATATATATATATATATATATATATATATTTTAAAACTCTGTGCGTAGCATAGTTTTGGAATTACTGATGCAAATATGAACAAAAAAAGATCTGGCACCTCAGTAGGAGTCAACTGCAGATGCACCTAGAGGCGTCACTCACCAGCTCCAGTAACCATTTCCATCTCCACTAGCACACTGTAGCCGTAAATTATTCCAGCACTGACTTACTGTGTCTAGTATACATTCTAAGTTTATAACTGTTGTAGCTTGCAATAAGCAATGTTAATTTTTGGAAGTAATGACCAATAACATTTTTTCCATCAGAATATAATCAGTAACTGCTGCTCCTGTATCACTATCCATTTCAGATAATTTTTACAAGAAAATTAAACAAATAGTGATGATGTTCATTACCTCTCTGTTGCAGTACCCTAACCTTTATATATGGGACACATACTTCCAAGGATACTGTGCATCTGTCCTGTACACACAGCTTCACGCTCCTTCCTAATGTGTTGTAACATCTGCCTTTAATACAAGAGGAGAAGGTGCTACTCCTAACATCATACTTCACCACCATAGCACAACAAAGTCAGATTATTGCCCAGGGGTTCCTCAGAACACTGGAGTACATGGTATCCTCACTCCTGATGCCACCCCCCCCCCCGACTCCACACGAGGAAACTGCAGTGCTACCTAAGAAACGGGCAGTGGCAGCACGCCCATTCTCTGCACTGCTGTGGCCCTTGGCAGCATTGCATGTATTGCAGGGGGCCCACTCAGGGAAACTGAGGAGCCAAGGGATCTGGGACAAAACTCAGAAAAAAATGCACATCAGTATCAAATAGATGATGGCAGTAATTTTGACCATAAAAGCCTTCAAACAGACTTTGTAACCTGGGATCTTTCTTATCGTCACAGACAACACAGCAGTGATGTAGTGCATCACCGAGTGGGAGTGGAGGGATCACTCTTATCTTTTGTGATATAGTGCTTAGCCCAGGAGACGGGCATGACCCCAGAGGAGAATAATCAAGCAGATCAGAGGCAGGCTATGTATTTCTAGATTTGGTTAAAAAGGGAGGGTGTGCCAGATGTAGACTTGTTTTGCATCTCCAGAAAACAAGCTGCTCAAAAAATGTTGCACGAAAACCCCAACCACACTGGCTTGGGCAGTCTGTTTCTGTACATCTTTCATCTAATCCCTTCTCTTCACAGGGTAACATAGAAGGTAGTTTAGGACGGGTCAGAAATACTTCTCCTAGCTCTTTTGGCTGAGACAGCACTGGTTCTCCCTCCTACTAATATGATAAGGACAGAGCCTGCACTTCCTCTGCATGTGGACCTCTTGACTCCAAGCAAGGGATCACTGATGAGCCTCAAACTGAAGACCTTGAAGCTGATTGGATGATTGAGCTGTTATCCCCTTTAGGCACATATTTTGCAATGATGCGCTTTCTGTCTTAAGGGAGGCTAGGAAACCGAATACAAGGAAATTATACATACCAAGGTGGAAATGATTCTCCTTTTGGTGCCAGACAGAGAGAGAAAGCATTTACTCTAATCAGACTTCAGTATCATTGGTCCTCAAGTAACTGTCAGACCTTGACAAATCAGGATAGAGTTATACCTCACTGAAGGTAGGTATGCCTGCAGTCTCACCTTGAGTACCCCTTTATTCTCTGTTACTATTAAAAAGCAATTTGTTAAAGTGTACAGACATGTTTAATATGTGCATTGTGGGCCTTGGTAGCTCAAGTGTTGCAGTGCATATTTCCCACTAGCTGACCTATTTGATGTGGAGCATTTTCTAATAAAAGCTTTGTAGACTTTTTATTAAGAGGTACATATTTTATTCTTTATCTCTCTGATATCATGGATCGTGGGATTACATCCATGCACTGTAATAGACTTAACACTGCACATGTACAGTGGTCCGTCTGTTAGTCTATGGATGCATTGCCATGGTATCCCTTAGATGACATCAGAGAGAGCAAAATTCACTGCGAGTCCACACTGTTGTCAGTATGGGGAAAATGGAATCTTACAGAGGAGTCAATTTTAAAGTAGGTCATTTATGTTTAGACTAAGTGAAAATATTTCCCAGCACTTAAGATACTACACACCATGGTAAAAAGATAATAAAAATGTGATTATCTTCTTGGGAGTCCTCAAGGTGTATAATCTCTCCACAATTGTACTTCAAGTTTTTGTTAAGGGAAATTACATTTACCACTTTTAAACCAGCTTCTGCTGCATTTCTGAAATGCTTTGGCAATCTACCTTTTTAGTGGCCATTACATCTGCTAGAATGATATCAGAACAGCAGGCACTTGAATGCAAATGACCCTTACGCAAAGTGCTGGGAGACATTTCCAAATGGTCATTAACCTCTTCCTTTTCTATCCTACCCTGCAGATCAAGGAAGAAGTGATGCTGTGTACCCTGAATGTTCATAAGCAAATGAGATTTTAACTCGAAAGGACTAAGCCGAAAGGAAATTGTACAAGTTATTCACAACCTTTGTAAAGAGTATAGAGGAGAGATCTCTCTAAACAGACCATATTTACAAGGTTGGCTGACTGCAACTCCTGTTACTTGTCAAGACTAATCTGGGGCACATGAGATGCTCTCTTCACAAGAGCAACAACTGCTACTGCTGCTTTCCATAATGAGGTTGGCACACAGTCAATCTTTGAAGTAGATATCTGGTCATCTGTCCACACCTTTTCCAAGCGTTATAACCTAGAACCAGGGTAGGATTTGCCATGGCCATACTTTAAGGCTCTTTACAAACTTCACCTTCTTGGGGCCAGCTACCTACTGGACCATAAATGGGAGACATCCTTAGTATCATTAGTATTTCAGTAGTGAATTAGCTACAATGAATATAGCAGAGTTGTGTTGGAAACTTACCATAATTGTAGATGTTTGAGTATGTACACTGTTGCAGTAATATCTCCCTCCCTCCACCTCTGTTTCCTTTCCTCTAGCCATGTTGGGGTTGGTACCCACTCACCTTTCTCCCTTCTTTTCCTCTTTGTATCCCTGCATGGTAATCCCTCCTCAGGCTAATCCTGGTATCTGGAGAGGGAGCTTTGGGCTGGAGGGGGCCTTGCTAGCTGGGCTGACATTCTAGGGACATATTTGCTTGGACATCTTGTGCTTTGGTTTTAGGCCAGACCCCTGGGGTTTACAGGGAACAAGAAAGCAGTAAAGATGGCATAGATGGATGTCAAGTCTTATACCACAGATGTGCTGATGTCTTGGTGAGTGGGCATTCATCCAGCCAGAAGAGGTAAGGGTGGAAAGCTTTGGAAGTCAGGCTCTGTGTCTGTTCTTCTATGGTAGAAGTCATAAGTGTTACCAGTACTGCTACTTGAGCATCTACAATTATGCTAAGTTTCTAATGCAACTTTGCTTAAAAGGAGCTTGTTATTGTAAGGGAGACTACTAAGAGGAGTAGCTTGGGACTCTGTCCTTTTGTTAACATAATGTTGAATCTCCTCTTAGCAGATCATTCCTGCCCACCTCCCTCCTCCTTGGTAGAGAAGGCTTCATGTCTTTTTTCTGTTGCACTTCCTGCAGCTTACCTCATATCTGTAGAGGTTAAGCACAGTGGTGCATGATGAGGGTTATTGGCAGCATGGGTAATTTTCATCTTTTAAGCTGTCCAAATTCTGGCTTCATTCTCCTATGACCAAGGATAGACATGCTTGTTCCAGATGTATTATTATGTTAAGTAAATGATTTTCATGTATGTAACTATGTAAAAGTTAGTAGGGTTAGCACTTTAGATGAAAGAAAGGGGTGGAATTTAGATATAGAGTGTACAGGGGCAAGAAGGCACTATGATGTGTTGTCTAATTAGATTAAGCTGAAACTTTATAGCTGCATTATCTACATGAAAACACATTTATGTAGGGGCATAATTCTGTGTAATGCTTAATACAGGAAGAAATTGCATTTGTAATAGATGGATGAGGAGAGTGAGAGATCAGGTTAGATACTAGTTGTGGGTAGTCTGTAAAATGGAACTATTGCAGCAGAGCTAGAAATAACATGCAAGTGAAACACAACATGACATAGACTTGTTGGGAAATATGTCCGAAGATAAACCATTAAAGAGAAGTACAAAAGTAGTGGGATATAGTAAAAAAGTAGTGGGATATAGCAAAGTCAGTATATAGTATAAGGGAGACGCACATTTTTATACTGAGTATATTTTATTTGGAATTAAACTGGAGTACAAATATTTCAGGCATGGGCAGTAATGCCTGTGTATCCTACCAGTATAGCAAGTTATTTCCATAGTAAATGACCATGTTCTTATAATTTGGTAGTCCAGTCCATGCATCAGCTACTGTCGCAGAGAATTGATTAGTACACCTCTCATTTCTATATAATCTTCTGTATAGGTTATCTAATAATTCAAACGTTCCCAGAGGCAGTTGTCTCTAAATACCTCCCCCCGAATAAGGTCTCCTTTTAAATACCTCCCCCCGAATAAGGTCTCCTTTTAAATACCTCCCCCCGAATAAGGTCGCCTTTTAAATACCGCCCCTCCCCGAATAAGGTCTCCTTTTAAATACCTATGTGAGACACTGTAGAAGTTCAGATATTTTAATCTGTCAGACTAACTTAAATCTTTACATCCATGGATGCCCTTGGCACATTTCTGCAATAGTCTTTTTCCAGTTTACTCATGCTTGTTTTTCTAGAAGGTTTCCATATTGTTATTCCATTCACAAGTTTGGGTCTAATGTAACAAAAAACATGATTTCATTATTTGTGATTTCCTAGACTTTTTAAATCTTTTTATACAGCCTGTGATGTCCCACCACTGGACCCTTAGTCAAGAAACCTCAATACTCACCACTGGCACCAGTGGGGAACGTACATTGGGAGGATGACAAAGCACACACACAGTATTTCCAGATGCAGCTGTCTGCATCAAGTGCAATTTCTCTTAAGAAGCACACAGAGACCACAGTCATTCTGGGGCTGGTTTCTCCCTCTTTCTTGAGATCCCCAATAAATCTCCCCGTTGGCACAGCTATAGAGTTGAGATCTCATCTGAGTGACCAAGCCAAGACCTCCAGCACTCTCTCTGTCCAACCAGTGCTTCGTGTCTCAGCCCAAGTAGCTGACACACATTCTTTTGAGGGTTGATTTACACACACACACACACACACACACACACACACACACACACACACACACACACACACACACACACACATATACACACACCTGGGAAAGGCTAGCACAGGTTGACTAGCTATGCCCCCTTTTGCCCAGACTATAAGGTAGTTATCACTGCCACCAGCTCACTCCTTATTGGCTACTTTAAGGCCCTTAGCAAAGGGTGTCCAATCTTACTATATAATGTTACTATCAATACAAATGGTAGTTAGGATTGGCCTACACAGTATCATCAAGTAAATATTCATGTATTCTCAGAACTTAAATATCTCTACACATATTAGCCACAATGAAAGGTGCAAGACCATACTAAATGTATCTTCACAGTGATAGCACAGTTCAGAATCACAGGAAATACTTAAAAACAACATTGCAGGACAGTCTCATATAAATAAAGAAAAATATCTACACTAAGCTTTACTATATTCCTGACTATATCTAAGAGAATTAAACTGTTCCCTAGTAACATACTTCATCAGAGCAAGCAGATGTGGTGAATGGATCTTGTTGTTGCCAGGTCCAAGACAGAATAATGTACTCTTTCTCTAAGAGAGTTCTCAAATTAATATATCAAATACTACTACTGGGATAGCTTGCAGAATGACATCACTTCTCATCATCTGACTGTATCCCAGGTGAAATCCTGACTGCTGGAATCTGGCAGTATTTAACATCTACCTGTGAAAATACATACACCTCAGCACTTTGGCAGATGCTAGAAGTCATAAAACAATTGCATTTCTTCACATTTCAAAACTAGTAATTACTTCACACTAAAGAAAATACAGAAGGTTTCATAGTTTTAAACATAGTGTCTCTTTGCTGCACTGAAAGATAACATCTTTTTTTGGCCTAGCCATAAAGTAATTTAATTTCAGTTATTTTTCTGAAGTTTTGCTGGACTGAAGTTAACCTCCTGTGTTCCAGTTTACACTGTTACAATGCTTACATTTAAACAGTTATAATAGTGCATGTAATTTCTGTTCTTTCCCAGTAGGATACACAGTGGTTACGTTTCAAACAGCATTTTGCAAATACCTTCAAGCAGTTTGATGTACACATGACATACAGTTCTAATACATTTAGAACACAAACATCTTGTATACATTATGTTGATATTCACAAACAACATATAATTATTTACAAAATTCTAGATAGCTGTGCTGGCAGTATCTCCCTTTGTCACACAGCCTGTAGTTCTATTGTTATCGTTAACCAATTGGTTGTTGTGATTAGAAAAACAAAAAGCTGGATCTACCCATATAACAAAGTCCTTAAATGAGTCTTTAGTTTCAGTCACTGTGTGCTGTATTAAATATATGTCCTTCAATCCAAGTCTCCAAAATCTCATATGCTTAGTTTTTTTGTGTATTCATCAGCATATTCTCCTGTGCCCAAAATGCAATTCAGTCAAGCGCATTTCAGATCAGGTGTGGCATCTGTGTGGTTATCCTCCCCTTCAGTATTAGAGGAAGTCTCATCCCCTGATGTGTAACTCAATGACTCAGAGCTTCACTTCAAAATAGATTTGGGTCTTTTTCTCTTGGGGGCTAAAGGTTTATTACTCGGAAGCCTAAAAGTGACATTCCTAGGCATATCAAATGGTTTGCCTCTTTCATAATCCCCTACGTCCCTTTGAAACTTTTTCAATTTTTTATCCTTTAATACTTGTTGAAGCTCGAGTAACTCTGTGGTTAACTGATTAACCCGAGAGGCAAAAGACCCACTTGACTCAAATTTGTTAACCTCCTTGCAAAGTGTTTCCACCTCCTGAATCCCCTGTTTGACAGCCCTTTCATAAAAGCCAGCTAAAGCATCCACAAATCCCAAGGATGCAGATTGTTGAATCTGCGTCCACTCATCAGTTAACTGTTCATCAATATTATGTACCAAGGGCTGTACCTTTACCCTCAAACCTCGTGGTGTGATCTTTTTGAGTTGATAAGCCTTGAACAGGTGTAAATGCCAAACATTGGTCTGAAGACCCTTCATGCTTTTACCCAGCTTAAAGAACATAGTTTCACATTGTTTGTCTGGGTCCTGAATCACCCCCCGTAGATTGATTTATCCATATCAGATAAACCTAAACCAAAAATGGCCAAATCATTCATGTCCGAGGCCAAGCCTTTCATAAGTGGAGTCAAAGCCATGTTGCAAAAATATATAAAAAATAATAATAATGAACAATACTAACGGACTAGTCAACTGTGCCCACACCAGTAATGAGACAAAAATCCCCAATCAAAGACCAACCGTTTAGAGAAATAAGTATATATAGCTTAGACACAAAAATAGGTCCAAAATAGATAACATAGTATTTGTATTCTGTCAGTTCCACAGAATATAAAAGTGTGCAAATTGTTTTCATTAGTATATATATTTTTTCTTGAGGCATAAATAGACCCCAAAGCTGAGCCTGATCTCTATAAGCCCCAATAATACAATAACTAGCCCTTGTGATGTAACATGAATAAAACCTAGAAATCCCAATGCTGCATATCACAATGGGTAGAAATTGCAGCACAGACCAAAACCACCATATAGGTGGAATGTTGAGTGATGTAAATTATCAACCCCAACACATGTAATGTCCTAAAGACCAAAAAATAGGGGGTACCTCCCCATAAATAGCAGTGATACAATAGCTACCCCCTGCGGTAATGTGGGAATTATGAAATTTCCCTAGAAAAACCACAGTACTGCGTATCACCATAATCAAAAATAGGTGAACGCCAAATTGATCCAATAAGAGCAGTCCAAAATGTCCACTAAATGAAACAACCACACTCCGATACAATGACCATATTCATATGATGGACCCAAAAATAGTGTCAATGCTTAATCAACCAATAAATGGTATGTATTGCCCCAGTTGTATTGTCTATATAAACTCTTGTAGGCAAAATGACAGTCCCTATAAATATTCAACAAAACAGAAAAATATAATACATATATATGATGCAACAAGGCCGACCCAAAACATGAATAGCATATTATTTCAACACATGTAGTAGCTGAATTGTGAAATGAAAAAGACCCAAATCTATTTTGAAGCGAAGCTCTGAGTCATTGAGTTACACATCGGGGGATGAGACTTCCTCTAATACTGAAGGGGGAGGGTAACCACACAGATGCCTCACCTGATCCCAAAAGAAGGAGTTTGTCACACCCTTTGGGTTCAGGTACAGACGAGGGGGGAGGAAGCACAAGAAACGCCAAACCGGTGGAGTGTTTGGTGGGTCTGTTACAACTGATGATAGAACATTAGCTGACTTTGTGAATGTACACAACATTTCCTCTGTACACCTCTCCGATTTACAAATTAAAGTTTTAAACAAAGGCCTTAATTTTGTCCCTGGCTTTTGTGTTCCAGAATATACTCTAGCACAGGATGTGGTCAATTTCTGTCATTTACTTAATCTCAAATTGTTTTTTTGAAAATGATACCACTCAGGGAGTTCCAGAGTTCAGATTTAAAAGATCTACTTTTACTCCACATATGTCACATATAGTAGCCATTTTTCAGGCCAATGTCCTAAAGGATTTACATTGTAACCTCAGGGATTTTCAGGAATCCTATAACAATCTTTCCAAGGAGGAGGCACAATGCATAGAGGATCTTAAGAATAACAAGGAAATTGTCATTGTACGAGCAGACAAGGGTGGTGCGATAGTGATTCAAGATTGGGTCAATTACAATGAAGAAGCATTAAGACAACTGGTATTATATGGCTATGCCATTGGATCCAACCAATCATTTTAAGACCAAAACTGATTATTTTTTGACACACGCCAAGGAAGAGGGCATCATTACTGAGTCTGTTAGACACCAGTTGCTGGTTTCATCCCCGTGTAAACAGTATTTTTACTTACTACCTAAAATACATAAGAACGCTAGATGTCCCCCTGGAAGACCAATAGTATCAGGGTGGGGATCCATCACTGAACCACTTTCTGAATATTTAACACATTATCTTAAACCACTACTATCTATGGTACGGGCCAGAATTCAGGATACAACTCAGTTTTTGGATATTATATCTGACATGCAATTGGAGCCTCATTGGCTGATGTGTACCTTGGATGTAACCTCTCTCTATACAAACATTCCCCACTGGGCAGGTTTGCAGGCTTTGGATTTTTGGTTGGGAAGATCGGATTTATACCAACCAAGCTTTAATACTTTTTTAGTTTGCCTGGCTGAATATGTTCTTACAAGTAATTTATTCTAATTCCAGGACCAATGTTTTTGGCAGGTCAAAGGTACAGCAATGGGTGCCTCTTTTCCATCCATTTATGGTGACCTATTCATGGCCTACATTGAGGAGGTTATCTTTTATGACTCTAGTCATAATTTATATATTGATGAATTAGATTTTTGGAGGCGATATCTGGATGATTGTTTGGTGGTGTGGAGGTTGGATGAAACATACTTACATGAGTTTATTGGCTATCTCAATGATAACATATGGGGAATTGAGTTTAAACTGAATTTTCATAAATCAAAAATTGTTTTCCTTGACGTTGAGGTTAGCAGGAATCCTGATGATACCTTAGCCACACGGGTTTTCAGGAAATTCCCTGAGTATAACTCACTTTTGCATGCCACTAGCTTCCACCCCCTACATATCATCCGGAATATCCCCAAATCACAATTCCTCAGAATTAAGGATTTGTTCAAGCCAGCAAACATTTGAAGACACTAGGGATGATTTGATGCATCGTTTTCATGAGAGAGGTTACGCTTCTGGTACAATCAGCACTGCTTGTCACTGGGCTTCCACTCAGGACAGAACCAAATTGTTACAATACAAGGACAGATTTTTCCAATCCTTTGGTTCGTATGGTGACCACATATAGACGTAACACACTGGGGTTTACGAATATAATTAACAGACATTGGAACATTCTTATGGCTGAGGAGAGATTACACCCTTTTTTGGGTGATAGATGCTCTTTTTCATTTAGGAGAGGATGGACATTGGGTTCCCTCTTTAGCCAGTATAAGAGGGTGGGACCTAGTTCTATTGTTCCCACTCAACACACACTCATAGGTGGCCCATTGTTGGACTGCATGCCCTGTGGTCATTGTACTCCTTGCAATAGGGTTCAGAAAACGAGGGAATTTAGTAGTTGCACCACATCAGTAGTCTTCAACATTAATTTTTGGGCTAACTGCAGCACAGAATGGGTTGTCTATTTAGTCACCTGTTCATGCTCCTCATTCTATTTGGGACAAACTTCTAGACCTTTTCGTCTCGGGATTGGGGAGCACCTTAGTGATATCAGGAATAAACGTCCTACTAATGCTTTGTACAAACGTGTGCAAACGCAATACTGCATCTTTTTATTTCACTGTTATAGATTGTATTGTAGGTAAATGTAGGGACAAATCAGGATGGCACGATATACTTAATTTCAAGGAACGCAAATGGATTATTAAGTTAGGGGCTTTGTTCCCACCTGGGCTTAATGACCAATTATGAATGCACCAATGAATTGTTGTATGTAGCACTATATATACATGAGTGTTTGTTTTTTTTTTTGTTGGCTCATGTTTACTCACTGAAGAAGGCTATTACAGCCGAAACCGGTTTGGGGCAGGTAGTTGGGCTTACTACCCTCTACCGTGTTATGTGATTTTTTTATTTTCATTTTATGTATTAAATTGTGGGTTTCCACCTTTACTGTTGGCTTTTCTTTATTTTGGATGTGCTGACTCACGAGCCGTGCAGCTGCCGTACGTGCATCACGCAGATTCCTAGTGCAATACCCACTTGTAGCCCTTGCAATCAAATCACACTAGGCATTGGTAAATTCTGCATTGCCCACACCCTAATATGAGATATTGCTCAAATATAAGGATCAAATAGATGAGGTTACAGGGCCTGTATGAGGGGATAAGTCAAAAGAAGGGAGATAAGGAATTAATGCAAAAGAACTATTTCAAAAGAGCATACTAGAACATTAGACTAGCATTTGATGCAAAGGAATAAGTCCATTTACTGCTAACAGGCTTCATCTTCTAATCTAGAGTTTGATTTACTCCATTTCCATTTGCCTGCTGTTTAACTCTGAGCAAGTCCATCAACCAGACAATGCTCCTGGATCAGCCTTGAAGAGCAGCCTGTGAATAGTGTGTTTACTTGGTCAACAAATGCTTGCAAAATATACATGACGCAAATTAATGTAAAATTAGTACACCAGATAGATGGAAAGGTGGTACCAGAATGGAATAAAATGGGCCAGAGTACACTTTGCCACTTGTTCAGTGCTGCTTTTCACTAACGGAACACTTTGAATGTAGATGTTCTTCGTGTTTCACTGTTGCAGTCATCACACTTTGATTATCTGCCTGCAGGTAGTCCTCAGTCGGCCCGAATACCAGAGTCTTGGGATTTCTGCTTCGGATGCTGTCGCCTCTTCCATGATGTCAGGCTGTCATGGGTATAAAACATGAAGCGGACGCCATTACATCAGCTTTTCTTGCCGCGTGGGAGCCCGAAGCAGAAGCAGTTTGCAAGTGCCAGTTGGCCGCTTCCTGAAATTTTTGTTTTTCGAGCTTCAAACCTGAAGTCTTCTAAAGCTATGTACCCCGTTGGGGATCCTGTTTTATTGCTCTAACAGATGTCAGAAAAAGTTGCCTGTGGAAAGCAAATACCTCAGAGATTTTCATTCTTACTGCATCACCTGTTTAGGTCCAGACCACGACATCCTTCGCTGTCGGTTTTGTGCCTTGTTCAATGCCCGAACTATTCATCGTCTAGCTATTATTGTCACTAAATTCTTTCGCTCTTGTTCACTGTATTTTGAAATGGCTTTGATAAGCCATCCGACTACCGATCTTCTGAAAAAACACAAGGATAAAGACGAGACAGACCTCATAGGTCCAAAACTGCCAACGATGCTTCCGTTAAGCTAGTCGCCAGTCTGCTGGTACTCAGTGAGGTGCTTTTGCAGCTCCTGTTACCCACTTCTATAGGCCTGTACTGAGACCCATTTGGAGTCCGGTATGCCGCGAGATGCTTCTTCGACTATGGAACCTGCGGATGTCTCTACCTTGGATGGGTCCGGAGCTGCTGTGCAGGCACTGGCTTCTGAGGGTGTATTCAGATCTTCCGATGTTCGTATTACACCGACTACTTCATTAATGACTAATGACTAAAACTACTGAATTTCTCAGGCCCAGAGTTTGCACTACTCCTAGAAAACAGACAACCAAAGCACATTCTCAAGCTCCCATGCCACAGAAACAAATGCTTAGAAGGGCTGAAGACCTTATTACTTTAATTAGGGGAAGCCAGCCTTCCCCCGCTAAAAGACAAAGAATTGATTTTCCTTCTGATTCTACAGACCATGAGTCCGATGACTCTGACCCTTGTGATTACCAGGACATACCCTTATCTACCTATGAGGACTCTGATGCAGAGAATTCCATCCCCTCTGCACCCCCCCCCCCCGAGGACTTTTCTTTTGGTGAAACCTTGCATACCCTAAGAGAGCATTTCTCCTGGGAATGCCAGGACTACCCTCAGTCCAAAAAGAGACTCAGGGAATTTTTAGACTTGCCTCAGCATAGGCCTCTAGCTATACCCCTTGTCCTGGATGTTATAGATGATGTCTTCATGGAATCCAGTCTTACCCCTGATATTTTACCACCAGCTCATAGAAAGCCTGACAGGTACTACAGAGTACCCGACTCTCACAACTTTCTCTTTAAAAATCCCACTGCATTTCCAGAAGCCATTTCCCAGGGACCTAAAGGTATTAAGGCTACTACAGCCAAAAATCTTACCCCTTTGGACAGGGATTCTACGGCTTTAGTCAGATGGGGTAAGAAGTTATATACCTCTGCAACTCTTGCCATCAGGGCTTTAAATTGCCAGCTTCACATATTGAAGTACCAGCAGCATATTATGGAACTAATTAAACAAAAAATGTTGTTGATTCCTGATTGTGCAGAAACTTACAAGAGTTAATGCATTCGGCAAACCAAGTTGGTAAATATACTTTGCAGTGTGGTTTTGATGCCTTAGAAGCATCTTGCAGGGCTGCTGTCACTGGGTCTGTTCTGAGAAGGCATGCTTGGCTGAAGGAACAAATCTTGCCAGACCATGTCAAAGCAAAATTACTAGATGCTCCATTAAACCAAGAATGTTTGTTTGGCTCAAAAGCAGAAGTTGTTCTTAAAAGATGAAGGAAAAAGCTAAATCTATGCAAACTGTTAAAGATTTCTTACAGGTACAGCCACCTAGATTCAGTAGGCATTGGCCTTCAAAAAACTGGTCCTTTCCAGTCCCTCCCAGACCTTCTCAGTCCAAACCCAGGGGCAACAGACTACAAAGACTACAGTCTCTGGGTATGCACAAATCTAAACACTGGAGTGCTCCCTCCTCAAAAGCTGGGATTGGTAAGCCACCCCTTATGGGAAAAGTTCACAGTGACTTGTCCTTCATCTTGCCCAGCCATGCCCAAGTACTTGCAGCCCTAGGAGGAAAACTCTCCCTGCATGCAAAAAACTGGGAATATATTACCCAGGACCGATGGGTCTTAAACATTGTATCCCAGGGATACAGATTCTACTTCCACTCACTGCCAACCCCAAGCTGATTGCCAGACCTTCCTCCAAACCAGTGGGCAGAGGCCCATAAATAAGTACTTTCTCTTCTCAGTATCAGGGCTATTCAACCTGTTCTAACAGAGCAAAGGGGACAGGGTTTCTACTCCAGACTGTTCCTGGTGCCCAGAAAAGAGAACTCTTGGCACCCTATTCTGGATCTGTCAACTCTCGACTCTTTCCTGGTGGTACCAAAATTCAAAATGCTTACACTCCAGCAGCTGCTTCCTATGCTAGCCAAAGACTCCTGGCTAGTCACCCTAGACTTAAAAGAAGCTTATCTGCACATCCCCATAAGGGAATCTTGCAGGAAATGTCTACGTTTCAAGGCAGGCTCTATGCACTATCAGTTCTCTGCACTTTCCTTTGGCTTCTCTACTGCACCCAGGGTTTTCACAAAGTGCCTGGCTCCAGCCATTGCATACTGCAGGCAGAGAAATATTCAATTTACCCATACTTGGACAATTGCCTGATTGAGGCGAACAGTCAGGAATTGCTTCTTCACCACCTGACGTTTTTAAAGGGGCTCCTAACTTCTCTGGGGTATACCATCAACAGAAATAAATCACATCTGGTACCCAGCCAAAAGATTGTATTTCTGAGAGCAAGCTTGAACACAACTTCCCAGATGGCATTCCTCTCTCCAGAAAAGCAGGTTTATTTGACAAATTACTTCAAGCTACTGGGCACCCAAACCCAGCTAACTGCAAGCTCTAGGGCTCATGACCTCATGCATTCTACTAATTCCATATGCAAGACTGCATATGAGGAAACTTCAATGGTACTTAAAAAGTCTCTGGTGTCAACATTCTCAGGAGCTGGAAACAGTGATTCCTATCATTCCTTGCCTAAGGGCAAAGTTGCTTTGGTGGGCAGAGGCTTGCAACCACAACAAGGGACTCCCTTTCACTCAACCCCCCACCACCACCGTCCAACCCTGACAACAGACTCATCCGACTATGCATGGGGGGCTCACATGGCAGACAAATGCACTCAAGGCAAATGGAGCCCAGGACAAATTCCCCTGCATATCAATCAAAAAGAAATGTTAGCTGTACAGAATGCACTGACAGCCTTCTAATACCTTATCCTGCCAGGACAACTCTTGATAAAGACAGACAACACCACAGTTATGTGTTACATAAACAAGCAGGGGGGGACTCATTCCTACCCACTCTGCAGGTTAGCCATGGCTCTTTGGAACACCACCTTGAGCTATCAAGTGCACCTGCAAACTCAGTTCCTGCCAAGCAAACAAAATTCACTGGCAGAATACTTAAGCATAAATCTAATGGACCCACATGAGTGGAAACTGGAACCCAACTCATTCAAACTTCTAATACACAGGTGGGGGGACACCAGAAGTGGACCTCTTTGCTTCCCCCCCAAAACCATCAACTGAGTAAATTTTGCACCAGAATTCCCAACAGCCAAGCGTGGAAAGTGGATGCCCTATCCTTTACATGGGAAAACCTCTCAGTCTATGCCTTTCCCCCTCTGCCCCTCCTTTCAAAAGTACTACTCAAGATCAAACAGGACAGGCCAAGGACAATCCTTATTGCACCAAGACTGGCCACGCCAGCACTGGTACCCACTCCTACGCAGTCTGACAGCAGGGCCACCCTGGCACCTACATCAGACCCCCTCTCTGCTGTCCCAGCAGGAGGGACAGATTTTGCATCCTCAGCTGCAAACACTGAACCTGGCAGCCTGGCTTATTCCCTGAATACATCACCAGCAACCCTCAGCAAACAGGTGCTGGATGTTATCCTTAAGGCCAGGAGGCCTAGTACTAGGAAATCCTATTCAGAAGAGTGTTAAAGATACTGTTCTTGGAGCCAGTCAGAAGGAAAGGACACAGTCGTGCCCACCTTACCTCAAATCCCAGATTATCTAGCAGACCTGCTCCACAAAGTCCTATCCTTCTCATCATTTAAGATTCGTGCCTCTGCCATCTCAGCTCATTACAATACTGAGACACCCCTCTTCTCTCTCCCTCTGATCAAACAGTTCCTGAGAGGAGCTAACAATTTAAGACCCCCAAGGAGGGCTCCCACTCCTGCCTGGGACCTTGACTTTGTACTAGAGAAGCTCATGCTCCCCCCTTTTGAGCCTGCTGCTACAGCAGAGTCAAAATTCCTCTCTTGGAAAACAGCCTTACTTCTAGCTATCACTTCAGCAAGAAGAGTGTCTGAGTTACAGGCCCTTATGGCTGAGGAACCCTTCATTATCTTCCATGCAGACAGGGTTTCTTTCAGGACTAACCCATAATTTATGCCCAAGATGTATCCAGTGTGACTTTAAACCAATCCATCCATTTACCAACCTTTTTTCCTAATCCTCAGAATAAAGGGGAAAGGATCCTGCACTCCTTGGACGTGCACAGACAGCTCAGGGTCTATCTTGACAGGACTAAACCTTTCAGAAAATCTGACCAGCTGCTAGCCAGCTTTGCTACAGGGGCAGAGGGCAAGGCCATTTCAGAGCAAACTACTTCTAAATGGATAGCACACTGCATCCATTTCTGCTACAAACAACATGGAAAACCTACCCCACAGGGGATCAGACCTCATGCCACTAGGGCTACCTCAACCTCTACACTATTTCTCAGGGGAGTCCCTACCAGGGACATCCTGGAAGCTGCAACCTGGAGTCCTCTACACACCTTTACCAAGCATTACCACTTACCTGTCTTTTCCAAATCCAGAGCTGGATTTGCCACAGCAGTCTTATAAAGCTTGCTAGCCAGCCCTAATACTTCATGACTGCCTCCACCCTTCCTCAGCTTTGGGAATCAACCCAAGTGTGATGACTGCTACAGTGAAACACGAAGAACATAGTACAGTTGTGTACGCTTACCATAAATGTAGATGTTCGAGTGTATTCACTGTTGCAGTCCTGGTTACCCTCCCTCCAGCCCCCCTGTCTTTTCTATACTTTCTACCTATCCTCTTTTTTGGCCATATCTTATGGCAATGGTATTTACTTTCTACTGGAGGTGCTCCACACCATGTGATTGCTTCCTATTTTGGGGGCTCCTGACATCTGGGGCAAGAAAAATTGATGTAATGGCGTCGGCTGCAAGTTTTTTACCCATGATGGGCTGACTTCATGAAGAGGCAAAGGCATCCGAGGCAGAAATCCCAAGACTCTGGTATTCGGGCCAACTGAGGGCTACCTGCAGGCAGATAACCCAAGTGTGATGACTGCAACAGTGAATACACTTCAACATCTACATTTATGGTAAGTGTACACAACTGTACTTTTTGCATACAACGGTAAACACATTGCTGCAGGAACTCCTGCTCAAGTTAAGAACTAAGTTGCTAATCATAAAATAAGGACATTATCTCAAGGCAGCATTCAGTGGGGTTTGTTTCATTTTATTATTTAGGTATATAGGTTTTAAGAAGTATACTGTAATAAAAGAACCAGATTAGTTTTTCACACTGGAATTAAAATGTAGACCGCTTTTGCTCAAAAAGTAGCATGTTTGCTGAAATCCAGTAATGCATTTCATTGTAATGCTAGTTTGTAGACACACAGTTAACATTTTGCAATACATCGTGGTAACTCTCTCTGGGTAGTTGTGAAGTACTGAGAACACAGAAAGATTACCGATGTTGAAAAGGCTGCTTTACACATTAAACCCTAGTGATGCCTCCAGGCTTTTCACTAGGATCATCCTAGTGATTCCTGTAGGTGTCTTAACATTTCCTGTTCAGGTTCATATTAATAATAACAAAACCATGCTACATACACACAAAGGTTTCTTCTTAAAGCTTACATGGTAGGAAACAGCAGCTGCAATCATATTTGACCTTTATGTTGTGCAGCTAAAGTGATATTAAATAAATTCATAAGTAAACACTAGGCTAGCTGCCCTTATGGGCCATTTTAAGCCTAGCCAGTTTCCTTTATCATGCTCAAATTAACTTATCCCATTTGGTTAGAGATTGGTCTAACCCATCCTGTGGTCGATAATTGTATATTACCCCCCAATGAGTATAACTGGGATCATACCAGAGATTATTTGAAGGGAGCCATGCATGGGATAAAGTATTTAGGAGTTGCCTTTGTGCATTAGTAGTACAGAGGGCAGTCCTGGGATACATTTTTTGGTTTCCAATCCATAGGTCCAAGATGCCCTTGAATATGGGCAGAGATGAACTTTATTGATGGAGAGTCTGTTCCAGAGCAGTGGCATCCTCTGTGAGATATACCTGCCCTAAACCATTCTTTTGATGTTGCAGAAGAGGTTTAAATCCTTAGAACAAATATTCTGATACCATTTGTCTTGTTGATGTGCAGCAAATCCATCAGTATGCACAATACTGTGTATTTAGCCATAATTTTCATTATTATAAAATTAATATTTACAGTGTCTATTTTGACTTTTAAAATCCTGTTTGAAACGCAGAATGTAGTGAAGGCTGCCACTGTAAAGATTAATTTGCTCTAAATTGTTTGCTGTTTACACTTTAGTAGCACTTATGGTTGTGGAGATATTTGTTGTTTGAACTGTGAAGATGATGACTTGAATTTGTAAAAAAGTTTCAGAATGCAACCCTTGGAAGTTACTAGAATACAAGTTTCCAGAGTTTCACTCAAGGGAATATGCCAGAAGGTTTTAGTTAACGGGCTAGTAGTATGTGGGTTGTCAAGTAATCTGTAGGGGAGACAAATTGCATGATGTATTTTTTCTGTCCACACCTTGATGTAGAGACTGGACTATGACCTTGTAATTGGCTTATGTTATAGATAGCATAAGAAACTTTTATAACAAGTATTTTAACTTTTTTTTCTGTGTGTGTGTGTGTGTGTGTGTGTGTGTGTGTGTGTGTGTGTGTGTGTGTGTGTGTGTGTGTGTGTTAAAACCACTTAGAGTAAATGCAGATAATTCACCCCCTCAGTTGTTCTGTAGAATCTCAACTGGGAGGAGGTTCTGCTTCTGAAAGAGTATGGTAGGATAGCAGATTATTAAGGTGTCGGATAAAGTAGTTACAGATTACAGTACTGAAGTTTCCAGCTATATTTTTTCTTATGGTCTAGCATTTGTGACCTTTTTGGTATGTTGTTTGTAAGCTTTGTTTTACTTCATATGAGCATGCTATGTTGCTGACTACTTACAAAGTTCAGTATTGCATGGCCTGATTACATTGTTACTTGCAGTTTTGAACCTGTGAACTGTTTAGTATATTGTTTGAGTATTTTTATTTCTCATGAGGAGGATACTATTGACTCCTGTCTTATCCCTTTAATAAAAGTCTTGTGTGAAGAGTAAGTCTACTGAATTTTATTTATTTATTTTTTATTTAACATTTGTTGACCGGGAAAGTCTGACTAGGTTCCACAGATCCTGTTTTCAGCGGAGGCCCGGGGAGAAACGCTCCAGAAATTGAGGAATTGTTTCTTCAGTAGTCACCGACACCATGGATGGTTGCTGAATGGTTTCCATGAACAACGTAGTGCACTGTGAGACACCCTGGGGATCCTATCTAGTGCTGTCCTAAATTTAAAAGGCCAGATCCCCTGGTGCTACATGTTTCTCAGTTAAGGCAGTACTTGGAGATGCTAGTTATTTTGTCTTCATCATATGTCGGAATGTTGAAGTCTCTTGGTAAATTATGTGATAGAAATAGGAAAAAAGTGGTGCCTGTATTATTTCCTCTCTCTTTCATTTATAACTTAATTTATTTTTTGTATCTCTCTCTAACACTAAGGACTTAACATACAACGCTCCTCCAATTTAGTCCTATTATTGCATCTTGCTTAACTCTAACCTGCATTGTATGAATTATGCAGTATTATACAATGACTGGCCATTAACATTCAAAAACGAGTACTCCTGATTTGTCAGCCCAGCCAGCGTGCCTATTGTAAATCAGGCATATACCAATGGAAAGAAGTCTGGGCGCCCGGACTTTTTTCTATTACCATATGCTGTAACTTAAGTTTTCTTCACCATAAAAATTAGAAATCAGACAGTCCGGAAGTTCGAGAGAGACAAAGTGGAGGAAATATTAGGAAAATCAGGTATGTTATTCAAAACTAAAGAAATGTACCCGATTTTCCTTGTATTTTCTCCATCCTGTCTCTCGTACCTCTAAAGTGTCTGAATTTCAATATTATTTAAAAAAAAAAAAAAAAAAAAAAAAGAAAAAGAGCAACAGAGATGTTCTTTCTCCGATGCTTCCTTTCCAAAACACTGATGTATTGCGTAAGTATGGGAGCGCAAGTCCCATACGCATGTGCAGTACATCAAAAAAAAAAAAAAAAAGAAAGGCAGCAGGATATCCAACGAAAGTGGAAGAACACCATGGAGCCGTCATACAAAGATATACTTTTTTTCTTAAATAATGTCATTGTACAATAGCAGTAACCAACACCGTGGTGTGGTATACTGAAGATTTACCCACAGTTGGCTTTGTTTAATCACTCAGCCTTCGCTTTCATGATTAAGCCACAACAACCATAGGTAAATCTTCGCTATACCACACCCACATAGTCTGTTATTGCTATAATATTTTTGCAGTTAAGTAAAAATCCTGTTAGAATTAACTCTGACTGTGATCTGTTTTTATAATTCTGTACATTAATGTGCCATAATATGGAAAGTGTAAAGAAGCTGGTTTCCATTTAAAATATTTCTTTGCTTAAAAATGATGTATGCCTTTTACTTTGCAAAATGAGCTGCTCTGGAGACTAAATGTATTTGCATCTACAGTCTTGGTCAGACCTGTTTTCTTTCCAAAGCATTTTAAGCTTCCTGTTGGGTAATAAAGACCATTTGTTGTTTAAAATTCTTTAAAGTATGTTCAGTTTTGGTTTGCATTTGCAATGTAATATAATATGCTTAAACTTGGTGACTTTTAACAAAGAGTTGATTCAGCAAGGGAAGTTGAGGATCACTTTAGGGGCACTACTTAGTTTCAGTTCACAGCATCCTTTATTAAGAGGGCTCCCATTGTTCAGAGTGATGCTTCATAATCATAGAATAATGTATGCCTGGCTGTGCGTCAGAAGCTGATACAGAGGTCATATTCTGAGTGTAGGTTTTCCAGACGCTGACAGACCAGACATGTACATTTGACTGCATATCTGGTAGTGTGAGTAAGCATCACATCAGGTGTTTTATGACTGAGGAAAAAAAGAAAAACAATCTAGCAAAATTCAGCCCAATTATAATGCATATTCCTGTCTGTATTTAAACGGTCTGCAGCTTAATGGTTTGTATAGAAGGTAGCCTACTGCTTTCCTTTGTCATATTGAACTGGTAAAATGTTTTGTGAAAAAGTGATTTACACCAGCTGAGCTGTAATGAACCGCAGCTTGATCATTCTTACAGGTGTGTCATATACACACACACACACACACACACACACACACACACACACACACACACACACACACACACACACACACACACACACACACACTGCTACATAAATACTTTCAGATACTGAAAGTGAAATTTGCTTATAAAAATGCTACATTCGCAAAGGAGAGGTTGAGGGAGAAACCTTTCAATTTCTTCATTAGCAACTTTTTGACCTTCTAGAATTGATTTAAATGTAGTGCAGTATATATCTCCTTTTTTTTTTAATTATGTTGTACAGCCCTAGAGATTTTACTAAACATTGTTGCTTTGTTTTAGGGCATCAAGTTCTTAAAAGTGTGGGTGGGCAAATGCTTGTAAAATGCATTGCTAAGTCATCATACTCCTAACTCTTAAGCTCTGTTCACTGTGAACTGAGTGATGCAGTGCAAACTGTCCTCTAGATTATCACAAACATTCTTTCCTACGTGTTTAACAAGATAAGGTCAAATATGTCAGCACTGCAGAAATTAAGGAAAGCATAAATATGCTTTGGCTCATCCTGCCTTACCTACTTTAAGAAATACAAGTTTACACTCGAAGATTCTTTGTTGGTCAAGTTATCACTTTTGGGGTTACAGATACACATTTCTAAATTGTTACACATGTCTAGATGGAGCATAGTATGCCACTGCAGAAGAGATATTGGAAAAATACTTTAGAAAGATTTAAGAAGGACATGAACTTGTACATGTGTGTATATTCTAGGGTATTATGCAGAGTGTACGTGTGTGTGTGTGTGTGTGTGTGTGTGTGTGTGTGTGTGTGTATAACATATATTGTGTGGAAAAAAAAAAAAAAAAAAAAAAAAAAAATTAGGAAAACAAAGCTGAACCCCAAGCCAAGCTAGGTCTCTACTTCAAGAGCAGAAAGAAAGAACTAAAGATTGTAAACAAGTGGTGATCATGTAGAGAAATAAAAATAAAAGCCATGGATCTTTTCTGAAGAATTCTTTATTAAAGTCATTTTGGCAGATAACTGCTGTTAAGCCTTGGTTATTTAAACACTGATACTAATGAATTTAACCTTTTAATACAATAATAAAATAATCGTCACAGCTGTATAATAATACTTCATAAATATTAAAATTCCATTCTTTTGAAACCACTTGTTCTTATAGGTTAAAATTCCAGCCTAGATTTGCAAAATATTGTGGTGTTTGTGTGATTGATAAGGATGTCGTATACAATAAGTTATTTGGATTGATGGGATGGGTGTTAGTAGGCGACCTTCATTGGTAGAGGTATTGAAGGATTGGCCAATAGAACGGCGGTCGTGAGTTATGATACTGGTGAGTGATGACAGGAGGGGGTAGGATGGAAAGGACCAATAAGGGAGCAGGAAGGGGGCGAGTGAAGATTGGCTAATTCCATGCAGCTGGTGCCTTTTATTGGTTGTAAAAATCATTGGGCAAGGCAAATTCTGTGCTGTATGGGGAAAAAAACCTCCATGAAGTGAGAGTCGAGTTTAACTATGTGCTTAATGATACTTCTCAAAGAAAAAAGGGCTGTAAGAAGATAGGAACTCTGCCTGAGCGTGAACTATGCCATCAACAACCCGCTTAGCACGAGCCCCAAACTGAGCGGAAAAAATGATCAGGGAAGTCGAGCTGTAATGTGCTGTGCAATCACACCGACCAGCTAATAAAGAAAAATGCAACGCAATTAAAAATAAAGTTCCAAACTAAAATAAAAATTGAATAGCAAAGGATGAAGATAAGTCTAACAGTTATGTGATGGGTGGAGGCATGTAAAGCGCTTTTGCCATCTATTCATCAGATTTGCCAACATAATTTTAATCTCTGGGTAAAACCTAAAGAACCTTAGAGATTAAGGAGCATTCCTTATCCACTGTGTGTGTGTTGGAACCTGAGGAGTCTATAAATTTATTTGAAAAAACAACAACGTATAGTTAGACAGTCTTGCAATGCCTAAGGGTGTCAGCATATGAGGGGGAAGAAGCCTGAAGCTACCACCAGTGGATTGTGTGGGGCCAGTACCAACCCTCTTAGGGTTGCATTAGTATGGAAGGATCCTTTGTGGGCTGAGGCAGAGGCTTACCAGAAAATAATCTTCCCATTACTTACTAAAAACAGGAGGCCGATCACCTAAGTTACTTTAGGCAATAGGGCTGTAGAAGAATGAGTGAGGGTGAGAGATGGATAAGAAAATATAACCTGAAAATAGAAGGGAGGAAGTTGCTGTGACACTTATTGGAGGGACAGAAATGAAATCAAAGTAACTGAGTGCAAAGTGCTAAATGCAAGCAGTCTGTAAACAGAGTGTGAGGGCTAGCTTATATAAGAACATAATCTTCCACCTTCATTACCACATACCTCATTCAGGGATCATATGCAGTAAACACCTTATCCCGGTTCTGATAAGAGATGTGAATGGACTTCTCAGAAGATTATGTGATCAGACATGGTTCCCCCCAAACAAAAAGCCTTGACTAAACAGCATATAAACCCCTCAAAAAACTTGCAGAATGTCCAGGTGGTGAGATGTTGCTAATGTAAATGAGGAGGCTATAGAACCACTATAATTTAGCAGGACAAAGAGCTAGAAGGAGGGATGTCAGGGTGGTGATGGGGCCAGCAAGCAATGTGTGTGTGTGGTGGGAATGGGGGTCGAATCTAATAATTGCTTTGGAATGGAAAATAAAGTAAACCATGACGTTTGAGCCCAAAATCAGTATCACAACCAAAAAAGCAAACTAAACAATGACGCAACGTAACATTAGCAATAAACATAGTATAGTGATCCACCTTATTGTCTCTTACGGGTTAAGTCTGTATCCTGTTTGGAAAGTCATGGTCCAGATAGAATCCTGTGACAGTTAAGCAATGATAAAAAGAAAACTTAAAAACCACATTGTGGTAAAGTGTAAACATTTTTTTGAGAAGGCCAGTTGAGCTGGTCAGAGTGTCCATCAGTCGGAGCGCAACATTGCAGTGCCATGGATCCAGTAGTTTGTTAGTAGTAAGCATAGTGGTGTAGCTTCCCAAGTTTCAATATGCTGATGGACATCTGTGTGTTCAGTCCTGGCATTCTACAAGAATCTAGTCAGATTTGCCACTGGAGTTTCTTTCTTTTGAGGAGGTCATTTTGTGGGCCTTGGAAGTCCAGTTTGGGTATACGGTCCAGAATGTGGAAAGAAAATATGTTGTGACCAGGTTTCTCGAGGTTATGCTTAGCTAGCACATTGTAGGGGTGGTTGTATTTTAATGTGCGTCAGGTGGTGAGCGATTCAGGTTTTGAGTTTGTTTGTGGTCTTGCCTACATAGAAGGCTGGACATTAGAACATTAGGTTCTGTAGTCCACGTTTTCAGTGCTGCATTTTCTGTTTTCCAGACTATGGAAGTAACAGTTGACATTAGGTCAGGTGAATTCAGGGCTGTTGCTCATACAGCAACAGCAGTATCTGCATTTGGGGGTTCGCATGGGTAGGTCCCTTGGGGAAGGTCAGTGGGGATCTCTGTAACGAATAGTCCTTTTCTAAGAAATGTCAGCTATTCTTATTCCTACAAATGTTGAACCTGGGTATATCATGTAAGATATCCTTCAGCGCTGGATTTTTGCTGATAATAATCCAGTTGTCTTTTAAAATGTCCACTAGGCTTCTGTAATCTGTTGAGTAGGTGAAAGTAATGGAAACATTTCTAAGTCCTCTTGCAGGGTTCCTCTTTCTCTTGCTTTCTTTATCAGTGAAGTCTGGGTTCTTAAGTTTCACTGCGGTTGCTTTCCTTTGCGTTTTCCTAGAAGTTTTTAGGTGGTGATGGGTTTTAGTATACCGTGAATGGATCTTTTACTGTATCCACGTGCTAGAAAATCTTTTTCCAGGTTAATTATGTTTGTTGTAAAATTTTTCAGTTCCATGGAAACGCACATCATCCTTAAGCCCTGTGATTTGATAATGTTCTTCTTTGTTTTGAAAGAATGCATGCTGTCCCTGTGCAGCAATAGGTTTACACTTGTTGGCTTTTGAAACAGATTTTTGGACAGTGATGAGGAGTCCTTGGTTTTAGTGACTTGTACGTTAAGGAAGATTGCTTTGTTCTTGTGGTAAGTGTGGGTAAACTTCAGGAAATCTGTTGATTTATCTATGTGCTCGAAGAGGTCAAGTAGTTGCTGTTCGATGTCTTTCCACATGATGAAGATTCTTCTGTGTAGCTGTAGTAGCAGCCCATGTGCTGAAAAAATGGGGAGTCGTAGACGTGTGCCTTTTCCCACATGCCAAGGGCTGTGTTTTCTAGACTGGGTACCATGGCAGCCCCCATTACAATATCCCATTTTTGCCTATGATAATCCTTGTTGAAGCAGAAGTAGTTGTTCTCTGAGTATTCTTAGGAACGTAGTGATGGTCTTGATTCCCTGGGCACTGCTATTCTCTTGTTCAGTGAAGGATTCTACTATGGTCTTGATGTAGTAAAAGTGTGGAAGCAGTGTGTATAGGGTTTCCACATCAGTAGTGACAGGATAGGAATGCTCGTTGACTTGTATGTTACGGATTGTCTTGAGAAAGTCCCCAGTGTCGAGGATAAAGGACAGGTTTCTTTTGCCTAATGATTGTGTCTGCACTTCTAAGTAGATGGAAAGTGGTTCAGTAATACTTCCTTTGCTGGCAGTCACAGGTGTGTGTGGTGGGTCATTGATGCATTTATGAGGTTTGGGGATCCCGATGAACTTGGGCAGTTATGGTTCTGAAAAGGTGACAAAGTCCAGTAGGCGATCAGTGAATGTGTGTAAATAAGCACATTCACACTCTGGTACAGGTCTCTGTATCACACATATGCATGCATATACATGTATTTAGTTATATTTCTCTAAATGTAAATGTGCAATATGTGTACTCCTGATATCATTTGTATTACAAGAGAGTTGTACTCGTTAGTAGTGAAGTCACAAGTGAAATATATGACTGCATCCCCCAATAAGTGTTGTCCAACCCTTGTACCCGCCTTACATGTATTTTTGTAACTTAATTTCTTTTTTGGGTGGAATTTTATTATTATCCTTTTTAATTTTTGCAAGAGCATTATGGAGTGTATGGTGATGCCATTGTTAGTTGCTACCTCAAAACTCTTGTTTCTTGGCTGCAGTGGCTTCTGCTTATAGTTCTGTTTCCCTAAGATGTGCTATTTTCCTTCAGTATTAGAAAGTCAGGTAGGCATGTTAATTGGCAGTCCTTCAAATTCTCCATGGGAGAGTGTCTGTGTGTGTCTGTCTGTCTTGATTTGGGACTAGTTGTCTGCCTTAGTCCTAATCATTGCTGTGATAGATTACTTCTCCATGACCCTGAAATGAATAAAGTGGGCATCTGAAAATGAGTGAATGTGTTTGTAAAGAAAGAAAGTGTGAAATACAGGAGACATTTTCATATTTTAGCAACCAACCTCAATAGGTTTTGTTAGATTTTTGTATTTCTTGACTTCATTCCTGGCTGTAATGTCAAATTGCATACATCTTTAGTGTTACATTTACACAGGCCACTGTATCTCTCAGTATTTGTACTTCTTGATTTCTCTAGTTAACTTCTAGCTTAGTCTTGCACATAGGAGGTTACTAGGCTGATGGCCCTGGGGCACTAGCCTAGAGTTTATCCCCAGAAAGAAACCTCAGTCAGCACCTGTCATCTCTGTCAGTGAGGGAAACAGGTGGTACCCCTGGGACATATTTGTGGATGTCCTTCAAGGATGCATCTGCAGTCCTTACAAATGGGTTGTCCTGTCGTCAGGCAGCCCTTCGGTCGGCCGGATTCCAAAGTCTGGGTCTGGCCTCGGCTGATGTCGCACTTCACCCGACGTCATAGCTGCAGTTATTCGGGTATAAAGGCATCAGCCGACGCCATCTTCCTCGGTCTTTCTTGCCGCGTGGCGCCCGAAGCAGAAGCTGTTCGCAAGTGCCGGTCGGTCAGAACCAGAGATTACTACTTCCGAAGACTTCAAAAAAGCTACCGAAGACTTCAAAAAAGCTAAGTACCCCGTTGGGGACTCTTTCTTGCCTCAGCCGATGTCAGAAAAAGTGAATAACTGTTTAACTTGTGGGAAACAAATACCTCATAAAGATTTCCACTCTTACTGCTTACCCTTGTCTAGGCCCAGACCACGACGTAGCAGCTTGTCTAGCCTGTGCTTCTTTTAACCGGCGGACGCTTAGACGCCGGTTGGAATTTGCTGAGGAGTTTTTCGGCTCCGATTTTGCTTACATTATGCCGTCGGATCCTCCGACTACGCAAATTTCTAAAAAGCGCAAGGAAAAGGACCGACACTCGCGGTCTCGGTTTCGGCTGAAACCGAGTCCACGGTTCTTCCTTCGGCTGAAAGTGTTCCTCCTACCAAGGCCTCATCCAGCATGGTGGAATCTGCTTCTGAAATACCACCCGCTCTTGCAGGTTCACAGGATTTATCTGATACTATCCCCTTGGATATTACTACCCCTGCACGTGGAGCTGCTAGGCCACCTGCATCCATGTCGATTAAGGCCTTTGCCAGGGCTAAAGCAGCAAAATCTACCAAAACTGTGCCTGCTAAGACCCCCTCTCACAGGCCTAGCTCTAGTTCACAAATGCTTAGTCTTGCAGAGGATCTCATTTCTTTGATCCGGGGATCCCAACCTCACCCAGACAGGGCCTCTCACCCATCTCCAGAGAAGAGGCCTAGAGCAGAGCCCCCTGAGCCAGTTTCTACAGATGACTCCTCTGATGAATCAGATAATTCTAACCCTCCAGAGGGCCCTTTTTCTCCTTATGAGGACTCTGATGCAGAAGAGTCCATTCCTTCTGCCTCTCCGCCTGAGGAATTTTCCTTTGGGGAAACCTTGCATGCTATGAGGGAACAATTTCAATGGCAGGGCCAGGATTTTACAGACTCTAGGAAAAGGCTTAGAACCTTTCTGCATTTGCCACAGCATAGGCCTTTAGCCATTCCTCCAGTACTTACTGTTGTGGATGATGCATTTAATGATGCTTGCACTGCTCCTGATTCTCTTCCTCCAGCCCCTGCTAAGCCCGATATATACTACAGGGTTCCGGACACACATTATCATTTGTATAAGGCTCCTCTTGCAGATCCCGAAACTATCTCCCAGGGACCCAAGGCTGCAGCAGCTACCTCTGCCAAAAATCCCCTCCCCTCTGAAAGGGAATCTAGGGCCTTAGAGAGATGGGGTAAAAAAGTTTACACTTCTGCTACTCTTTCAGCTAGAGCCTTGAACTGTCAATTCCACATGATTCGGTATCAGGAATTTATGTTAGATCAGTTAACTAAAATCTGTCCTCTGATGAACCATTAGACAAAAAATCTGTTCAGGAAATGGTACATAACATTCAGCAGGTCAGTAATCATTCTTTAAAATGCGGTTATGATGCACTGGAGGCTTCCTTTAGATCAGCCATGACTGGTACAGTGATCAGAAGACATGCATGGTTAAAAGAGCAGTCCTTACCAGACCATGTCAAATCAAAGCTCCTAGATGCTCCCATGGATAAGCTCAATTTGTTTGGCTCCCCTGCACAACAGGTGCTCAAGAAGGTGGAAGAGAAAGCGAAATCTGTCCAGACAGTCAAAGATTTCTTGCAGGTCCAGCCTCCAAGGTTTAGCAGGAACTGGCCTTCCAAGAATTGGTCCTTTCCAGACACCCACAGAGCTCAGAGAGGCAGGAATAGGTGCTCAAGAGGCAGGGGTCAATCCAGAGGTGCCTACAGGGGACGTCAGTGGCAGGCTAACAACCAGCGAGGTACAGCCACAGATCCTGCCACCACCACAGGACAATCACAGTGACTTGGCTCTGGCACCGCCTACCAGGGAACAACTAGATGCACCCTTAGGCGGGAAGCTAGCCTTATTTTCAGTAAACTGGCATTACATCACAGGAGACAAATGGATTTTACAAACAATAGACCAAGGTTACAGGTTTCACTTCCATACTCTACCAAGGAAGAGAGGAATGCCAAACCTACCTCCAAATCAGAAGACAGATGCTCTACAACAAATAACTCACTTACTAAGGATGAGAGCTGTAGAAAGGGTACCATCTATGGAACAAGGACAAGGATTTTACTCCAGACTCTTCCTGGTACCAAGAAAAGAAAACCAATGGAGACCTATTCTCGACCTGTCCGCTTTAAACGCATACCTCATTGTACCAAAATTCAAAATGCTGACCTTACAGCAACTTCTTCCCATGCTGGGCAAGGAGTCTTGGCTGGTAACTCTAGATCTCATGGAGGCATACCTGCACGTCCCCATACGACCAAATTGCAGAAGATACCTCAGATTTCTTGCAGGATCAGAGCATTATCAATTCTCAGCATTGCCCTTTGGCTTATCTACTGCGCCCAGAGTATTCACGAAATGCCTGGCTTCAGTAATTGCTCATTGCAGGCTTCAGGGAATTCAAATTTACCCTTACCTGGACGACTGCTTGTTACAAGCGGACAACAAAAACAAATTAACAAAAGATTTGCAAAGGTCATTCATCTACTGCAAGCCCTGGGATACACAGTCAATATAAAAAGTCAAGGCTGATACCATCCCAAAGGATAACCTTTTTGGGTGCAGAGCTGGACACATCAAAGCAGATGGCATTCCTAACAGTAGAAAAACAGGAGCAACTCCCTCTCTACTTCATGGCATTAACAAAGCAGAACCAGCTAACAGCAAGAAAAGTCCTGCAAGCCCTGGGTTACATGGCATCCTGCATAATATTGATTCCACATGCCAGACTACACATGAGAAAACTACAGTGGTACCTGAGGAATTTATGGTCTCAGCACAAGCACAGCCTAGAAACCCAAATTCCAATAATTCCATGCCTGAAGCAAGAATTCCAATGGTGGGCTCAGGCCTGTCAATCAAACAAAGGGCTGCCCTTCCACAGCACTCAACCAAGCCAGACCATAACAACGGACGCCTCAGACCTCAGTTGGGGGGCGCACATGCTGGACAAGTGCATACAAGGCTTATGGACTCAAGACCAGCTGCACCTACACATAAATCAAAAGGAAATGCTGGCAGTAAAACTGGCAATCCAGGCATTCAGACCATTCCTTCAACAGGGTCAACTGTTGATAAGAACGGACAACACCACAGTTATGTGGTACATCAACAAGCAGGGAGGCACACATTCATACCCTCTATGCCGGATGGCAATGGACTTATGGAACGTGGCCCTGAGCTTCAACATTCAGTTACAAGCAATTTTTGTGCCAGGAAAAGAAAATATTCTAGCAGACATCCTAAGCAGAACTACCACGGATGCCCACAAATGGAGGCTGCATCCGGACATCTTCAAAACCATTACAGGAAAATGGGGACTACCAGAAATAGACTTATTTGCATCCCCACACAATCACCAGCTGAAGAAATTCTGCACGAGGATGTACCACCCCCTTGCTTGGAAAGTGGACTCCCTATCTTTCAGTTGGAAAAACCTGACAGCATATGCATTCCCACCTCTTCCTTTGATGCACAAGGTGCTACTGAAGATCAAAGAAGACCGTCCAAGGATCATCCTGATAGCTCCAGACTGGCCAAGGCAACATTGGTACCCATTGCTGAGGAGTATGTCTCGGGAACAAATATGACCTCTGCCCCTAGTTCCCTTGCTGCTGACACAGAACAACTTCAAAACCCTGCATCCAAACCTGAAAACACTGCAGCTGGCTGCCTGGAACATTGCTTAAGAACAAATAATCCAGAATTATCTCAAAGAGTTAAAGACATAATCTTGGAGGCTCGCAGACCCTCAACAAGAAAAAATTATTCAGCAAAATGGAAAAGATATCTTACTTGGTGTACTGCAAAAGGAGAGAATGTGTCACTGGTAAACATAGCTAACATCCTGGAATACTTGGCAGAGCTCTTCCATAATGGCCTGTCCTATTCTTCCATTAAGATTCATGCATCAGCTATTTCAGCAGAATACAACTTGGATCCTCCAGTCTTCTCACATCCTCTGCTCAGGCAGTTTCTAAGAGGAATTAAAAATGTAAAACCACCAAGAAAGCCACCATTGCCAGCATGGGACTTGAACTTTGTGCTAGAAAAGTTGACACTACCTCCTTTCGAGCCAGCAGCAACAGCAGAATTGCAGTACTTATCATGGAAAACTGCTTTCCTGCTTGCAATCACTTCAGCACGAAGGGTTTCTGAACTACAGGCATTAATGGCAGTACAGCCCTTCCTGATTTTCCATCAAGATAGAGTGTCCATGAGAACTAATCCTACTTTTATGCCAAAGGTGGTCTCCAGGGTATCTTTGAACCAAGCTATCCACCTGCCTACATTCTTCCCCAACCCACAGAACAGGGGAGAAAGACTGTTGCATACCTTGGATGTACATAGACAATTACGCTACTACCTGGACAGGACCAAGAATAATAGAAAAACTGACCAGCTACTGGTAGCATATGCAACAGGAATGGAAGGAAAAGCAATTTTGAAACAGACAATCTCTAAGTGGATAGGGAATTGCATTAGATTTTGTTACTCTTACCATGGAAAGAAAACTCCAGAAGACATCAGACCTCACTCTACAAGGGCTACAGCCACTACCACAGCCTTTTTACGAGGAGTGGCTACCAAAGACATTTTAGAGGCTGCTACTTGGAGCTCCGTGCATACATTTGCCAAGCATTATAATTTACCCTTATACTCCAGATCCAGAGCAGGTTTTGCCACTGCTGTTTTGCAAGGGATCTTAACTACACCATAATCTTATTACTCCTCCTCCCCCAGTTTGACTATGGTATTCTACCCATTTGCAAGGACTGCAGATGCATCCTTGAAGGACATAGTACAGTTTTGTACCTACCATAAATGTAGATGTCCGATAGGCATGCATCTGCAGTCAGGATTACCCTCCCTCCTTCCCCTCTGAGGTACTCCTAGGGTATTTACCCCTCTTTTAGCTAGCTGGGGGAATCTATTATGGTGTATTTGTTTGTATATATGTATATACATGTTTATTTTTATTTTGCTCTCTTATTTGGAATCTTTTGCAATTATCCAAATTGGCCTTCCTAGAGGGCACCTGGCATCTGGGGCAAGAAACACTGAGGAAGATGGCGTTGGCTGATGCCTTTATACCCGAATAACTGCAGCTATGACGTCGGGTGAAGTGCGACATCAGCCGAGGCCAGACCCAGACTTTGGAATCCGGCCGACCGAAGGGCTGCCTGACGACAGGACAACCCATTTGTAAGGACTGCAGATGCATGCCTATCGGACATCTACATTTATGGTAGGTATAAATCTGTACTTTTCCAATCCACTTATCAAGGTTGAGCTTGAAAAGTGTCAGTGAGGTGCTCTGTTTGACATGTATGGGAAGTCTGTTCCAGAGACGGGGCAGCCTCTGAGAGACAAACCTGTCCCTCTAGCAGGTTTTGTTGATATCTCATATTAGATTCAGGCCTTTTGAGTGTGTAATGCATGAGGAGTTAGACTTATGGATATGGAGCATCTCTAGTAGGGCAGGGTCTGAAATTGCCTTTTAGGTGAGAGACAGATCACCCCTGAGTAATCTGTACGATGCCGAACAGTGATTTGAGCCAGTCCGCTTAGGACAGGTGTTGCAGGCCATGGAGTCTCTTTTTGTGAGATATTTCAGTGGCCTTTCCAGTTGGTGCAGATGTTTAGAGAGGTACATACCAAACAAGGCATTGTACTCTATTATTGGTTTAATGAGGGAGGAGTATAGAGAGGTAATATACTGCCTTACTAAAGTGCAGAATTCTGTATTATTACCTTCTCACTCTCCTCAGCTTTCTAGATCATCATTACTATGAGTCTTGTTTTTTTTTTTTTTTTGCATTTGCTCTTTTTATTTTTTTCTTTGGCCTGCAATCTTTGTAAAGTGGCTTGCCCTTTCTGTTTGTTTTTTCAAAATGGTTATGCTTACTGCATGTTACACATTTTACCTATAGCTGGTACTGTCACTTAAATAGATATTGAACAACATATTACTTTCATTGTGATTTGTAACATTTTTCTTTGTTTGTTTGTTTTTTGTTTTATCTCTTTCTGCCTGATCAGTTAATTCTCTCCTGGTTTGTTTAATTTACTGATTTTTTTGTTCATATTTCCTTTTCTTGTATTCCTTGTATGCCTAGGGAACAGACAGGGTAAAGCAAGTTATCTACAGTTCCATCTTGTTCAGCTAAGGCTGTCATCTTTGCCTTCAACTGCTGTTGAATTTTGTTACCTGTTTCCATTTCTTTTGTCATTATTTGTAAATTCAGTTTATTTCTAAATACATTCCTGTGGACTTGTCTTTTCTTTTATATCATAGTGTCAGTTACATATTCTGCACTGTTGGGCTCACAGTAGTTGTCTGACACATCTTGAAACTTGATATCTGGTGCCGTATCATAAATTTTATTGCTATGTGTAAAAGTGAAGCCTATGGTCTGTCACTTATGAAAATATTTTATACAGTTGCATAATTTCTGAATCATGCTAATATCTAGTATCAGAATTATGCTACATTATCTTCTTCTCTTGTCAGTGCGCTACTGCCAGTAAAAGGTTGTCAGGTTTGAGGCCACTACAGATATTTGTTGTATCACTTGTATGATAAGTTTTGGTCGTTATTGCTCTCCATGTCACTCTTGTGTGCCTTGTTCTGTTGAGCACTCTTTCCTTATGACAGACTCCTATAAAAACACTTGAAAACTATTTAGCTTAGTTTTTTTCTTCAGTTTATTGCATTTTATTGCGGGGAAATCACTTGCAGCTATTAAAATGATATGATAAAGCAGGCTATTTCCATTGTAAAATATGAAATAATTGATATACTGGATGATACTGGAAGTAACTAGAATGAGACGGAATGAATGTCTTTATCTGTTAATTACCTAAAATTCTGCTGAACAGATGCCAGTCTGGGCCAAGTCGTCTTGTACATTTTACAATAAAGTCAGCAAACTGTAGTTCAGTTAAGAATACTTTATAATATACAGTGAAGGTAGATGTCAACAATATCTGAATAACATAATATTCTGGAATGCTGTTTAACAGTAACAGTGCTGATAAATATATCCAAAGGTTCTGTGAGTATATTCTGATTCTCCTGAATATCAGCTGAAACAGTATTTTCCTTCTGAATAGTGTCATTAATATTCTTGAATACTCAGTATTTGACCCGACGTCTGCACTTGGACCTGGACCAGACCAGAAAGGTTTTAAATATTTATTTTTTATTTTATTTTATTTGTTTTTGTTATTATGCCAAAACAAACAAAGGGTCTCATTTTAGATCTCAGTATCCTAAACATCTTTATTCTAATAGAAGCCTTTCAGATTGCTAGGGTGTAGTCTATTCCTTCCTTGTGTGTCAGGAGAATGGATGTGTTCTTTGGACTTTCATTATGCCTGCTTCCACATCAAGGTCATCAAGTAGCCAAGGATGCTTCTGCTTTTTGATTCAGTCAGCTGTTGCCATTTCAGATATCTCTCCTTATAACGGGTCTCTTTCCTTATGACTCTTCTGTGTCCCTGAGGTACTCACAAAGTGCACATCAGTGGCAGCGCCTTACTTTAAAAGTGCACAAAATTGAGATATTCTTGTGTCTGGACAAATGGATCCTTGTTGCTTGCACCATCTCTAAAGGATCTGGAGAACAAAAGGGAGTCTACACAAGCTGTTTAGTTTTCTTGGAGTAACGTTGAACCTAAAAAATCCCACTAGATGTTCATCGTGCATGCAGCTGCAGTCATAACAGATGGGTTATCCTCCCGTCAGGCGGGTCCTCGGTCGGCCGAATTCCAAAGTCTAGGTCCGGCATTGGATGTCATCGCTTCTTCCCTGACGTCAGTGCGGCAGGGGTATAAAAGAACCAGCCGACGCCATTTTCTTCAATCTTTCTTGCCGCGCGGTGCCCAAAGCAGAAGCAGTTCGCAAGTGCCGGTCGGCCAGCTCCTGAGATTACGAATATTTTTCAGCCGAAGTCTTCTTGAAAGCTAAGTACCCCGTTGGGGAAACTTTTCTTGCCTCAGACCGATGTCAGACAAAGTTAATAATTGCATTTCATGTGGGAAGCAAATACCGCATAAGGATTTCCATTCCTTCTGCATTCCTTGCTTAGGCCCAGACCACGACGTCTCGGCCTGTCGTTTCTGTGCTAGATTCAACAAATGCACTATTAAGCATTGGGCGGAGTTCGCCCAACACTATTGGTAAAAAATTTAATTACATTATGTCGTCCGATACTCAGACTCCAGTTTTGAGTAAAAGACGCAAAGATAAGGACCGACATACGAGGTCCGCAACTTCTACTGACACCACGCTAAAGCCGGCTACAGGTTCTCCGGTTCTCAGCGAGGCACCTACACAGCCCCTGAGTACCGATGACAATTCTTTAGCGGTGTCTTCTGTGCCCAAGGTCGCAGGCTCCTCGGCCACCACCCCGACTACAGGTAGCGACACCACTCTTGGCGGGGAAACTCAGAGTTTAGACAGGCCTGCCACCTCTTAAGGTGTCTTCAGGCCTTCTTCTTTTTCCATTAAGGCTTTCACAAAATCTAAAGCAGCCATGAAAACTAAAAGACAAGCTCCACAGAGCCCCTCTCAAGGCCCCATGCCTTAAAAACAGATGCTCAAAATGGCTGAGGATTTGATTACTCTTATCAGGGGTTCTCAACCCCCCTCGGACAAAAGGCCCAGATTGGAGGAAGACTACCCTTCCTCGGACCAGGCCTGCATTACCTCAGAACATTCTGAAGACCAGGAATATTCATACTCCCCTGTTGAAGATTCTGATGCGGAGGAGTCCATTCCCTCTGTCCCCCCCCCCCCCAGAGGACTATTCTTTTGGGGAAACCTTGCATACCTTGAGGGAACACTTCCACTGGGAAGGCCAAGATTACTCAGATTCCAAGAAAAGGCTCAGGGATTTTCTCTTGCTTCCTCAGCACAGGCCTCTGGCTATCCCTCCTGTCTTAGACATACTAGATGATGTGTATTCAGAGGCCAGCCTTAACCCAGATTCTTTACCACCAGCTCCTGTTAAGCCTGACAGGTATTACCGGGTTCCTGATTCACACCAATTCCTGTACAAAAGCCATGCTGCTGACCCAGAAACTATTTCACAGGGTCCCAAGGGAATTAAGGCCTCTACTGCCAAAAACCCATTACCTTCAGAGAGAGATTCCAGAGCTTTAGAAAGGTGGGGGAAAAGGTATACACCTCGGCCACTTTAACCATGAGGGCATTAAACTGTCAGTTCCATATGTTAAAGTATCACCAGTTTTTGTTATCTCAGTTGAAAAGCAAAATGTCACAACCTGAACAACCAGACTTGAAGGAGTTGCAGGATTTGTTGCATAGTGCAGAGCAAGTGGGTAAACATACCTTGCAATGTGGTTTTGATGCTTTAGAGGCCTCATGTAGAGCTGCTGTTACAGGGTCTGTCATACGTAGACATGCTTGGCTCAAAGAGCAAACCTTACCAGATCATGTCAAAGCTAAATTACTAGATGCACCTCTTCAAAAAGATGTATTGTTTGGTGTTAAAGCTGAGGAGGTATTAAAGAAAATGGAGGAAAAGGCAAGATCAATGCAAACAGTGAAAGATTTCCTACAGGTACAACCTCCATGTTTCAGCAGAAACTGGCCTTCAAAAAATTGGTCCTTTCCAGCCACAGACAGACCTCAAAGAGGTAGATACAGGCGCCCGAGGGGCAGAGGGCAATCTCAAGGATCATTTAGAGCCAGTCAATGGCAAGCACCTACACCAAGAGGTGGAGAGGATAGATCACAGCCATTCAGAAAGCAGACACAATGACTTTCCCCTTTGCATGCCAAGCAAAGCTTTAATGGCAGCACCTTTAGGCGGAAAACTGGCATTATTTTCGAAAAATTGGCATATTGTCACAAAAGACAAATGGATCCCTGGACATTATAGACAGAGGCTACAGATTCCACTTTCACACCCTTCCAAAAATGAGAGGCATGCCAAACCTGCCACAGAATCAAAGGGCAGAGGCACAAAAACAAATTTCAGCTCTCATGGACATGAAAGCTATTCAAGAGGTACCTGCACGAGAACAGGGTCAAGGTTTTTATTCCAGACTATTCCTGGTACCAAGGAAGGACAAAGATTGGAGACCTATTTTGGACCTATCCATCCTAAACACATATTTACTCGTACCAAAATTCAAGATGTTCACATTACAGCAGCTTCTTCCCATGCTGGGCAAGGAGTCTTGGCTGGTAACATTGGACCTCAAGGAGGCATACCTGCATGTCCCTATCAGACAAGATTGCAGAAGATACCTCAGATTTCTTGCAGGTTCAACCCATTATCAATACTCTGCATTGCCCTTTGGCTTATCTACTGCACCCAGAGTGTTCATGAAATGCCTGGCATCAGTAATTGCCTACTGCAGACTTCAAGGGATACAAATATACCCATATTTGGACGACTGCCTGATCCAAGCGGACAGCAAGCACATACTTCTGAAACACCTGGCGTTTGTAATAAAGTTGTTGAACTTTCTGGGATACACAGTCAACAAAAAGAAATCAAAACTAATACCCTCTCAAGCAATAATTTTCCTGGGTGCCAGCTTGAATACAAACACCCAGATGGCCTACCTCACGCCAGTAAAACAAGGGCAACTATTTCAATACTTCAGAAAAATGGCAACCTTCACCAGGCTGACTGCAAGGAAAATCCTGCAGGCTCTGGGATTCATGGCATCTTGCATCCTGCTAATCCCATGTGCAAAGCTGCATATGAGGAAACTTCAATGGTACCTAAAAAACTTATGGTCTCAACACAGCCACAGTTTGGAAACAATTATACCACTCATTCCATGTCTCCAAAAGGAATTTCTGTGGTGGGCTCAAGCATGCCAAAGAAACATAGGTCTCCCATTCTGCATGCCTCAAGCAAATCAAATCATCACAACAGACGCCTCGGACTACGCCTGGGGGGCGCACATGACAGATCAGTGCATTCAGGGCAAATGGTCCCAAAAAGAAAAGCACCTACACATCAATCAAAAGGAAATGCTAGCAGTGAAAAATGCTATTATGGCCTTCAAAGACCTACTGCATCCAGGCCAACTATTGATAAGGACAGGCAACACCACAGTGATGTGGTACATAAACAAACAGGGAGGAACTCATTCATATCCCCTGTGCAGACTAGCCATGTCTCTTTGGAACACTGCTCTGGAATTACAAATCCAACTTCAAGCACAATTCCTCCCAGGCAAGGAAAACACGCTGGCAGACAACCTAAACAGAAATATGACAGATCCACACGAATGGAAGTTGCATCCTCAAGTTTTTGCAAAGATTATTCAAGCATGGGGAAGGCCAGACATAGATCTCTTTGCTACCCACAGAAATTACCAATTGAAAAAATTCTGCTCAAGGACCTATCATCCACAGGCCTGGAAAGTGGATGCACTTTCCTTCAGTTGGACAACATTGTCAGTTTATGCCTTTCCACCTCTTCCTCTGCTGCCCAAAGTTCTATTAAAAGCCAGAGCAGACAGGCCAAAGATGATACTCATTGCTCCAGACTGGCCAAGACAACACTGGTATCCACTCCTGAGGAGCCTGACGCATTCCCCACCATGGATCCTGCCTCTAGTGCCTCTTCTGTTGACCCAGCACAACTTCAAAACTCTTCACAGTCAGCTGAAAACACTCAATCTAGCCGCATGGAGGATTCCTTGATTTCCCAACAGACCCTCCTCTCCAAGGAGGTGCAGGATGTCATTTTGGAGGCCTGAAGGCCTTCTACTAGAAAAGCCTACTCCGCCAAATGGAAACTGTTTTGTGCCTGGAATCAGAAAAAGGGACAATACTGGGATACTAAATTTACCTCGAATATTACAGTACCTAGCTGAGATGCTAAACAGTGGACTTTCATTCTCCTCCATCAAAATCCATGCTTCAGCCATTTCTGCACAATACAACACTGATCCTCCCTTATTCTCTCATCCTCTCTTAAGACAGTTCCTCAGAGGGGCTAAGAATATAAAACCCCCAAGGAAGCAACCAGTACCTGCTTGGGATCTCAATTTCATTTTAGAAAAACTGACCCTGCCTCCATTTGAGTCAGCTGCTTCAACAGAGCTGCAATATTTGTCATGGAAAACGGCCTTCCTTCTGGCTATCACCTCAGCACGCAGGGTTTCGGAACTACAAGCCCTCATGGCTGTGCAACCTTTCATCATTTTCCATCAGGACAGAGTTTCCTTACGAACCAACCCTTCCTTTATGCCAAAGGTAGTATCCAGTGTAGCCTTGAATCAGGCTATCCACTTACCTACTTTTTATCCTAATCCACAAAACAAAAGTGGAGAGACTACTACATTCCTTGGACATTCACAGACAGCTTTGTTATTATTTGGACAGGACAAAGCCATTCAGAAAATAAGAGCAACTCTTTGTGTCTTATGCTACAGGTGCTCAAGGAAAGGCTATTTCCAAACAGACAATCTCAAAATGGATAGCCCACTGCATACGCTTTTGTTATTCATTTCATGGTAAAACTGTTCCTACAAGCATCAGATCTCACTCCACAAGGGCCATGGCTACCTCTGCAGCTTTCCTCCGGGGGGTTCCTACCAAGGATATCTTGGAAGCAGCCACTTGGAGTTCTGTGCATACTTTCTCCAAGCACTATCACCTACCACTATACTCTAAATCTAGAGCGGGCTTTGCCACAGCAGTCTTGCAGGGCATCCTTGCTCCTCCTAGTTCCACTTAGTGCCTGCCACCCCTTTTTAGCTTTGGGATTCTACCCATCTGTTATGACTGCAGCTGTATGCACGATGAACATAGTACAGTTTTGTACCTACCATAAATGTAGATGTTTGAGTGCTAATATAGCTGCAGTCCAGGTTTCCCTCCCTCCTTCCCCTCTTGGGACAGGCCTAATGACAAACACCTCCTCATGCAACCTGATTGGGGTATTCTTTTATGGTGTATTTGCTTGCAACTACTGTTTTTTGATTATATTACATTGCATTATTACATAAATTTATGTTTTGCCTTCCTTCTGGGGGCACCTGACATCTGGGGCAAGAAAAACTGAAGAAAATGGCGTCAGCTGGTATTTTTATACCCCTGCCGCACTGACGTCAGGGAAGAAGCGGCGACATCTGACGCCGGACCTAGACTTTGGAATTCGGTCGACCGAGGACTCGCCTGACGGGAGGATAACCCATCTGTTATGACTGCAGCTGTATTAGCACTCGAACATCTACATTTATGGTAGGTACAAAACTGTACTTTTCCAGCTTGGTGTTACAAGTTTATAAGATGCATATTAGGCACTATTTAGTATTAGACATCTGTGCTGCAAGGACAGGATGCTGTCATTTCAACAAGCTTTTGTTTTTCTCTTATAACAGTGAGTTCCAGCAAAGACTTCTCTGAGTCTTAAACCTTATAGCATGTTCAGTTTTTGTACAACATCATGCCAGATTTCACATTGGAGTTAGTACATTGTTAATGTCCAATAGCCCCAACATCTCAAACTTCTTTCCTTTCCAGTTTGAATCTGCGGAGCCTCTTGAGTTAATGTACACTGGTGTGTAGGTCCCGTCAGCCCCATTCCCATGAAGGAGTTGCAGGATTTGTTGCATAGTGCAGAGCAAGTGGGTAAACATACCTTGCAATGTGGTTTTGATGCTTTAGAGGCCTCATGTAGAGCTGCTGTTACAGGGTCCGTCATATGTAGACATGCTTGGCTCAAAGAGAAAACCTTACCAGATCATCCATTCCCATGGATGCATTTGCCAAAGGACACACTTCAACTGGCAGAACGCTCATGGTGTTCGCATTAGGAGTCTAATCAGTGTTCTGGAAATGAGAGCAGTTCTCTTACTCTTGTTTGTCAGGACTCTTTACCCAAGGAGTGGTCTCCAGTCATTCCGACTGGTGACAGTTGTCTGGTATATCAGCAAGCAAGAAGGAATGCAGCTATATCCTCTGTCAGGATGTAGAGTGTATCAGTGGGCTATGAACTTACATCACTTTAGGAAATCCATGTTCAAGGAGATGGTAATTCTCAGGTGATCAGTTACAACTGTTGTCTTTTGTCATGGAGCCAAGATATTTAAAATTTTTTTTTTTTTTACTCTGGTGCACTTGTGTCTCAGATATGCCAGCTTTTATTCTGTTTCTGATTCCCCCTCCGGAGGTTCAGGCCAAGGATGTTGTAGCTTAAGTTGGTCAACAGGACTCCTTTATTCCTTTCACCTGTTTCCTTGGACTTTGAGATAGCTCCCTTTTGGCCTAGACAACTGATTTCCTTTGCTGAACCTGAACCACTTTTCTGCGGAAGCACCTTCATTCATTCTTTGGGTAAATCTAATGTAGAGCCTTGCCCATTAAAATGGCTGCCAGGCTTCGCTAGCTCCATTAAAAACGGAGTTTCCATTGTGCCTTCTTCTCAATGACCCTCTACCTAAAAAACTTGCTAAGATAATAAATAGACCTATTTTTCCATTTGGATGTCAGAAATCCGAATGTAAAGACTTACAAGATGGCTGGACACTGAATAACCGCTTAATTTCAGCTCTTCCAGTGCGAAAGCAAACTCAGAAAAGCGAGCCAGTGAATTTGTCTTTTTGAGTAAATTTCAGTGACTGGCTAGTAAGTGCACTGCCTGGAAGCCAGCAAAGAAGAAACTTAGAGAACCTGAAAGAAAGTCTACCACAAAAGGTGAGGTGAAAACAATGGCTGGGAAGAATCCTGCATCTGTTCAGCAATAAAATGGTTCAGGCTCTAGCTTTGCTGCAATAATCTAAAGGAAAATAAGTCAAATCTGCTCTGAACTGATTAAAATAAAAGGAACACTGAATGTGTATATGAACTGAAATAAAAGGCTGGAAAAAGTGGAAAAAGCTTTAAACAGATTATTGTGACCTGATAAAACTGCAAAAATCAGACGTTGAAATGAAGAGCTGGCTGGCTGAGACTGCTCAAGAAGAAATGTTTCTAAAATGGTAGAATTAAAGGATAGAACACATAGGGAAAACCTGAGATTTTCTCTTGCAACAGAGAAACTGGAAGGAACAGACTGTATTGATTTTCTGAAAGCACAAATAAGTAAGTGAACTGGTATTTCACAGCAGTTGTTGTTAATTGAAAGGGTATATTGTGTGTATGCTCCAAACCTGGCCATGAGAAAGCAGACAAGATCTCTAATAGTAAAGATGGAGTCCTACCAACAGAAAGAGTTGATTCTGATGAAACTGTGTTAGGACAAGGTACTAAAAGTTGGAGATTAGAATATTTGTGAAAAATTACTCAGTGTACACCAGGCAGAAGAGGAGTAAATGCATTCCAGCAGTCAGGGAATGTCATGAGACAGATGTGAGATTCAAGCTACTGTATCCAGCTATCTGAAGAATATATATGTATTTTTTCTGGAGGATCAAAGTAATTTTTGATGCAGAATATGCCAAGGAGGAAATACAGAAGTTTGCCAAACAAAAAAGTGAGCTGTAAAACAAAAGGGGACTCTGCTTCTTGTTCTTCTGATAATAAAGCTCATAGAGAGACTTTGCCAGTGAAAGCTTTTTCAGTATTCGTAAAGAAAATGTTTGAGAGACAGAGAAAAGTACAAGAGGAGACTAGAAGAACTAGGAGTGCATTGGAAATGAAACATGCAGTTGGGAGATAGAGATCAACAGGAAGACCAGCACCTCTGAAATTAATGAATAAATGTAGAATTACCAAGCATCAGTCACAGTTGTAAAATATGGCTGAAGAAGAAAACCTGAAAATATGGGACTTTTTTTTAATTTTGTTAAACGTGTAGGGGACTCCAAAGCATATGCTTTACTTCACGCCATTGATATTTGGAAGAACATTAAGGAGAGGGAAAGAGGACGGAAAGATACAACTGTGTAAGTAAAACTATTTTTGCTCTTGACAGTATTTTCTTTCATAAAAATGGCATGCACTGCATGTTATATAGTAAAGCATTTTCAGCTATTTTTGTGTCATAGTGGCAGTAAAGTAAACAGGTGCCCCTTAAGTTCTTTTTTTTCTTCCTTTTTTAGTTTTAAGAAATGTAGACAGTGCATTGTAAAAAGAGGAAAACGCCTGGACAAAAAGCATGCTTCAGATAAGGGGCTGTAATCCATGGGCTGTTGAGTTAAGGGACAGGCTGTCAAAGTATACAGATCATATTATAAGGAAAATTGATGTGCTTTTTCTTACTTTTGTATAGAGGACTGACTGAATTAATGTCATTGACTTGTTTTAACAAGAAGTTTTAAGTGGAATCAAGTAAATAAGAGAATACTGAATGTAATGAAAAGTTTTCCTTTAGCAAATAAATATTCATGGTGCAACATGAGAAGCTTGTAGCTGGGGCAGAGCCTAGATGGCCAACTGAGAGCAGTGAATTTTGAAAGCTCCATAAACTAGTATAATATAGGAAAATTTTATTATTTTCAAGTTTAAAATGTCAGACATCTATAGATAACTACATAAATATCAATTTTGGTGGAGATGTACAAAAAGGTTCCTGTCAAGTAACTTGGAGTTATATTGAGTCACTGAATTTGAACAACTCAAGGAATTTGCATCCAGATACTGCTTTGAAAAAAGAACTGCAATTGATGACATCTACCTTACAGGAACTATCTTTGAAGATGGATGGCTTTCAAAATAACTTAGAAAACCTCAAATTAAATTCTCAAAAACAGACTGATACTCTTAATGAACCATTACAGCAACACCATACAAAAATAACAGGGTCTATTATAACAGCGAAAGATCAGATGATCTAACGTTGTTTTATCGACCCCTAAAGCACGAAAACTCAAAACAGCGAACAACCAGAACAGCGGGGTTTTTTTTCCCCCTGGGGAACAAAATTGCTGTTCTCCAAAAAAAAAAAAAAAAACACCACTAAATGAAGTGGGGGGGCTTCACCCACCACACCCTCCAATGTAGGAGCTGTGCCCCACACCCCTCCTACTTGCGATTTCTTTCCCTGGGAAAAAAAAATCCGCTGTTCCGACCGTTCGCTATTTTGCCAGTTTGACATTTAGTGTTTGAACTAACAGTGTTCGATCACCTGATCGTTCACTAAACTGAAGTAGACCCAAATAACAAATATAGAGACTTCTGTAAATAACATTGAAAGGAGACTCAAAGGAAGAATTCCAAAAATAATTTCTGCTTAAACAGAATACATGGCTGTTTAACAAAACAGATGACTTAGAAAACAGGGAAAGGAGAAACAACACAAGGATCTTTGGTCTGCCTGAAAACACTGAAGGGGAGAAGACATTATTTCATTCTTAACCTGGATTCCTGAATTTTTAGACTTGAAAGAGGGACTTTCATTTGTAATTGAAAGGGCGCATAGAGCACTGAGGAAACCTACTTCTAACTCAACAAATACTCCACCTAGATCTTTGGTTCTAAAGTTTCTTTCATTTCTGGACAATGAACTAAGAAAATCTGCTTGGAGAAAATCACCCTTACAATACAATCAAAGCCTGATGATGTTTGACGATGATTATTCTTCCAGAATGCTAGAACAAAGGAAAAAGTCTGGTCAGTAATAAAACTGTTGAAACAAAACAGTAAAGCACAGCTGGCGTTTCCAGTAAAGATAAAAATACTTTTTGCCAATGAGGTGAGAACCTTTAATGACTTAGAAGAAGCTACTATATTCATCAAAAACAACACAGTGTCTATCCCAGAAGAAGTGGAACGGATGGCCCCTACTCTTAAAAGAATAAAAGAAACAAATCCTTGGACTGATGCTAGAAAGAAGAAACAAAAAAACTGATTACAAGATAGCTGTCCCAAAAAATAACTCTTATAACTACATCTCTCAAAGTATCAACTGATATGGTACATCACTTGTCATCTGTTTTTATTTAAAAAAAAAAAAAAGGAGGGTTTCTTAAACAATTGAAAAACAGTAATGATTTATTCAGAATGTTCAAAGAGTCCAATAATTCTTCACAAACAAAGGTAGGTCAAGATGGGTTACTATTTACATTATGTATAAGCCAAACAAAGCAACATATAATACAAACATAGAAGTTTCTATTCCCCTACTTGAACTCGATGAATACTTATCTTGTTCATTTTTCATTGATTTTACTTATAATAATTTAAGTAATTAACTAATTCAACAAGGTACCATTCATCGGAGTTCAGACTCAAATGTCACAAATTAACATCATATATAATACCAGTAACAGTAGAGTGTTTTGAAAAAAAATGCTGTCATGGAGACTAATGTCTTCTTCAGTTAAAGTATGATTTAGAAATGTCATGTATATTCTGGTTAAATAATAGTAGCAAGCTCTTAGTACAAATGTCATTATTTTGTCTAAATATAGTTAATATCAATTATGGCAGGTATCACAGCTACGAGTGCTGTTTGATCAATCCTGATATAGTGTGCGTGGATGCAGCTGTGTCTGGCAGCTAGTACAAATGTCATTATTATTCTGTCTAAACATAGTTAATATCAATTATGGCAGGTATCATAGCATTGAGTGCTGTTTGATTAAGCCAGACATAGTGTGTGTGGATGCAGCTGTCTCTGGCAGCTGTTGTATGTTGCCATTTTCGTCTCCGGGAAGCTGTGGGTTGAGGCTTGTGATCGAGGTTTACTAATGCTTATCTATTAGGAAGAGACATTTGGTGTTTTAGCCTGGATCCAGGGGAAGGGGGTAGATAAAACTGTGATTTGGGATATTTTGGCAGAGAATAGTTTGTTTATACATCTGCTGACTGAGAGGTGGGAAAGCTGGAAGAATGTGTTGTGGCGGCTTGTTGAGAGGGGTTTTTATATATATATATATAATCTGTTTGCTCTCATTCTTTTCCTGGCTGCTGCCACACTGAAAGGGAGGGAATTTAGGCTTGAAGTTGCAGTAAAGTAAAGCTTTGCTTCAGGTGCATCGCAAGCCTCTGGTACACAGACACACTAACAGAAACAGATGCTCCTTGGTTGCTATGGTAACAGAGACAGAGTGACGATAATGCTTAACGGCTCTGAGGAGCCTCCAAGATAATTCTTGGCAATTAAGTTTTTGTTTAAAAAAAAATATATATTATTTATATATATATATATATATATATATATATATATATATATATATATTATATATATATATATATATATATATATATATTATTTATATATGTATATATATATATATATATATATATATATCATAAGAGGGTGGTTTTAAACCACATGTACATATATTGATGGTCTCTCAACACTTCGTTTAGCTCATTAAGTTGATTCTTGATAAAAAAAAAAAAATTAACAATAATAATAAGTGCACTTTTATATTTAAAATGTATTTTGGTCCAAACACATTAAGGACTTGCATAAGAGTGGAAGTCTGAGTTATTGTGAAATACTAAGAGCACTTGGTCTTGTGCAGTACCCCTTGCAGTGGTCTGGGAGGTGAGCTTGCTCAGACTTGTTGGGCATATGGGGTTGCCAGGAAGTGCTAGAGAGTCAGCAGATTTCCTTTGTGGAAATATCTGTGGGAATGGAAGGTGTGTTGAGTGGTTCACTGGCAGAGTGACCACTGCATGGAACAGGCTGGTAAAATGGAACAGGACAGATATTGGTTTGGATATTTTAAGAACAGCCTGGAAACATACCACATGAACTATTGAATGGTATTCTGGCAAAACTGGGTAGGCATTGTTGCCCGTGCTTGGACGTACTGATGTGTGTATGCAAGGATGGAAATATACTTAAAACAAATAAGAAACTAGAAGAGTCTCATAATTTAAAGTCTATGGACTATATAAACGTGCTTGGAAGGAGCTAATAATAAGAATAAGCATTACAGCTTGTGGTCTCTGAAATAACTAAGCAGCAGCCAAAAAAAAAAAAACACAATAGTTATGTAATGTATGATTTTAGTAAATCTAGACATAAAATATATAATCATCATATAAGATGAAGCAGTCTGCTGAATTTAGATAAAGACAGGATTTAATAACATGGGGTTGTGTATAGTAACACTACTGTCTTAACTTGTCATAAATGACATGCACTACATTGAACATCATGATGATTTTCTCATGTAAGTAAATATGCATAACAAGTCATGTAATTGCTTTAACTTGAATTGTAGTGTTTGTAACCCATCTTGACCATATATAATACTTAAGCAGTTACCAAGGTAACTAATGTTTTATACATGGCATCAAACTGACAGTTGTTCAAGAGAAACAATAGATGCCTGATCTTGAAATGTCACAGAATGTAACAATTATATTTTGAACAAATAGTATTAAATTGACAATAGACACTCAGTTTAATAACATGGGCTTGTGTATAATAACACTGCTGTTTTAACTTGTCATAAATGACATACACTATATTGAACATCAAGGGGAAGCATGATGATTTTCTCATACAAGTAAATGTGCATAACAAGTCATATAATTGCTTTAACTTGAATTGTGGTTTTGTAACCCATCTTGACCATACATAATACTTAAGCTGTTAACAGGGTAACTAATGTTTTATACATGACATCAAACTGACAAAGTTGTTAAAGGGAAACAATAGAAGCCTGAATTAGGAATGTCACAGAATGTAACAATCACATTCTGAACAAATAGTATTAAATTGACAATAATCACTCCGTTTAACCTTTGCTGATTATGCAAAATAGAATGTTGCCATTTAAATCTAAAACCTTTCAGTATATGCCATAAAATGGCAATTTATGAATATGGAAAGGGAACTTGTAATCATTAATCACAATAAGTGAATTTGTTTTTTTTAACCTGTAATTTCACTCATTTTATAATAAGAACAGACAGATATGAAAATCCTTATATGGGGGAAGAGGGATGCACTGATAAAATGCACTAACTTTCATCAGTGTTCACATAAAGCAAACTTGATGCTTTAAGTTAGCAAAAAATAAATGATTACTTAAATGCTGGCAACCAATGAAATATAACTTCTGATATATCCAGTAAAATACATTGTATTATAAACATTGGGTATAAATATTATTACCATCTATTTCTTCTTCTTTTGGCTTTTCCCGGTTAGGGGTCGCCACTGCGGATCAGCTGTCCGCTCATGATTGGCAGTGAAGTTTTACAGTGTCAAGTTGCCAGCCCGGCGCCCAACCTTCCACAGAAGGCACATGCACGCACTCACACCTAGGGCCAATTTTAGTGTGTCCAATCCACCTACAGCATGTCTTTGGGATGTGGGAGGAAACCGGAGCACCTGGAGGAAACCCACGTGACCACAAGGAGGACATGCAGCATCCGCACAGAAGGCACCCCAGCCAAGAATCGAACCGGAGAACCTCTTGCTGTGAGGCGACAAGGCTAACTGCTGCACCACCATGGCCGCCCTATTACCATCTATTTATATTAAGTAATAAGTTTTGAAAGACTTTATCAATAAGGGGTGAATATGTTAAATAACTGTGTGCTATAATCTTTTAGTGAGGTTTTGTATATGATACATCCTACTTTACTATGATTGAATTGCTTGTCATCTATCTTTCATGTAAATATTAATTGCTTATACAATAAGTAGGCATTTATTTCGTATTAGAATTCTGTCTAATCTACAATAGTACTGTATCTGTTCAAAATAATATAAATATTGCTTATTCCTATTACAAATATTCTCCATATGATTCAGTTTATGGAGCTCAAATATTCTGGATTGTCAAGGTATGAGTGATAATCTGATGGATTTAGGTTTATCCATTAGATTTGGAATGGTTTTCATTCCATGGCTAGTGTGGATCTTAGTTTTGTTAACATTTATTAATTTAAATTTGTTATTTCACAAAAACATTTTTAGTATGCCTGACTAAAACAGTACTTTATTGGTTAACACAAAGTATAAAACTGATAATTTCCTTTAAAAGCTCAATAATATAATTTATAGTATAGTCATAATAAAACAAAAAATACATAATCTAAATAACCTAAGATGGATTTAACTTAATTATCTTTAAATACTAATGGCTTAAACAATCCTAGCAAGAGATCAAATCTATTGAAATGCTTAAAACTGAACCAAGCACAAATTGTCTTCCTTCAAGAAACTCATTTCAAAACAAATGACAATTACAAATGGAATCGTAAGGAGTATATGATATTGGCACAATCCACTTATAAGACAAAAGGGGTAACAATTTTATGGAAAACAAATGTGATTAACCCAGAAATCATTTATTAAGTATGAAGATAAAGAAGGCCTTATGGCATTAGTAATAGTTAAATATAATAGCAGAATATGGACCCTAGCCAATCTATACTGGTTCCCAGGCATTGGAACAGGAACTGTTAAAAAAACACTTGGATTTAATTTCCAATAATTATAAAGGCAACTTAATACTAGGAGGAGATTTTAACTGTATAACTACACATGAAAAGACCACTGTGTATATTATCTGTATCAAAAGCTTTAAATAAGTAGGTAGAATTATTTAATCTTTAGATACTTTCAAATTTAAAGAAATTTTTTTTTGTTGTTTTCACATCAAGATCACAGATTTGGTACCCAAACTAGAATAGATAAAATATTTGCTGCCCATGGCATTTAATTTCTCAATCACTCCCTGCCCCTTTTCAGACAACAATTCATTGATACTCAGACTTCAAAATGGGTACAAACCATTAATCTTTAACTCCAGAATTCCAGCATATATAACTATAAAATTAAAGAATTCAAATACTGGTTACTATATGAATTACAGTTCTTAGATATTAATTACACCACAGAGATAAATAAAATAATGATATGGGACTCGCTAAAAGCTTACACATATGGTAAAATTCCAACTTGGTATAAAAAAATTAGAGAATGGGATTCTGAATTATTAGATCTACAATCCAAACTTTTGTGAGTAAAAGCTGAAAAAAATCTAAATCATTTGGAGATTAAAATGAAAGTAGAAGTATTAAACAGTGAATACAACAAAATTCTAACACATAAAACTAGTCTAGTTTTAGAAAAACTAAAAATTAGTACATTGGCCACTTCTCCCAAATATCTACATAATTTATCCACAAGAATCAAAATATAATCAAAAGCTAATAACATTAAAAGTATCTTCCATGAAAAGAAAGGGAAAAATGTATCTGATATAGGTGGCATTTTTGATGCCTATAGAAATCACTATATGGAACATTTCCAAAAAGAAATTCTACACATCAGTCAATTAAATCTAGATGAAATGGTCTAATATAAAAAAAATACCAGGAAAAATTAAAATGATCTGCAAGCACCCATATCCTACAAAAAAATTACAGATACAATAAAAGAGGGTAAAAATAAAGCTCTGGGTATAGATGGCATAATTATGGAACTGTATAAACATCTGTCTTCCATAAAACTCTATTAGAAATTCAGTTACAAGCTTTAATACCACCCTCTTATAGATATTCCTTAATCATACCAATCCTAAAGGAAAACAAATCCCCAAACCTCTGTACCTCATATAGGCTTGTATGATTATTAAATAAGGACTATAATATATTTATGACAATATTAACGAACAGAATACCACTATCCAAAACAATAAATAATGATCAAATTGGATTGTATATCATAGACACACACAACAATATTAAAAGGATAATTTCTCTTATAGATTGTTAATAAAAAAAATAAACACTCATAAATTGGCTTAGAGAAAGTCTTTGAGTCCCTAAATTGGGATTATTTATTAAAAATCCTAATGCTATTTGAATTTCCTGCATCCTTTTTTCATCTCCTATAGAATATATATAGAAATAATTTAGCATATGTCAAGTTAGGTCCTATTACCTCTGAATCTATACATATAACAAAAGGCACTAAACAAGGATGTCCCATGTCACCGATTCTATTTGCTCTGGCTATTGAACTATTGACAGATTCAGTTTGTAACAATATAAAAATCAAAGGAATAGATGTTTATGAACAATACAATTCTAAAGTAATGCAATTTGCTGATAACATGTTAACATTATCTAATACAAAAAAAAAGACATTAGAAGAATTAGATGTATTAATTGACAAATTTCACATGACTGCAGGACTCCATATCAATAAATCAAAATCAAATTTTCTATTTTTAAATAAAAAAAAAGAACTGCAGATTTAGGGGTTCACATTATAGGGAAACAAGAATCTACCTTCTTAAAATATCTAGGAATTGAGTTATGCAAGGATAATAATGAATTAGTCTAAAAAAACTACAACAATTTCATCAATACAGTTAAAATCTCTGTGGAAAAATGCAACAAAATAGTAACATTTGAAGATAGACTACAGTTAATAAAAATGGTTTTACTGCCCAAGATTCTATATATGACCTTGGCAATACAACTGTTACCAGAAAGGAATATACTTAAAAAAAACAAGTTCATGCCTAATAAAATTTTTATGGTTTCCCAAAAGAAACAGAATAGCTTTAATACATCCTATCAGACCACAGAAACAGGGAGGATTAAACTTTCCTGATATAAAAACATATATAAAAGCATCAATATCTAAAACAATCTCAGACTGGATAAGTCCAAATTACTCTGCAAATTGGAAAGAATTTCTAACTGTAATATCAATAAATGAATTTGATTTACAAAAAAATTCAAATAGATAAAAATTTGCCATGGCACATATTATGCATTAGTATGCAATATAACGTAACTAAACCCACTAAAACTCGTATGATTAATTCATGATTATCAATTCAATCAATTCAATGATTAATTGACTCATTTAGGAAAATTTATTAATGCAAATATAGATTTGAAAATCTGATTTGATCTTTTAACACCATTTATAGTCACAAAGAACTTTCCACATAAAATATATAGAGAAATTATTAATTCCTGGGAACAGAAAGGATTTGTTTGTTGGCTCCAGTGTATGAAAGAACTAAAAGTTTTAAGTCTGCAAGTAATAAAAACAATATACACAGTTCCACAACAGGACTGGCAAACTTTACAGAGTATTCTGTCATATTCACAAGATTTAATTAGAATAACGAATGATTCTTCATTTAAAGAAATACCTAAATTTACAAAATACATATATGAAATCACATATAATCACTTTGACATGGGAAACTGTATTTCAAAAATTGTACAAAATATTGATGATCTATAAAACAACACCCAAAACCTCACATTGGAAATATATAACAAAAGGACACTCAGTACAGTTAACTGAAGATATTAAAACAAATATATCTCATCAGTAAAATATACATCCTTTACACAATACTGGAAAGTTTTTAATTGGAAATGCTTGCACAGAGCATTCTTAACCACAGACAGAATCAGTAAAATTAGTTCTTCCATAAAAGGAATATGTTGGAGATGTGAGTAAGTACACAATGCAGACTGGAACCAAATTTTCTTTGATTGTGTTAAAATTACGCCATTTTGGAATGGTATTCATAACTTCCTACATGCTTCATTTAATGAATCATTTTATTTAACTAAAGCACTTGTATTATTAAATGTGAACGAAGGTCCTCATTTGAATAGGTCAAACATGTATCTAATATGGACAATACTTGCAATTTCAAGGAAATGTGTAACAAGAAGATGGAATACAAACCTAATACCAACTTTAGAAGACTTCTACAGCCTACTGAAGACCACAGCATTACTGGAAAGTATAATTAAAGAACTAAGAATCTATCCAAAGCCATTTATCAACAACCCTTGGGAAAAAGTCTTATTGTTGATTGATACTATACAATAATTGATCATACACTCTGATAATGGATTGGACATACTTATAAAGTAACTGTATACATTAAGATCGGTTATAGTTTCCGGCTAATGTAAAGAGTGTACATAGTTATTTAAGATGTTATGTATAAATACTATGGAATTCAGTCAAATGTATTTGAAAAATAACAGATTTTGAGAAAAAAGAAGCTTGTAGCTGAAGCAACCATGATCTGATGTATTTTAGATCTGATGTATTTCACAGGAACATGTGTATGTAATAGAACATTTTGATATACATCTGATAACTATTTCAGATCACGCACCAGTAATAAAATAAAAATGAGACACTGCCACCACCTACCTGTTAGAGAGGAATTTAAGGAGTGGGTAATGAAAATTATTTGGGAGTTATTAGTGACAGGAATTTCTACAGAAAATATAGCTAGGGAGTGGAATAAAATAAAAGTGAAGTTTAAAATAGGGTAGAAATAAAAGAAAAAGATATATCGTTAAGAAGTGACAAGAATTATGTAGAGGGACTTACAAAGGCTAAAGTGTTGCAATATAAGGGGAATCTCACGCAGTATGAAGAGGCGCAACTGCAGAATGCTAAAGAGAAAGTAAGGGACTACCTGAATAATATGCATGGGTTTAGAAAGATTGCTGTTGATTGTTTGTTTTTAATAACTCCATAGCACAAAAGCTTTTAGCGTAATGGCTAAGGTGACAAAGTAGAAAGGGTTGTTGTAAAGCTTAGGAAGCCTATAACAAGGAAAATAACCAGAGATCCTGTAGGGGTATTTGAAATATTTTGGATGTTTTATGAAAATCTGTATAAAGCAGAGAAATGGGCAAATCAAGAAAAAGTACAAATGGAAATATTTATGAAAGAATTAAGTATGGCAAGGTTGGAGGTAGATTAGGCTCGTTTATTAACAATTAGAATAGGAGGAGATGAGATAAAAATGGCAATGTATAACCAATCTACAGGAAAGTCTCCAGGAATGCATGCTATTCCTGTGGAAGTTTGGAAGCTGGGAGGGAAGAAAGTGATAAAGATCTAGAATGTTTTGTTTACCAGTATTTTTAAAAGGAGGAGAATCACCAACATCCTGGAAAAACACTGCTGCAGTACGTAAAGATAGTAAAGACCTATCAGATCCAGCTTCATATAGGGTAATTTAGATTCTCAACTAGATTATAGAGTGTCTGTCTATAATAGCTAAATAAATGGCAAATGTGTTGTCAAAATTGATCGATATGCATCAGTGTGGCTTTCTAGAGGGGAAGCAATCAATTGACAAAGAAAGTATTCAACAGAGTAAGCTGGGATTTTATGATTTGGGCAATGGAAGCATTTGCATTCCCTGACACAGTGTTAAGGTTAATTAGGAGGATATATGAGGGATTGAAGACAAAAAATTTAAATGGGGTGTTCCTCTCTGATAAGTGCTGTTTGACCAAAGGAACCAGGCAGGGGTGTCTTCTTTTCCCTTTGTTTGCAGTATGTTTAGAACCATTGGAAAAAATAAGGGACTCAAATTCAAGGATATAAGTGGTATGGTAGTCAGTAAAAACTTATTTGTAGATGATATTTTATATCTGATAAAAACAGAAAATGACATTTCAGTGTTGTGGAACATTCTGAGACAGTTTCAAGTCTTTTTAGGATACAACATTTAATGAAGATAAAACAAAGGCAATAGTCATAAACGATGTACAAAACACACATTGGTTCAGCAATACCCATATTTATGGGGGGGGGGGGGGCATGATAAAATGAAGTACTTAGGAATACGGGTTAAAAATAATTCTGTTATGGCACTGAAGGATCTGTGGGAAGAGACTTGACAAAAGATAATATAAAAACTGAGAAACTGGAAGCTCTGCTTTATGGATATGGATAACACGATAGAAGCAGTGAACACTTTTTTATTCCTTTTAGTTTTGCAGACAGGTCAAACATTTTATCAACCAGAGAAGTTGTAGACATCATTTAGAGTTAAAGGATTTTATCTGGGAAGGGAAGAGTGCAAGAGTCAAGTGGGATAAGTTGAATCCTTCCAATGGAACAAGGTGGTTTGGGATTACCTGATCTGAAGGGATATTTCAGAGCTACACAGTTAAGGCTCCCATGCATAGCACAAGCAGAAAACTATAATTCAGAGTGGAAAGAGGTGATGATGAAACAGGGGGGACCCTCAAGAAATAAGGAGAGACTTTGGATTTTGGATGCAGATCCCAAAGAATAACAATATAGAATATTATATTCATAAAGTAGCACAAAATATTTTAAGAACTAAGCCAGCATGGGAATGGAGAATGGAGATTCTGCTTATAGGGATGACTGCAGTTAGGGGTACATAGAATAGGCAAGAGGGGAGGCTGGAATTTACTGGAGTAAACTGGCAAAGGAACCAAGGTATTGGAAGCAAATAGCGAAAGGTAATAAACCAAGAATACATTTGGATTGCAGGATAGAATCAGCCTTTCATATCAATGACTGGTATCAGAGTATAGGCAAAGAGAAGGGAATTAGGGGGATCCTAACTGAAAGACCAGCACTGGTAGAGTTTTTAGTTTAATGTAGGTCAGAAGCTGCTATTAAAAACAGATAATTTAATAGGACTTAAAAATATTACATAACTGTAGGAATTAATCGGGGGATGTTAGGATTGGGAAGACCGAATGGATAAGCAATTCACAAAGAAACAATGGGAGGATATATTTGTAGCTCCCAAATATGCAATAAAGTCTAGAAGATTTAAAATTTTTGCTTGGAACTGTTTGCATGGGTAGATGTTAAGTTGTCGATCTCACCTTCATTCTTGCTGGATGGGTTCGGAGCCGATCCTCGGCTCCGAGTCGGCACTTGCTTTAGCTTGAGAACTCCTTTTACCAGCTCGAGGCAACCCTATATCTCATGATGCAAGGCGGAACTACCTCAGATCTCGTTTGCCCCTTAGCGAAAGAGGTCTCCTTTGCCAGCTGAGGTAAGTAATTTTCTGTCAAAAGAGAAAAAAGCTTAGTTAGGGATTTATTTCCCCCTTGTTTTCCACTTTCATAGTCTGTAGTGCGTTTACAGCCCACCCTATTCCCTTATAATTCAAAACTTTTAAATTCTTTTGGTAATTGTATAAAAGTTTAGTTAGGCCTAGACCCCATTGGTTAATCCCTACCTGTGTGTCTGTGTGTTAGGGGATTAATTGTGTGTGTTTGTGGGGGTTTGTGTGTGACTTATTCCTTACAAATATGTCAAAGGAAGGCAAGGTCTCAGGCTTCAAGAAGTGTGACTCGTGCTGTCAGAAAATGTCTCTGACAGACGGTCACACTTCTTGTGTTTACTGCCTGGGGCCTTTGCACCTGTAGGACTCCTGTGCTTTGTGTCACTCTTTTAGCCAGAGAGTCCTGCAGGAACGGAGGAATAAGTTAATCCTCCGTGGCTTACTTAAGCCAGAAGGTTCTCCCTCTAAAACAGGGTCTGGTAAACCTTCTAAGCCACCGAAGGTTCAGGCTACAGTATCCAAGCCTCCTCCGGTGGCTCCGGCTCCGTCGGAGCCGAGATCGGCTCCGGCTGGAACCGATCTATCTGCTTCCAAAGTAGTGGGTTCGGCACCAATTGGTTCCGACACCCGGTCTACTGTGGCCTTGTCGGCTCCGGCTGGAGCCGACACTGTATCCAGCATCGGAGCCGAGAAACCTTCGGCTCCATCTGGAATTCAGGGGACTTCGGCTCCGATGACTTCGTTCCGAAAGAGATCTCGGTCCCCTTCGTTGCAGAGTATCCACTCGGCTCCGGGGTCTCCTCTTTTGTCGGAGCGGAGCCATCGGAGCCGATCTTCGATCTTCCAGGCTGTCTGACCACGACTTAGAGAGGGTGGTAAGCAGACTGTTGAAGTCGCAGGCACTGGCCCAAATGCTCCATAGCCCATCTCCGCAGACTTCGGCTATTGTTTCACCCCTTGAACTTCCTCCTCCGACTCCACACCAGAGTTCGGAGCCGGAGCTTCTCGGGAGCCGATACATCCTTCGGCTCCGTCATCCTCGGCTCCGATCTCCTCCTTGAGGCCTTCCTTGGAGGGATCCGGTCGTCGGGTTTCCCTTGTCGGCTCCGAGGGGGCTAGTGGCATCGGACCCTTGTCCGACCCCACTCTCCCTCTCGGGGCTTCGGCTTTGGTAAGCTCGGCACCGACATCGGCCTCGGAGCCTTCCCTCTCAGTGGAGCTGGGAATTCCTGTATCCTCGGATCGGGGATATTCCGGCCTCCTGGGGAGGGGAGCCTTTGAGGTGATGAGGAGTGTCCTGGCTACTGAGCCAGGTCAACGGTCCATCCCTCTAGCTCCTCCCTCTTCGGTGCCTGTAGACACCTCTTGCCAGCCTCTTGCTCTCAGGCCCAGGGATCCATCGCCCCAGGTTTCCCCATTGGGAATTTCCTCCTCTTCCGAAGTTTCTCCTGATCCAGCAGGTGAACCCCTCAGAAGAGGACGTGTAAGAGGAAACACACAGACTCCCGAGTCTACTACATCTGATACCGACTTAGATGAGTTGGAGGGTTCCCCACGATCCCTCTCTGAGGATGTCTCCTTTTCAGACATCCTTGAGCTCCTCAAACAGAGGGGGAATTGGCCATCCATTGATCCCTCCGAGGATGAGTCGGTATACCTGGAGGCTTTTGGATCCCGACCCTCCACCTCCTGGGTGTCTCCGCCTTCGACCCACTTATGCAGGTAGTGGCTCGAAGGCGTGGCGGCTCCAGATTCTGTGGAACCTGTCCCCAGGAGACCATCCAAGTTTATCACGGCCCCTACGGACAAACAGTTTCTTTCCAAGGGCGTCTCTGTGGATGCTATGGTGGTGGCGGCCACTAAGAAGGAACTGGCGGATCCTTCAGTACCTGTCCATCCTCCTAACAAGGATTCTAGGACCATGGACAGGTATGGAAAGCGGATGTTTTCTTCAGCGACCTTTGCTATGCGTTCGCTGAACTACCTTTGTCACTTCACCAGGTTTCAAAGAGATATTCTCAAAGAACTGGGTGAAGTGGTCCAGGATCCTTCTGCTGCTGGGGCTCAAGAAAAGATTGCCTCACAGCTAGCAATCCTGAATTCCCTATCCAACTCCTCCATGCGGCTCATATCCTATGCAGCCGATGGAGCGAGCAGGGCCGCAGGCACAGGAGTTGCTCTCAGACGCCAAGCCTGGATGCAGCTTTGTAATTTTGCGGACCCCTTTAAGGCGTCCTTCACTAATACCCCCTTTGATGGTTCGGCTTTGTTCGGACCTCAGGTGAAGGATACCTTGACCAGGTGTGAGCAGGACGGTAAAACTCTTTCTGCCGTTGGAGTCCATTTTTCCACCCCTTCTAGACCATATCCCAAGGGTCAGAAGGGAGGGAAGATGTGGTTCAGCAAAGCCCAAGGAGCTACACCGGACACACGTGGTCAGTTTACCCCCAGAGGCAGAGGGGGTAACAATAATAGACACCGCCCTAGAGGCAGGGGGGGGTCCTCATAACCAGGGCAACAGGGAGTCTCTTCCTGAGAAGCCCTTTCAGCATCCCTGAGGTGTTGCCTGACTGTCCACCCTTGGAGGCAGTCAGGGGAAGGATTTTGCTGTACCCAGTAGCCTGGCATTCCCTCTCACAAGATATGTGGGTACAGTCTATCATATCCGAGGGTTACAAAATCCCCTTCGAAAGGTATCCCGTGCCTCATCAATCCCTTCCAGACATCTCACCCGGTCAAAGGGATTTGGCAGAACAGGAGGTTTCAAAGCTCCTAGGAAAAAGAGCCGTCCAGACTGTGCCGGCAGACCAGGTAGGATCCGGCGTCTACTCGAGATTCTTTTTGGTCCCCAAAAGGACGGGAGATTGGAGACCAATATTAGACCTGAGCAGTCTAAACAGATTTGTCAAGAAGGCAAGATTCCGGATGGTCACGCTTCAGTCCATTCTGCCCTTTCTGGGCAAGGACAACTGGATGTGCTCTATAGACCTTCAGGACGCGTACTATCACATAAAGATTCACAGGCGCTCCAGAAGGTTTCTCCACTTTCGGCTAGGGACCAGTCATTACCAATTCAGAGCCCTGCCCTTTGGCCTCACTTCAGCCCCCAGAGTGTTTACCAAATGCATGGCAGTGGTCACAGCTCATCTGAGACGTCAAGGATTCCAGGTGTTTCCTTATTTGGACGACTGGCTCCTCTCCGCCACCACCAGGTGTCAGCTTCTTCAGACCAGAGACTACACTCTGCAGCTTTGCAGGAGTTTGGGAATTTCAGTAAATTTTGAAAAATCTTCTCTGCTGCCTTGCCAATCTATCACCTTTATAGGCGCAGAATTAAACACTGTCAAAATGTTAGCCAGACTAACAGATCAAAGAATTCTGGACATCCAAAAATTGCTCGATTCTATTGCAGAGCAACAAGGTCAAAGCCAGATTTATACTGAAGGTTCTAGGTCTTATGGCTGCGGCCATTGTTCTTCTACCACTGGCTCGCTTTCACATGCGTCTTCTGCAGTGGATGTTATTCACGCAGTGGTCGTACCACAGTCTCCCGATGAGGCACGAAATCTTAGTCACACAGTCGTGCAGAACTCATCTGAATTGGTGGATATCTTCCTCTCTTCTTCGTCAGGGCCGACCCTTTGTTCCCCCTCCTCCAGTTGCCACAGTCACTACGGATGCCTCTCTGATCGGGTGGGGGGGGGCATTATCAGGGCAGGATGGTCCACGGGACGTGGCAACCCATAGAATACCATCTGCACATAAATGTCCTGGAGATGAGAGCGGTGCTTTTAACGTTGCAGGCCCTCAACGACTTTCTTCCCACGGGGACTATTGCAGTACAAACGGACAACATGTCCGTGGTCTGGTACATCAACAAGCAGGGCGGGACCAGATCCTATCCGTTGTGTCGAGAAGCTCTCAGACTTTGGCAATGGGCAATCTCCTCTCATCGGTTTCTAATAGCAACGCACATCCCCGGCAGGTCCAACCTCTTGGCGGACAGGCTGAGCAGATCCATTCTGATGCCTCACGAGTGGTCTCTCAATCAATCTGTAGTGGATCAGATTTTTCTGAAGTGGGGCACTCCTTGTTGCAATCTTTTTGCTACTCCTCAAAACAACAAGTGCCCCGATTTTTTCACCCTCTTTCCCCTTCCAGGCCAACCCCTGAGAGACTCTCTAACCCAGGATTGGCCCCGGGGACTTATGTATGCTTTTCCTCCTTTTCCCTTGATTCCACAAGTCATTCAGAAAGCCACCGTTTTGAGGGCCAAGTTGATTCTCATTGCTCCTTATTGGCCTCGACAAATTTGGTTTCCGTCTCTGCATCATCACCTTCTGGTGCAGCCCTGGCATCTGGACCCAGTTCCGGATCTCTTGATCCACCAGTGGGGTCAGCAGCACCGGGCCATTCATTCTCTCAACCTCACTGCTTGGTTGCTCCACTTCCTTCTCTAGCCAGGCTACCGATGATCTCTGACTCAGTCAGAGACATCTTAGTGTCTTCTTTAAAATCGTCCACTAGGACTGTTTATGCTAGCAAGTGGCGGCGTTTTTCTATTTGGGCAAATTCCAAGAATATTGATCCCTTTACTGCTCCTGTACATTCTGTTTTAGATTTTCTGGCGGAGGTTTTTCATTCAGGATCCTCGTCATCTACAGTTAAAGTACAACTGGCTGCTATTTCCAAGTATCATGTTGGCTTGCATGACAATAACATTATGTCTCATAGATTATGCAAGGCCTTTCTGAGAGGAGTTTTTCTCCTAAAGCCGCCTATAAAGCATCCTCCTCCGCAATGGGATCTAAACTTAATGTTGGCATCCTTGATGCTACCTCCCTTCGAACCATCTGCTTCATGTTCTTTGAAGTTATTGACCTGGAAAACTATATTCTTACTGGCTGTCACTTCAGCAAGAAGGGTTTCCGAGATAAAAGCTCTCTGCATTCGTTCCCCTTACTTGGTTTTTCATAAGGACAGGGTATCATTAAGAACTTTCTCCCCAAAGTTGTGTCTCAAACCAATATTAACCAATCTGTAGATCTACCAGTCTTTTTCCCAAACTATTCCGACAGAGCTGAACAGAAGCTTCATTTTTTGGATGTCCATCGTCAGCTCAGGTACTATTTGCATAGAACTAAACAATTCAGGAAATCGGACCAATTATTTGTCTCCTATGCAGAAAACAGGATAGGTCTTCCAGTTTCTAAAGTGACCTTATCCAGATGGTTGACTTCCACCATTTCCTATGTGTACTCTCTCAGAGGCAAGCAGCTATCTTCTAAACCAAAAGCACACTCAACCAGGAGTATATCCACTTCTGCAGCCTTTCAGGATAGACTACCCATTGATACCATTTGTGCAGCAGCTACTTGGGCCACGCCTCATACCTTTGTCTCTCATTACAAGTTGGACTTGGCCTCCAGAGATAGGGCCAGTTTTGGTTCCACAGTTCTCAAGAGTCTGTTCCATTGAGCCACCCGGGATACAGGTGCTAGGGATGCGGTCCCATCCAGCAAGAATGAAGGCGAGATTGACAACTTAACATTTAGAAGTTATGTACCTACCATAACGTTCCATGTTAGTTGTCTTCTCTGCTTCTTTCTTAAGGCCTCCCTCCTTCCCCCTGGCCTGGACAGATCTTGAAGAGTTCCTATCAGGTTGTTTTCCTCCTGAGCCTTCATATGAGGACTCTTTTTATGAACTTGTTTTCCTAATTATGTTAGGTTAGTCCTTAGCAGGGTAGGTTAGCTACCAAACGAGATCTGAGGTAGTTCCGCCTTGCATCATGGGATATAGGGTTGCCTCGAGCTGGTAAAAGGAGTTCTCTAGCTAAAGCAAGTGCCGAGTCGGAGCCAAGGATCGGCTCCGAACCCATCCAGCAAGAAAGAAGGCGAGAGAAGACAACTAACATGGAACGTTATGGTAGGTACATAACTTCTAATTTTATACCCCAGGCAGACTCGAAAGAATTTATCCTGTGGTAGATTGCAAATGTTGGAGATGTGATGGGGAAGAAAGAGGAAATTGGGAACATATTTTGGAGTGTAAGGAGTTGGCAAACTTTAAAAAATTCCCTGCAGACTACTCTTTTTCAGAAATACTGGGTAAGTAAATTTGGTGCAACTGAAAAACAACTTTTTTGAGCTGTGATACAGGATCTGAATTGCCTAGACATAGTAAGGCCTTGCTGAGTTTAATTCTGGTGGCTGCCAAAAAAGCATGGAAATCGAAGTCTAAACCAACAGTATTAGAAGTAGTGAATATAGTGACAGAGATGAAAGAACTGGAAGTTCATAGGTTCATAGGTTCATACTAGGCTATCTGTTTAGTATGGGGGCGCCTTTTAGTATATGAACTATACCCATTATTTTGCTGTGCCTCTGTGGTGTCTTTGGAAAAGATTAAGAGCAAATTACATAGAAAAAATGTGAACTGTGGGAACAATACTTGCAAAATAATGTTTTTGAGGAGGAATGGGATTTAAGTGAAGGTAGGAATTTAATGAGCTATGTAATGTTCAGTTGACAATGATTGTATAGATTTTATGTGGTATAATGTTTTCAACTGAAAATGTGTCAGTATGGTTTGATCCGATGTTGTCTTCTTATGGATTCACCCTGTGGGACTTCAGATCCTACACAGACCAATTTTCAAAAGTCTTTAGCACATCTTGGCTTCACCTTCTTTACACACAACTCACACTCCTCCAGCAACTCCCTAGATCTAGTTTGCTGCCATTTGGTTTGCAGCTCAGTCCTTTGGTTCCACTTTGCTATTCCAATTTATTGAAGATTGGTGAGATTTTTCCTATTCCTTACCCCTTAGATTAGTGTTTCAACTTTTTCTGTTAGTTGTAAGTAGCTTTGTAGTAGTTTGCGTAGTTATCTTCCAATTTTTCTGTCCCTTTACCCTTCTCACTCCTTTTCCCTGTTGTCTTTCATGTGTGTGAGATAGAGTGGATAAGGGTTTTAAAAAGTGCATCTCCTGAAGGCACAAATTGCCCTTCTGGTATGCACACTTTTACTGCCTGAGTCTGGAGTGCTTAGACTTCGGTTATTCCATCTGTGAGATCTTTGGCTCTCATGCCATCAAGGAGTGCAAGGCCAAGCTCTTGTTAAAGGGGCTTTTGCCCTCTAGTTCTTCCACCTCTGTTTCTGCTTTAAGGGCTTCTGTCCCTGATCTCAAGACTAGGTCCAAGAAGCCTCATTTGTGGGACTCTAGACATTCTGTGAGGGAGAGCAAGAAGTCTATCTTGGCTTCCACCTATGGGACTGCTCCCTTAGGTTCTCCGGATCTAAAGGTCCCTTGACTCTCTGCTCCCTCGATGGCATCGACGCAGATCACAGATCTCAGAGCAGATCACCTTTGGAGCAGAAAACTACAAAAATTACTTCTGTGGCACTGAGCCTTCTGAGCCCCTTCCTGGTAAAAGGGGCACCTTTGTGTAGGGTAGCATCCCATTTTCCCTTGTAATCCTCCCCTTTAGTCGATGGAGTTTTCTCAGTCCCCAACCCAGTTCAGAGCCTCACCGGGTCAGATCCAACATGCGGTGTCATCTTCCCATAGACTCTCAAAACCATTCTTGGTGGCCTCCTATGTCTGGTCATCGAGCAGCATTAAGCATTCTGATCTGCAGCAGCTGATGAGGTCTGTTTTTGAAGGTACAAATGCAGTTAGAGCTTATCCCACTGATCTTGTTCAGACACCATGATCCTCTGCTTCATTCTTCAGATTTCCTCCTCCCTTGGCCACTTCGGATCCAAAGTCTTTGGGGTCATCTGAGTTTCCACCATCTGGATCAGAAGCCTTCAGCTTCATTCTGTTCCTTGGTAGCCTCAACTCTGGCTTGTTCAGGGCATTTGCACCTCGGAGCAGTGGCATCAAAGGTGGAGTGTTTGGGTTTGGTTAGACAGTTCTTGCTTGGGGATTGTCACTCCCTCTTAAAGCTTTAGTTTTAGACAGCTTGGCTCCAGTCTCAGTGTCGGGCCTAGGTTCTGCTTTCTCTGGTTTGGGGTTGTCTTTGGTAGCTTCAGGTTCTGGGATAGTCGGACCCAAGGAGCCTGCCTCTGCTTTGGCCTTTGATGTTGAAAGTATGTTTTCTTCTGTAGAGAAGGGTTAGATGTCTCCAACTAGCACCCCCCTCCCAGTTTTAATCTCTTCCTCATGCCAGTCTTCAGTTTGCTGTGGGACAGCCTGCATCAACCAGCCTTCAGGCCCCCCCCCCCTTGGCTGGGCTAACTGACACTTCCCCTCTTCTCTCAGCTTCATCAGAGTGGGAGATTTTCTGGGAAGATAATGTACAAGAGGAAGCACTTGGATTCCCCAGAGGAATCCCTTACTGAGGATACTGACCTCAAAGAAATAGAGTCCTTTACTGAGGATACTGACCTTAAGGAAGGAGAGGGTTCCCAAAAGTCCCTGCATGATGATGCTTCTTTTGGTGATTTGTTGGAGCTGGTTCACTAGCATGGGGGCTACTACTCTCTCTGGAGGCAGTTGGGGGTCATCTGGCTCTCCACCCCAAAGTTTGCCATCACCTCTGATGCCTCGGTACTGAGAGGGGTCTACTTCAATAGACTGAACATTTACTTACCCGACTTTCATATTGCTGAGATGAAAAGGCCAACAACCCCATAACACTGACATTTCGGAACACCGACTTTCCACTCCAGGTAAGTAACCACTTGGCCAACCAGATAAAAACAGTAAAGCCAAAGCAAACTAAACCCACCCATTTGGGGGCTTCACCACCCACAAACCCCTAACTAAATATGCAAACTCTGAGATCGCACTACTGTAGGGCTAGGGGGGCAAAGTTCAACATGCTGGCCAGGCAGTTACTTACCTAGATGGAAAGTCAGTGTTCCAGGATGTCTGTATTATGGGGTTGTCTGTCTTTTCATCTCGGCAGTATGAAAGTTGGGTAGGGGAACATTCGTAAGTAGACCTGCTGAGAGTCATAGCCAGAGGTTGTCATTTCTTTTACAGAAGTTCCAAAATGTCTCTCAGGTCCACCCCATTAGAGACTTTACACAATGGCAGAGATCCAAAAGCTGCTCACAAATAGTGATTCAGTAGGTCCCACCAGACCAGATAGGATCCGGGGTCTATTTCACATTCTGTTTAGTACCAAAGAAAACAAAGGACCTCCGACCAATTTTGGATCTTAGCAAACTAAACCAGTTTGTCAAAAAGACCAAGTTCCAGATGGTCATTGTGCAGCCCATATTACCTCTTCTGCAAAAGACTGATTTGAATGTGCCCAGTAGACTTCAAGGATGCTAACTATCACATCAGGATAGAACTGCATTCTCAGAGTTTTCTTCACTTCCAGCTGGAAGTCAATCACTGTCAGTTCAGGGCCCTACCGTTTGGTCCCACCACAGCCCACCTGGTGTTCACCAAGTGCACGGCAGTGGTTGCAGCCTGACTTTGGCTGCAGGGATTTTAGGTCTTCCCATACCTGGATGATAAGCTCCTTACTGCCCCCATAAAGACATCCTTGATCTTGGCCAGGGATTCCTTACTCCTCCAGCCATAAATGTAGATGTTCGAGTGTTCACACTGCTGCAGTCCAGGTTACCCTCCCGCCATCCCCTCTGAACTAGCTGGACTTATCTATACCTTTCTGTCCTATACAACCTCTGTGGTGTATTTGCTTGTGACTGAAGGTATTGTTTTATTTTTAAATGTATATTTTTATATAGTGATATGTATTGCCTACCTATTAGAGGCACCTGACATCTGGGGCAAGAAAAACTGAAGAAAATGGCGTTGGATGCATCTTGTATACCTCTGGCGCACTGATGTCCGGGAAGAAGCGACAGCAACCGACGCCGGACCAAGACTTTGGAACTCAGGCCGACTGCGGGACCGCCTGATGGCAGGATAACCCAAGTGTGATGACTTCAGCAGTGTGAACACTCGAACATCTACATTTATGGTAGGTACAAAACTGTACTTTTTGGTAGCATATTACCTGAAACTACTTGAAAAGGTACAATTCTTTACTAGAAAATTGGGTAGTTCTGTATTATCGCAACCGGATTTCAGACCTATAAGCATTCTTCATTTATGCAGAAAGGACTCATTCTATTTGTGCCTGTCTTGGAAGGTTAAAGAATTAACTCTCTCTGGCATTGGGCTGTCATTGTTTCATGATTGTGAATAAAGTGAAACAATTGAGTTTTTGGACCACAGCAGGAATGTGGAAAGTATATGGCAGCATGGTTATATATGCTTCCTTTGTGTCAGTTGGCATGAAGTTGGAAGGTGTTTGACATTAATGGGCATTTCCTGTTGTAATTTTATTAATTTATTTTGTTACGACTTCAGTATAACGTTTGGTCTTCTTTTCAAACAGTGAGGGAAGAAGCTTCCTGTGTAAATGCCAATGGTACAGCTTCATCATATACTCCACATTCTCCCGCTGAGCTCAGTCGCCGTTGTTGAGATTGCTGCTTACTTTTTGGAACTGTGCACAGCAGTCCTGAAAAGTGTAGACCATTCTGACTGGGAGGCGAATACTGTCCTCAACCCCATGTCATGCTTTACATCCTCAAAGATGACATCCCCCTTTGAAAATGCTCTCCTTGGTGTGAGTTTCCCTTCTGGGTCTGTAACGGCTCTCAGGAAGTAATGGCAAATGACACCAACTGGCTGTCCCGGCTCTGGAAAAAGTAACTCCTTCACCGTGTCACGACCTTTTATTTTTGTCTCTCTTGTGTATGTCTGTCTGTCTGTCTGTCAGTAGCCCCCGTTCTCTGTTCTTCATATATTTTTGCAGCTACTGTGAAGTGCACAACCAAGAAGCTGCAAACATGACCCGGTGTAAAATCTGCTTGCGAGAATACGTAATTATCGGGCAAATCTTAACTAAAACATAAATGTTTCAAAATTTTAAGTTATAACCCTGCCTAAACAAACTTCAGTGTAAAAGAAAACATTGTCTGTGTGATTTTGACTGCATTATAGGTACCATTTAGATATCGGGAAGCAAATCGTATTACCATGAAAAGTGGTTGCGATATTATGCAAGTACTGAAAATTGTACTGTTAGAAAAAAACTATTCAGAGAGGCTTCAGGAATAATTTTGTTTCTTTTGAGTTATTTAGATGTGAACTCTGTCCATATCTCGGGTGTTTCTGATTTTGCTTCAGAATTTTGATCTGTCTCTCTTAAATTCTGTGATTGTCACAGAAGAGGCGAATGATTTAGTTTTGCAGTACTGACACTGCAGTGCAGCATAAGGGGTTTACTGTGCTCTTTAATGTGCCATCCTTCAGGTGAGACCTTAGATCAAGGTCCCATTTGCCTAAGCTGGTGGTAGCTAACATGGATGTTAAAGATCCCACAGCACTTATTGAAGAGAGAGTAGGAGTTGCTTTCATTTATACATTTTAATTCTATATACATTTTTACATTGTTTATACTTTCATATTTACAATATTTACAATTTCGGTTTCACATTAATGGTAATTAAAGTTTTCATATTGACATAATCACATTGTCATCTTGTTAATAATATCCCTCTGCTATTTATTTTATCTTTTTACCCTTTCTGTATATCTCCCCATCATTTCTTCCATGATTTTATTTTTATTTCAGCTAACACCTCTTCATCTTCTCTACTTTTATTGTAATTGGTTTTACAATGTGGGGAAATATTTTTCCCCCATTACATTCATTACACTTAGGTTCAATAGATCTTAGCAAGCTCTGTGTGTATTCTTGACATATGTGCTAAATCCTGGCAGCATCTAGCCAAGGGGGTAGCATAGAAGTCAGATGAGCAGATGCATGTGATGTCATTTTGTAATCCATCACTAAAATGATGTTTTAATACTAGTCAAGACTGAAGTCCAAGAGCACTCTGTGTTTGGAACCTGACAAGGAAGGATCCCTCACCTACTTCATCTCGCCTTGCTCTAGTAAGTGAACCAGGGAATAGTAATTCTTTAGATCAGTCAGGAAAATATAGTGAGATTAGTTAAGTACTGCTTTTCTGTATCTGTGTGAATTTATTCATCTGTTTTATTTTAGTATTGCCTGTAATTGAAACTGTGGTGTTTATTGTAAATAGATATTTAGCATTTTCATGTTCTTTAAATATATTTAATAATAAATAATAAAACCTTTCATTGTAACTGGTCCTTTAGAGAATATTTTAAACTTTGAGCGGACTTGCATCTATTTGGTGACACTGTGGCCCCTCCTGAAAGCCTTACTGCATTGGCCAAAGACTATAATTTGTATTAATATTAATTTCACTCAGTATAATTGGGTACCTTTGTAAGAGCCTTAGAATAACTGCCTTTGGAGTGTCTGGTGGTAGTGTAACTACCTTATAATCTGGGCAGAAGAGGGCATAGGTAGTAAATATGTGCCAGCCTTTCCCAGGTGTGTGTGTGTGTGTGTGTGTGTGTGTGTGTGTGTGTGTGTGTGTGTGTGTGTGTGTGTGTGTGTGTGTGTGTGTGAAAATCAAAGTTCAGAATGTGTGTGTGTCAGCTGCTTGGAGCAGGGACACAAAGCACAGATTTCACAGAAAGAGTAGTGGAAGACTTGGCCTGGACACTGGGCTGGCGACTCTTCTGCGTGTGTTCCCTGTGTGCTCTTAAAGGAAAACAACGGGATATCAAATCAAATATCTCTACCTGATGTCTCTCTAAAATCCTGTTATGTGATACAGCCTCAAAAAAACATAACCACAGCTTTAAAAAAAAATCCACTATTCTCTTTTACTGCTTAGGCTTCATACTTTTCCGTACTGTTTGACTTTCAGTTTTAAAACCAAGATGAAAACTGTCTAGTCGTCTCTTAAATAATGATGTCACATCTGCCATAGCTCTTGCTGAAGATCCTGGGAGGTTTCCTCCCCCAAAGTGATGTAAACACTGCCTTATTTGCATGCTGTACAGAATCCCTGTGATCCTCCCACATTGTGATGTCAACACTGCCTTTCCCAGCCCACTGTTAACCTAATAAATGGACTAGGTGCTGTATGGAACTCCTTTTCTGTGTTAGCAAATCTGGTCGATTCTATTCATGTGAAGCACTTCTTCTTCACCAGTGTTTTGCTACTTCATAAGTAAGGTAAGTCTTATTACTTATTACTTCTTAATAGTGTATCCTAAATGTAATCTGTCCCTGTTTCTATGCCTCCCTAGCCTTTATATTGTGTCCTCCCAAGTTTTTAATTGCACATTAGTGGAGTTAATCTTTTTCTGTTTGTAAGGGTGCCACATGCTTCCCTTTCGCAGCTGCATTTTTAGCTTAGCCTACTTATTTTCATTTTGATCCAGGGTTTATATTTCCCTGGTTATGTTTAATGCTGGCGTCTTTTGTATTCTTGAGTCGTCCTGTGTTTCTGTGCTTGCTGCCTTTGGGTTTCCTTCTGAAGTAAGTGTATTGCTGCTTGTAGTAATTGTATTACTGTCTAGTGTTTTTAGTTGCTTGCTGGTGTTTTTTAAAAACTATGCTGTATTTGCAGCTATATTTGGTTTTCTTTAGTTGATGCCTTGTGCTTCACGATTGTGGTTGCTGGTGTGTTTTTTTTAAAAACCTTGCTGTATTTGTAGCTGTATTTGGTTTTCTTTAGTTTGTTGATGCCTCGTGCTTCGTGATTGCATGCTGCAGATGTTTTGTAATGTTTTCAGCTGTTTGTTTCTGTTGTTGAGCTTCGTGTTTCGGTCTTGTTATGTTTTTTATTTTTTTTTTAATATTAGTAATCCGTTTTATTGGTTATGCTGCTGAGCTTGCTCCGTTTTATTTGTTATGCTACTGTGCTTGCTCCGTTTTAGTGTGTGTGCCATCAAACCTGCTACCTGCTTGAAACTTTGCCACAGCTGAATAATACCTTTTTTTTTCCCGTTAGCTGGGTAATGAAATTATTTTAATGTGGACACTGGAGCCATTAGGCATAAAACTTATTTATTGAGTAATTCTGCAGCCTGTAAACATACTTATGAATAGTCAGCAAGAGAGTGGTAGTAGTCCAGGGGTGGTTTCTGCAGCTATACTTGTTTCATGCAACTAAGCTAAGTGCATTTCTGGGTTCCCATGTAAGATTATTATAGCAGGTAAATATACAATGATGTAGGCAATATAGAGGTTCAACATTTTGTCCATCAGTATGTGTCCATAGTTTAGAAGTAGCCTCAGACACTTCACAATGCTCAGTTACACCTAGAGCGCAGGTTCTTGTAAGATTAATGTCACGGTTGCTATCATATTCTTTGAGCCTGCGTGTTGTTTTGTTTTTAAATTAATGAAAAATGTAAGGGAAATAAGAGAGAAATAGAAGATAGATGGGAAAGGAAATGAGGAATTTTGCTGCTTGTACAAGCACAGCAGCTTAGTCATTGTAAAGCTGCTAAGCAGCATGCCTTGAGTGAGAGTTGCTGCCATTTCCTATTGAAATAATTGAATCAGCATGGCATATATTTTTTTGACTTTGTTATAAAGTTTGGTAGACAAAATACTATTTCTTTAGTCTGCAAAGTGATATTCTGCCTGTTAATATAACATTTTGTGAGTGAGTATAGCACACAAGCCACTGAGAAGCAAAGTCTGATAAAATCTCTAAGGCTGGTAAGCTTTTCTGATCTCAGTTTTCTGGTAGGGAAGTACATGCCTTGCAACCATTTTTTTTGTGGCCAGGGATAGCACTATCATGGTAGGGGCTCTGAGTGAGAAGAAATAAAATAGGAGGAGGAACTTGCTAATAAATACAGGTAACATATGTAGTGCCTTCAGCTAGAGGCCTTCTAATGTCCATAGGATACAGCAAGGGGCAAGTGTGTGTGTGTGTGTGTGTGTGTGTGTGTATGTGACATAAAAGCAAGGGGGCAAGTGTGTGTGTGACACCGCAAGCAAGGGGGCAATTGTGTGTGTGTGTGTGTTTGACCGCAAGCAAGGGGGCAATTGTGTGTGTGTGTGTGAGACTGAAAGCAAGGGGGCAATTGTGTGTGTGTGTGAGACTGCAAGCAAGGGGGCAATTGTGTGTGTGTGAGACTGCAAGCAAGGGGGCAATTGTGTGCGTGTGAGACTGCAAGCAAGGGGGCAATTGTGTGCGTGTGAGACTGCAAGCAAGGGGGCAATTGTGTGTGTGTGAGACTGCAAGCAAGGGGGCAATTGGATGTGTGTGAGACTGCAAGCAAGGGGGCAATTGTGTGTGTGTGAGACTGCAAGCAAGGGGGCAATTGTGTGTGTGTGAGACTGCAAGCAAGGGGGCAAGTGAGTGTGCGAGACTGCAAGCAAGGGGGCAAGTGTGTGTGTGAGATTACAAGCAAGGGGGCAAGTGTGTGTGTGAGACTGCAAGCAAGGGGGCAAGTGTGTGAGACTGCAAACAAGGGGGCAAATGTGTGTTGGACTGCAAGCAAGGGCCAAGTGTGTGTGTGTGTGTGTGTGTGTGTGTGTGTGTGTGTGTGTGTGTGTGTGTGTGTGTGTGTGAGACTGCAAGCAAGGGGGAAATTTTGCCTCTTTCAACATTTCTTGTGCTGTGAAGTTCATAGATACAACTGATTGAGTAGATTTTACAGGGAGCTGAGAGATGCAGGGCTGCAACAATTATTAGTGCTGCTTATGTCTGCTTGCTTTGCTAATATCAAAACAGGTTGTTTGCTTTTGATGCAGAAGGCTGTGGTTTCTACTCACATAGACGCATGTGAAACTGTACTGCATTGCAAATGGGGTGGATGATGCACTCCTTGCTGGTGAAGAAGATTGTCATCCATTCCCTACTGCAGTATTACCAGCTTATTGTTCTTGTGTAAGATAAGTAAATTATTCAAAAAGGGCAACTATGACATTATTTGTTGATGACATGACATCTAATTTTTGGCTAGCAGCAACCGCTTCATTAGTTACAGATCGCTTTAATGTGGAATTATTTACAGGACGTTTACTGCTTCAGAAATTGTGCGTATGTACTGATACTGGTGGACTGTAGAAGTCTGACTACACTTGTGATGGAAATATTCAGAATTGGGCAGTATTGTCATTATTGGTGCATGCATTTTGTTGCACTGTTTTCAGGAAAAATGTTTGAAACAGTAAATATAAAACACCCACTAAAACTGGACTGCATTGTACAAGGAATATAATTATATACAATCAGGAAGGTGTGTATTCAACAACATGTGCATTTCTCGTGTGCAAAGGGTCTGAGAATTCTAAAATATCAGTAACTGAAAGTGAAACTTAGACTGCCACTGGCTACATGTGTTATCTTTGAATGTCTGTTTCAGTGCTGTTGCAATGTCCAGATTCTGACTGCAAGCAAGGTCGAAGTGTGTGTGTGTGTGTGTGTGTGTGTGTGTGTGTGTGTGTCCGCAAGTGTACTACTAGCAGTTAGGTGTGTGTGTGTGTGTGTGTGTGTGTGTGTGTGTCCGCAAGGGGCAATAGTGTGCATGTGTGTGTGACTGCAAGCAAGGGGGCAACAGTGTGTGTGTGTGTGTGTGTGTGTGTGTGTGACTGCAAGCAAGGGGGCAAGTGTGTATGTTGGGGACTGCAAGCAAGGGGGCAAGAGTGTGTGTGGGGGACTGCAAGCAAGGGGGCAAGAGTGTGTGTGGGGGACTGCAAGCAAGGGGGCAAGAGTGCGTGTCTGACTACAAGCAAGGGGGCAAGAGTGCGTGTATGTGACTGCAAGCAAGGGGGCAAGAGTGTGTGTGTGTGTGAATGCAAGCAAGGGGGCAAGAGTGTGTGTGACAGCAAGCAAGGCTTCTTATTTTTGGATTGTTAGTCTCAATTTTTGTGGTTTTCAGTCAAACTCTTTCGGAATAAAGTCACTAAATGAGACACATGAGTTTCAGCCTTCATAACCTTCAGAAAAATGCATGCTAAAGCAAGACCGGTTATTCGATCAGCTCTCTCAGTTTATACAAGATCAATTTTTTGTACTGTTTTGATGTCCCCCCACATATATTTTGCCTTGTCCAGATTTCCTGCATTAACGGGTTGCTAGGTACATGCAAATAAATTGCTTTTTTAGAATTAGGCATATCCCAACCTCTCAACTGTCCCTGAACTTGGCTCAAAATGTTGCTCTTCCCCTAATAATCCCTCCCCAGAAATTGCTATTTTGGAAGAAAACATGGAGGGTTTACCATTAACTGTAATAATCCAGTTAGGGATAACTTTCATTTCATAAATGCATTTTTTTTTATTTTGTCAGATGCTCAAGTTAGTAGTACTAATATTAAAAGGAGCCCCTTCTTTGACAGGTTACCAGCTGTATTGTGTGGCTATTATCTTTTTGAATCAAATTTTTTTTTTTTTTTTTTTTTTTTGGGACAATTGCTGCCAAATCATTAGAGACTGAAGAATGAAATCAATGACAGACATTTAAGTTTCAGATTTCATACCCTTTTGAAAATTCATACTAATGCAAGACCTACTATTTCATAATCTTTCCTAATTTGATAGGAGCAATAATCCTACTTCTATTTATTTATTTTTATTTATTTATTTATTTATTTATATTTGTTGACCGGGAGTGTCAGACTGGATGTAGGTCTATTTTCAGCGTAGGCACGGGGAGAAAAGCTCCACAGTAAAATAGACAGTAGTTACATTGGATTATAATGATTAACAATTTAACATAGCACTTACTTACAACATATTTACAGATGAAGAACATAGTACATCAATAGACAAATAGAATCTTTATCTGTGAAGTACATAACAGACATTAACAAATGTTACAATGAGAAGTTCCTGCTGTATAATAAGTACTAGGCTTATGAGCATCTGAGCTTGCTATAATCAAGGTAGTTAGTGGAGTGGAAAGAAAGGTAGTGGTTGGATGGGGTGAATGATATTAGACTGGGAGTTGCAAGGGCATAGCCAGCATGTTTTTAGTTGCACTTTTAATAGTTTTGAAGTGGGTGCATGATGGTACGGAGGTAATTGTGGGTGGGAGTTAGTTCCATAATTTGGCTATGGCGCAAGAGAGTAGTGCTTCACCAGCAGAGTTATTGGCTTTAGTGATCTGCAAGTGATTTTTGTTGCTGGATCTTAGTGGTCTGGTGGTGCGATTAGGGTTGGAGTAGATTCTGGAGGGATGGGACATTTAGTGGATGGTTTACTAGTTTGTGGGCGAGTGAGAGTTGATACCACTGAAGCAGGTGAGGGAGTTCAAGCCAGCCCAGTTCAGCAAGTGAGAGACAGTGGTAACTACGGTAGGATGCCCCTGTGGCGAATTTGGCGATTTTTGTTGTAGCAGGTCTCTAGCTTGTTTAGACCACATTGCCTTAGGTTGGTATATATTGCAGAGGCATAAAGTAGGGTGGAGATAAGGTGGGAATTTGCTATTGAAATCTTTGCTGCTTTGGTGAGAAATTGCTCTTTTCTGTATAATGCTCCTAGTTTTTTGTGGACTTTTTTTATGGTCATGGATATGTGAATGTCAAATATTAGTTTATTTTCTGTTTCCACTCCTAGCAATTTGGTGTGTTCAGTTGGGTATATAGTGGTGTTGTCTTTTGCTGTGATGTTAAAAGTGAGAGTTGTTTTGAGTATGTTTGGTGGGTTGGAAGATGAGTAGTTGAGTTTTGTTTGGGTTGAGTATTAATTAGGCATCGGATAACCATGTTTCAACAGAGGAAAAGGCTTCCTGTGTGACTTTTTGCAGTTTCGGTAGGGACTGGGCTAAGCAGATGATGGTTGAGTCATCTGCATATTGTATGAGTGTGATATGTTTGGTGGCAGAGGCTAGATTATTGGTGTAAACAGAGAAGAGTAGGGGTCCAAGGATAGATCCTTGGGGAACCCCTATGGAGACAGGTAGTTGGGGAGATGTCATTCTGCCATACAACGGATTGTTGGCGGTCAGACAGGTAAATCTGAAACCAGTTGGTGACTGATTGTGAGAAGGATAGGTTATTGAGGACAGAGATAAGTTGTTTGTGTGGGACCATGTCAATTGCTTTAGATAGGTCTAGGAAAGTAGCAGAGGAGAGAGAGCCATTGTTTTTATGCTGAAGGATAGTATTAGTAAAGGAGAGTAAGGCAGTGGTGGTGCTATGGTTTGGTCAGAAACCATGCCGAGTACTGGAAAGGAGGTTGTTAGTAAGGAGGTAGTCTGAGACCGGAGAGTGTATGCGTCTCTCTAGTACTTTGGAGAGTGGAGAGAGAATAGCTACGGGGCAGTAATTGGTTGGGGTGGATGTCTCCACTTAGGGCTAGTTTTGATATGCATGAGATTATTAGTTTTCTCAGTTTTGAATGTGTTTGTTTATAAGGGAAACTTTATGATTGTGCTCTGTGGGTACTAGGTATGGTGGGAGGGTTACTATGTTAAGTTGTAGGGCTGCTTTATGTGTGAGTAATATAGTTGGTATAATATGTGGGGGGGTGCTTATAGTTGGTATAATATGTGGGGGGGTGCATAGGGATGGTTCTTGAGCTGGTGGGAGGGGAGTTGTGTGTGGGTGAGACATGAGTGGTGGTGTGAGTAGTAGTACAGTGGTAGTGGTTGAGTGGGGGAATGATGGAGCTTTAGTAGGATGTAAGATATGCAAGGAGAGTGCATGCAGTGAGCATAGGTAAGGTATGCTGGTACATGTTAGTTGAGGAGGTGTGATAGTAGTGGGAAGATGGAGGAGGTAGTGTTGGGTTAGCGCTGTGGTTGACTATTGGAAAGATGGGAGGGGTTTTGAGTCCAATAAAGGTGGGACCACCTGGGGTGGGAGGGAATAGGGGGATAGGGTGGGGAGCAAAGCGGGTAGAGACCCTGTTAGTTGCTCGTATGAGGGGGCTGGAAACAATCACAATTGACCAAGGACTGCTCTGAAACTAAGTCATTTCTTAATTTCTCAGGTGGAAAAACAAGATAACCTTGTATCAGTAGGCTACTGTGGTCATAGTTTAAATTTACAAACACACAGTATTGATGAGTTATGGCGGATACTATTTGCTAACAGAAGGGAATAAGAGAAAGTGGAATGTGTGTGTGTGTGTGTGTGTGTGTGTGTGGTGGGGGGGGGCTGCTTACAAGCCAAAGCACAGTGCTCTCCAGGGGAAAATTAATACTGGCTCAAACAGGTAGACACATACTCAAAGTTAACTGTAGCTGTTTGCAGACAGTTCAGACCCGGACTGCGCTTTTCTGTTTGTGCCTTTGTCCCACTTCTATGTATGGCTTTGTCCTAATTTCTTGCGCTGAGGTTCATAGGTATTTCATGATCAATTTATCCTTGCTTTTGAACCAGATTTCTCTGCTTGGTTAGTACACTGCTATAAAATGTAAATATAAAATCTAAATCATTGTAGAAGTAAAGCAGTGTGTGTGTCTACGTGTGTGTATGCACTACCATAATATTTTTAAAATATTCACTCAAAAAAGCATGTGGGTGCTGTCATGCAAGTCTAAAATATTTCAAGTTTATAGTGCATCATTTGTTAGCTATTTAAACAGGAAGGGAAAATAAGTGGCAGATTGCTTTGCAAAGCAGGGATTATTGCCAGTGCTATGTAGCTTAGTTTTAAATTTGACAGGAGTAGTGCAACAAAAAAAGTCTCCCACTGTAAGGAGGAAAAGGCTGACAAGCAAACAGTGCATTACTCTGGTCACCTGCTGTGACGAGCTGTCAATCACATGCAGATAATGGGTCAAATTACCCTTGGGTCTTTGACAGCTAGGGAAGGTAGGTGTGAAGTGGGAGGGGAGATTCCTTGAAGAGCTAGATTTCAGCCTTCACAAAAGAAAGCAATTTAGCATTTCTAAGATGAAAGACCTAGAAAATGCACCTTTCAGTTCTGTTCTGTAGCATTTGCACTGCTTGTGTTTTAAGTGGTCATTGAAAAAGGATAACATTTTAACCAAAAGTAGGGGATTTTAAGACTGCAGTGAATGCCTGTTAAGTCAATGAAGTGACAGCAGCTTAAGGCAAAACGTGGCAGATCTGATGCAATTTTTTGGAGACAAATAATGCATTCTGGGATACTTAGAGGCAGAGTAAACAGTCTGATTTTTTTCAATATGCCAGACCCCATGTGGTCAGAGTCAGAAATTGCATCTAAAAATATCTAAAAAGCTCAAAATAGTCTGAGTGCTATTAAAATGTAGGAAACATCAAACCATGATGAAATTAATATGTTTTTTGAGTCTGAGGGCACGGTTGTCCTTTAAGGGAAATTGTGCTTGATGCTGAGAGCTCCATCTGGAAATAGTAGGTGTATCCATTTTTGTAACAAGTGAATGTCCCTCTCCAGTGACAGTAGTGAGGATTCAGGCACCTTGATTATTGACCCAGAGTGGGGACATCGAAATACACTTTAACATTATGTACTTTACTGGAAAGAGATAGAAAGAAGAAGTTCATGACTCATATTATTTTGCAGCTGATGTTTTGAACTGTACATTTAATTTTATTTTTTCTTGTATGCTTAAATTCTGCTGCAGTCTTTCCTTGGTGACAGCATGCTTTTTTTTCTCTGCTTTATTCATAAAACATTCTGCCAAGAAATAAGTTTCAAATGTCACTTCACAAGTGTTCTACTACCAAAGTGAATAAATGTTGTGTTTTTTAATGTTGATAATCTTAAACTCAACTTGCATATACAAAGTTGCATAAGAAAGACTCCTCAAAAACTAGGGATGCTTTACAGAGCCAACAACTTTCTCACTGATGCAACTGAAGTTACCCTTGCCACTGCGCATCTCCTTCCCGCTCTTCTTTATGGTGCTCCCATCCTTCCTAACCTTCAGGCATCACAAAAATCAAAACTTGAACAATGCTATAGCAAAGTTTCTAAATTTGGAACATATACCCATTTCAGAATCCACCACTGTATAGCACTGAAAATGCTACATTGGTTAGAACTACCCCATCAACTAACATATACACAGCTTCTTACCACTTATAAAATTATCCAGAATCCATCTGCTTGTCCAGCAGTAAATAAAATTCTACACAACTATGTTCTCAGTCAGTCATTATGATCCAGTGACCAAAAACTCTTGTCTGTATACAAACCTATCAAAAATGCTGGGCATTGTGTGCACTCCTACCATGTTGCTAAGGCTTGGAACTCCTTATCTGTATCTGTCAGGTCAATTCCCTCCTTCTCATCATTCAAAACAATTCTGAAGGACTTCCTAGCCAAAAGCTGGGTCTGTTCTTGCTTAAACACTAGGATAGACTCTATCCCTAAATGTGAACAAATACCTATTCATACCTTAACATTTCTTTATTCCCCATTCTTCACTCACTCACTCACTCACTCACTTCTATCAGTTTCCTTCCCCTGGTCTCTCTAAATATACTATAAACCTGCTTTTCTCTCACTTTAAATTGCAGTTCTTGTTTGTATTATACTAATGTAACCCTTATTTTCTCTCTAAACTGGCTAAATTATTTCTAACTGTTAAATCATTGTTGTATCACTTGCATCTATTCTTATATTCTTAACCAATGTTTTTGTATTGTGTCTAATTTGGTATGATTTTAAAGGAAGTTGTTTTTTTGCATTATTTTATAGACTATAAAGTTACTGTTCTTAATTTTTTTTTTTTATACTTTGGAGCTTTTCTCCTTTGGCGTCCATTGCAAATGGGCTCCTACCTAGTTGGACTTTCCTGATAGTCAAATGTCCGTAAATAAATAAAATAAATTTAGTTCTAAATCCAGTGACAGAATAATATTATCCATAATGTCAATCCAGTTAATGGCTTCATTGTTTTTGTACTGATTTTTTTTTTTTTTTTTTTTTTTTAACCACTGGTCGTTTTCTCTGCTCATTCAGTCCTTCAGTGTTCCTTATGCAGACCTGTGCTTCCCTCATCCTGCATGCTTCTGCCTGCCTGACTGACTCACAATTTCGGCTCATGTCCTTGTATTTCTCCTCTCAGTGTTTTGTTTCAGTTCTGATCACTTCACCTTGTTTCAGGTGTATGTCTTTAAAACATGCACCCATATTTATACCATCAATCAAAACTTTTGTTTTTCTATAAGCATTTTTAAAAGTTTCCTGTAGCATTCATTCTAGCACTGTATTCCCATCAGTCTTGGCTCCATTCTTCAGCTCTTCCTCCTGGATTAAGTCCATTAAAATTTATGTTTTAAGCCCTTCACCATTAAAATCTGTCACAATTGCCTCTGCTATCTCTGTATCAGGTTCCAGGGGCCCTGCAGCATTCTCAGCTGTGTGATTACTATCCTCCCCCATTTTAAGTATGTGCCCAGTACCAGCCCTTTGCTGCCACTTAATGGCTCATACCAAAAAAAAAACAAAAAAAAAACACGGGAAGACCCTGGTGCACTGGCGGTATTTCCCCAAGTCAGTTTGAATGCCACTTCATGTCACCCCTGAAAGAGTCCTTTAGCATATTGGGACTTTCTCTGTCAACGTAATCTAAATAAATAAAATAAATAAACTACAGTTTCAGACTTCTTTTACTTCATAAAATCCACACTAATTCAGATTTTCCCGTTCTGTCAACTTTTTAAGTCACTGGCTCAAAAAACCACTTGAACGCCGAGTCGCTCACTCCCGATCTCCCAGTCACAATGAATGACTATATAAAAATATAAAATTGTTGGTTTATTAAGCGTTCTATTCAAAATCCACTTTTCGTTGAGTACACCTTACTCAACTTCGTCAGATACAAGTGTAAAATCAAAATACACATGATTACATCTAGGCACTCAATTTGAACTCCTTACAAAGTCACGTGCTAACGCTTTCAACCCTGTTGTTGGTTAAATATTTGTACAACTACTTCGTTGTTTAAAGATACATTGTAGTTTATGTATTTATATCCACAATGTTATCTTTCACATTCAGATTCCTACCACAGTGTGGAAGCGCACTGACTGATAATGTAAATGTTTACTAAGATGTAAGTTAAAAAGTGTATCCAAAAGTCTATTAACAAGTGACCTCCTTCTATACGCTACAATATATTAAACCTTTTTCCAACATAAGAGACATGCATCAATTATTAAACTTTGTTGTATCCAAAACCTCTTTGGCTGTCACTGAACATGCTCAACCCTACCGTCACCACGTTAAAGTGTTCACACTATTATATTACAACTTATCTTATTTTGTTTTGTTTTATTTTACATAAATTTAAAAACAAAGTAGTGTGCAAACTTATACAAACTTACGTAATGTAAGTCATACGGAAGTAGGTTGCCATGCCTACCACTCTATTAATTTAATTTAATTTTATATGTCATTATTTGTACTATTTCGTTAACATATTTCGATCACCCTTAAATTCTAAAAAGCAATATGTTATGCTTAACTACTTGTTTTCAATGCCTTAGTTATTTTTAACGAGTTGTAATTTTAATGAATAACGAAAACTACATGCGTTTCACTGTATGTATATAATCTGTAAAAGAAACTTAACCGTGCTACCAAGTATCAAAAACTTCCCTATGTTTAACACGTACCAATTATTGGACCAGAATCCATGCCACTGGTCGCTTACCAAAATTAATCCAATCAAAAAAATGTATTAAGTGAATGAATAAAAATGAATTTGTTTGTGTCTTTCGGCTTTTCCTGGTTAGGGGTCGCCACAGCGGAACTCCGGTCCGCTAATGATTGGCAGTAGATTTTTACGTGCTGGCTTGCCGGGCCTAATGCACAACCTTCAACGAAGGAACACCCATTCACGCATGTCGCCACACAGAAGACGCTCTAAACTGAGAATCGAATGGGCAACATCTAACTGTGAGGCGACAATGCTACCGCAGCACCACCACCGCAGGTGAATGAATAAAAATGAATGAATAATGAAAATAAGTGAAAATAAGTGATACTTATATCTCTTAATTACTGAAACTGTTATAAGTGCTAGTAATAAATGTACACGGCTCTTCTGTACAAGCAGGAAACATGTTTGTTATTATCTCATCAAATTCTTTAAGCATAGTATACACATTATTGAGCTCAGTTCGTTTATGCCTGGATATTGACGGACATTAAGTCTCAATTGCCAAATAAGTTCACATATTTCTAGTCTTAAGTGACTCGGGTCTTCTTCTCCCATCATTATTTAGTTGTTGGATGACCCTAAAGTTGAAGAGGTGCCCTGGATGCTCGCTAATATGTAATGCGTTTTCAAGTTTGTTCTTATTAATACAATACATATGTTCGTAAATTCTATCACATACCTTTCTATCGGTCTTGCCGATATAAAAAGCATGGCATAATACGCACTTAGCTAAATAAATAACTTGCTTACTTTGGCAGTTAAATTTGCCTTTTGTTTTAAATTTTCTATTTATAATTTCAAAACTGAGGCCCAAATCTATATACTTGCAAAAACGGCATGTATTACATTTATGCATGCTGTCTCTACTGCTTGGTGTCATGTTCTTAGCCTCTAAGATCTACTTCAGGTTGTTACCTCGTCTGAAGACTACCTTAGGAAAAACTGGAAAGATGGATCTAAAATGCCCATCTCTCATTAAGATTTCCCAATTCTTAGTAATAATGGCCACTACTTCTCTGGAATCCAGCGAGAATGTACAGATGAAACTGTAAGGACTAAACAATTGTTTTGTTGTCCTCTCCATTGATCTTTCAACGTGATTATTATACAATATTGGCATGTATACACCTGTAGTCCTTTTATACTGGACCTCTCTAATAGTTTCCTGAACGAGTGAACTAGGGTACCCTCTTTGGACGAAGAAAGTATGTAGTAACCTACATTCTTCCTCAAAATCTACATCCCTGGATACCATCCTAGCAGCTCTAACCAGTTGGCCCTTCATAACAGATATTTTTCTGGAATGAGGGGTGACAACTGGTGTATTGAGAATTTTTAAGTCATTAGTGTCTCTGAACTGGAATGTTTGCCCCTGGTTATTTTCGAGTTTGCCGCTATTTCTGGAGGTATGTGATTGACAGTCATAACACTGCCTGGTCTGTAAGGCATTGATTGCTCTGGTTTTGTTTAAATTTTTGTGCCTATAATACACCACATGGGAAGTCAACACCAGATCAGGAAACCTAATATTGAAATAAGTATCGGTCGTAGAAAAAAAAATATGCAGTTACATTGCACAGTGCCATCCAAGCTCATGGAATAAGCATACAGTTACAATTAGAAGTAGTTGGCCTTAACTTCCTACAAAACAAGTATCACACACACGTAGAAAATATCAGCATGGGCTTCACCAATCAAGCTTTTTGAAGGCCACTAGGTTGTAAGTTTAGAAATTGAACCTGTGCTTATGAACCTTTTATTGATCTGACATAAATTTTACAGTTTACCTACTCCGGAATTTGGACTGCTTGAGCTTTTAATGAAGTTAAAGTGCCGTTAAGTTGCTAATGTGTACAAGTTACTTTAATACTTGTGCATAAGAAGTGTTTTCACTCCTTACCAAAGGCTTAATTGAAAGCTTGAGTAGGCTGTTTTATAGCTTCATGACAGAAATGCAGCAGTGCTATGATTGATACATGTTAACGTACCATCTTAAGTGACATTTCCAGTCCAAAAGTGCAATAACCACAAGAAAAATTACCCCATCACCCTTTCTGCTTAGTTTAACTCCAGTATTGCCATATCTTGGGAAAAGGAGAAATCTCCAAATTACTGCTGTCCTCATCTTTGAAAACATAAGAGTGAACTTTTGCATCAGAGATCACATATTAGGCTGTTGATCAGTAATGTGTCATGTTTAAGCCTGGCACCCTTATAAAACTTATGTTGTGCCCTTAAAAAGGTATCACATTGCCTTTATGTTCGTGTTTTCTGTCAGTATACCAGGATTGTATTTCTCATTTTTATTTTGAAATTTTTTGCAAACTTTTATTACTTTCCATTATGCAAAGTTCCATAAAGTCTTGCAGGACACATGGAAAGCCATAGTCAGTAAGGCAGTAATACATCTGCAGTTTTTATCCCCATTCTGCATTTGTGCAGTTGCAACAGGGTTGTTAGATGTCCTTCATGGATGCATCTGCAGTCATAACAAGTGGGTTGTCCTGTCGTCAGGCAGCCCTGCAGTCGGCCGGATTCCAAAGTCCGGGTCCGCTCGCTGATGTCGCACTCCACCCGACGTCATCTCTGTTGGTCTTCGGTATAAAAGCATCAGCCGGCGCCATTTTCCCCAGTCTTTCTTGCAGCGTGGTGCAGAAGCTGTTCGCAAGTGCCGGTCGGTCGGATCCAGAGATTACTTCTACCGAATACTACTTGAAGACTTCTCTTTCTTGCCTCAGCCGATGTGAGAAAAAGTTAACAATTGTTTAACCTGTGGGAAACAAATACCTCATAAAGATTTCCACTCTTACTGTCTGCCTTGTTTAGGCCCAGCCGCAGCCTGTTCGGCCTGTGCCTCTTTCAACCGGACCAAACGCTAGGGCCGGTCGGAGTTTGCAGAACAGTTTTTCGGTACTGATTTTGCGTACATTATGCCGCCGGATCCTCCGACTACCCAATCTTCCAAAAAGAAAGATAAAGACCGACATTGGCGGTCCGCGGTTTCGCCGAAACCACGGTAAAGCAAACATGGAGTGTCTCGGTTTCGCTGAAACCGAAAACTGATCAAAGCACAGCTGGACCTATTCTTACTACTGAGGCCCTGCTACAACTCTTGAATCGACCTCAGAAATTTTACCCACTACGGTGGTTGACTTATCAGACACCATCCCTTGGATGTCTCTACCCCAGCACGTGGTGCTGCTAGGCCTCCAGCAGCCATGTCCATTAAGGCCTTCGCCAGGGCTAAAGCAGCCAAGACTACTAAATCAGTGCCTGTTAAACCCCCCACATCCAGGCCCTCTTCTAGTTCTCAAATGCTTTCTTTGGCAGAAGATTTAATTTCTTTAATTAGAGGATCTCAATCTCACCCAGACAGGGCCTCTCAGCCCCAGAGAAGAGACCTAGGGCAGAGCCCCCTGAGCCAGTGTCTTCTGATGATTCTGCTGATGAATCAGACATAACTGACCAGCCAGAGGCTCCCTTCTCCAATTTTGAAGATTCTGATGCTGAAGAATCCATTCCTGCTGCTTCCCCACCAGAAGAATTCTCCTTTGGGAAACCTTGCATGCCATGCAGAACAGTTCCAATGGCAGCAACAGGATTTTTCAGACTCCAGAAAAAGACTTAGAACCTTTCTGCACCTCCCACAGCACAGGCCCTTAGCTATACCTCCTGTTCTATCTGTGGTGGATGATGCTTTTAATGATGTTTGCTCCGCTCCAGATTCTTTACCCCCAGCCCCTGCCAAACCAGACAGATTTTACAGGGTGCCAGATACTCATCACCACCTTTACAAGGCCCCACTTGCAGACCCAGAAACTATATCCCAGGGTCCCAAGGCAGTAGCGACCACAGCTAAAACCCTATTCCTTCTGAAAGGGAAGCAAGGTCATTGGACAGATGGGGTAAAAGGTCTACACTTCAGCTACTCTCTCAGCTAGAGCTTTAAACTGTCAGTTTCACATGATACAATACCAAGAGTTTATGCTTGATCAGTTAACTAAAAACTAACCACTGATGAATCTCTTGATAAGAAATATGTATTAGAGATGGTAAATAACATACAACAGGTTAGCAACCATTCCTTAAAATGTGGCTATGATGCACTGGAGGCTTCATTTAGATCAGCCATGACAGGCACAGTGATAAGAAGGCATGCATGGCTAAAGGAACAAGCTTTACCGGATCATGTTAAAGCCAAGTTGCTAGATGCTCCTATGGACAAGACAAGTTTGTTTGGTACACCTGCCCAGCAGGTTATGAAGAAAATGGAAGAAAAGGCAAAATCTGTTCAAACTGTTAAAGATTTCTTGCAGGTTCAAACCCAAGGTTTAGCAGGAACTGGCCTGCCAAAAATTGGTCCTTTCCTGACTCCACAAAATTTCAAAGGGGCAGTAATAGACGTTCCAGAGGCAGAAACCAACCCAGAGGAGGTGCCTACAGAGGACGACAGTGGCAAGGTAACAACAGAGGCACAGACACAGCCACTGCCACTACATCAGCACAACCACAGTGACTTAATCCTAACTCCGCCTACCAGGGAACAAATAGCAGCTCCTCTAGGCGGAAAGTTAACCTTATTTTCAAAGAACTGGCACTACATAACAAAAGACAAGTGGATTTTACAAACCATAGATCAAGGTTACCGGTTTCACTTCCACACTTTACCAGTCAAAAGAGGAATGCCAAATCTACCTCCAAATCAAAAACAGAGGCTCTACCAGATAATGGAGTTAGCAAACATGAGAGCTGTGGAAAGAGTGCCAACAGCAGAACAAGGAAAGGGATTCTATTCCAGACTATTCCTAGTTCCAAGAAAGGAAAAAGTTGGAGACCAATTGTCCACCTTAAATACATACATCATTGTCCCAAAATTCAAAATGCTGACCCTACAGCAACTTCTTCCCATGCTGGGCAAGGAGTCTTGGCTGGTAACTCTAGATCTCAAGGAGGCATACCTGCACGTCCCCATTCGACCAATCTGCAGAAGATACCTCAGATTTCTTGTAGGATCAGAGCACTATCAATTCTCAGCATTGCCCTTTGGCTTATCTACTGCGCCCAGAGTATTCACAAAATGCCTGGCATCAGTAATTGCAGACTGCAGGGAATTCAAATTTACCCATACCTGGACGACTGCCTGCTACAAGGGGACAACAAAAGCAAGCTGACAACAGATTTACAAAGGGTCATTTACTTGCTACAAGGACTGGGATACACAGTCAATTTACAAAAGTCAAGGCTGATACCATCCCAGACAAGGACATTCTTGAATTGGACACGGTACAACAAATGGCATTCCTGACTACAGAAAACAAAAAGAACTTCCTCTTTACTTCTTGGCACTAACAAAACTGAACAAGTTAACAGCAAGAAAATTTCTGCAGGCCTTGGGCTTCATGGCATCATGCATAATCTTGGTCCCATTTGCCAGACTACATATGAGAAAACTACAGTGGTACCTAAAGAATTTATGGTCCCAACACAGACACAGTCTAGAAACAGAAATCCCACTAATTCCATGCTTAAAACAGGAGTTCCTATGGTGGGCTCAGGCATGCCAGTCAAACCCAGGCCTACCCTTTCGCAGATGTCAACCAAGCCAGACCATCACAACAGACGCTTCAGACCTAGGATGGGGCCCACATGCTGGACAAATGCGTGCAAGGATTGTGGACACAGGATCAACTTCACCTGCACATCAATCTAAAAGAAATGCTGGCAGTAAAACTGGCAATCCAAAAGTTCAAACCATTCCTCAAAGAGGGCCAGTTGATGATAAGGACAGACAACACCACAGTCATGTGGTACATCAACAAACAGGGAGGCACTCATTCATACCCCTATGCAGAATGACCTTGGAACTGTGGACCCTGGCACTCAGCTACAACATTCAGTTACAGGCAATATTTGTACCGGGAAAGACAATACTCTAGCAGACATATTAAGCAGAACCACTTCGATGCCCACGAATGGAAGCTGCACCGGACATCTTCAAGACCATCTCAAAGAAATGGGGAATGCCACAGATAGACCTATTCGCATCACCTCTCAATCACCAGCTCAAAAATTCTGCACAAGGACATTCCATCCACTAGCATGGAAAGTGGACTCACTCTCCTTCAACTGGAAAGGCCTAACAGCATATGCATTCCCACCTCTTCCTTTGATACACAAGGTACTACTAAAAATCAAGGAAGAACGCCCAAGGATAATCCTGATAGCCCCAAACTGGCCAAGACAACACTGGTACCCACTACTGAAGAGCATGTCTCGAACAATATGTGGCCAATACCCTGATGCCTTTGATGTTAACTCAGAACAACTACAGCATCATACATCCAAACCTAAAATGCTACAACTGACTGCATGGAACATCTCATAGCAGCAGCTAATCCAGAACTTTCTCAAAGAGTTAAAGACATTATTCTTGAAGCACGCAGACCTTCAACACGAAGCAACTATGCTGGAACATGGTAGAGGTTTGTCATTTGGAGTACCGAAGAGGAAAAGATGTGTCAAACATAGATATGCCTAACATTCTGGAGTATCTGGCGAACTTCTTCATTCAGGCCTGTCCTACTCCTCCATCAAGATACATGCATCAGCTATTTCAGCAGAATACAGCTTTGATCCACCTGTTTTCTTTGCTCAGGCAGTTCCTCAGAGGAATCAAGAATGTAAAACCTCCAAGGAAACCACCATTACCAGCTTGGGATTTAAACTTTGTGCTAGAAAAGTTGACACTATCACCCTTTGAACCAGCAGCAACAGCAGACCTACAACACCTGTCATGGAAAACTGCTTTCCTACTGGCAATTACTTCAGCAAGGAGGGTTTCAGAACTACAGGCCTTAATGGCAGTGCAACCCTTCCTAATCTTCCACCAAGATAGAGTGTCCATGAGGACTAATCCTACATTTATGCCCAAGGTGGTATCCAGAGTATCTTTGAACCAGGCAATCCACCTACCTACCTTCTTTCCCAACCCACAAAATAGAGGGAAAGAATACTGCATACCTTGGATGTACATAGACAGCTACGCTACTACTTGGACAGAACAAAAATAGCAGAAAGACTGACCAACTTTTTGTAGCCTATGCAACAGGAAGGGAAGGAAAAGCTATTTCCAAACAGACAATCTCCAAATGGATAGGGAATTGCATACGATACTGTTACTCCTTCCATGGAAAACCAATTCCACAGAACATAAGACCTCATTCTACAAGAGCAACAGCCACTACCACAGCCTTCTTACGAGGAGTGGCAACCAAAGACATTATTGAGGCGGCTACTTGGACCTCCGTGCATACATTTGCCAAGCATTATAATTTGCCTCTATATTCCAGATCCCGAGCAGGGTTTGCCACTGCTGTACTGCAAGGGATCCTAAACACACCATAATCTACTTTTATCCTCCTCCCTAGTTGGCTATGGTATTCTATATGACTGCAGATGCATCCATGAAGGACATAGTACAGTTTTGTACCTACCATAAATGTAGATGTCCGAACTGGATAGCATCTGCAGTCACCCTCCTTCCCTCTGTGGTACTCCTAGGGTGTTTACCCTCCTAATAGCTAGCTGTTGGGGAGTCTTTATGGTGTATTTGTTTGTATATATGTACATATATGCTTATTGTTGTGTTTACCTCTATCTATTTGGAAACATTGGCATCTATCCAAATTTTAGCCTGCAAGAGGGCTACTGGCATCTGGGGCAAGAAACACTGAGGAAAATGGCGTCGGCTGATGCTTTTATACCCGAAGACCAACAGAGATGAGGTCGGGTGGAGTGCGACATCAGGACCCGGACTTTGGAATCCGGCCGACTGCAGGGCTGCCTGACGACAGGACAACCCACTTGTTATGACTGCAGATGCTATCCAGTTCGGACATCTACATTTATGGTAGGTACAAAACTGTACTTTTTGTCAGGTACCATAAACTAGGTGTGGTTTATAGAGTTTATTTCTAAAAGGTGGTACTTCAGAGCTATCATTTAAGTACTTTCCCCAGGTGATTACATTTAGAGTCTCCTCTGCTAGATCAACACTGACTAGGATTACTTGCTGTCTGCATGTTTTCTCTTTTATATACTGTTCATTTACAGGTGCCATCAAAGTAAGGTGAAGCAATTATGTGGCTACTCACCATAAAGCTAGATCTTCAACTAGCTGTTAGTATCACAGATTTCTTGGTCCGTTTTAACAAAATTTTACATTATATTTTGGCTTATCCTAGACTGCTTTGTTAAAGGTGTTTTACAGTCTCAGCACATGGAACTTGTGCTCATTGAAAACACAAGTGCATGCATACACACACCACAAGGACTTTTGCAGGAGTACAGCTTCCACCACCCTCTGTCTTTATCACCGCACTCCTCTACAGTGATTTAATTCTGAGGCTGTTCAGTTTGTGTATGAAATGTATTTTAATGCCACACACAGTGATGGAAGAAACTCAACTTTATTTCATGCCAATGGAGTGGAATGAAGTATATTTTATGAATGTCATGTATTGCTTATAAAGTTTACATGCCCTGCGTAACCTGTCTGCAAGAGTTTGTACTTAAACCATTTCTGCGTCTGAATAGATGTGTCCATTGCCCAGGTACTGGAACCAAAATGCAACACAGGAACATGCTCTGTATTTTAAGAAGTGAGTCTTTTAATATAAGAAGTGTTTACTTTTTTCCTCTTCTGAATGTATGCTGAAGCCATGAAGTGGCACGATGCCAACCAGCATGCATAATATTTTCCCAGACATACAAACCAAAGTAACTTGGAAGATGATAGACTTGGATTTTGTTAAGTAGGTCTTTCTTTCTGTGTAATTTTGTAATTGTCAGTGTTGAGGAGGTCAAAGCCAGTGATGTAGTTTACAAAGTGTCACTGCAGTCTGAAAGGTACAATAAAGAAAGCGTACCTCCTAATGCTAAAGTACAGCTATCAGTAACAAGTAAAAACAGTATTCAAAATGAAACGCTGTACAACAATGGCCAATGAAGTAAACTTCTCTTGGAGAATAGGTAGTGTGGTTAAGTGATATATAAAACTTTAAAAGTGCAGTATATATAGCAAAAAAAACTTGCATACATTTCCAGTACTTAAATTAAATGCACTTACAAGATATTCACGCTGTGAATGCAGTTATACCAAAGCGAAATGATGGCTCCAAAGTATCCAGTCTTATGATGGCTTCAAAGTATCCAATCTTTTTGGTCTAATATACAAAATATCTACACTGAAGATGTAGTAGCTGCTATGTGACTGTGATGAACTGTGATAACAGCTTAACCAATCTAACAGATCAAATAAAAGCTTATAGCTTTAATGGCAGTTAAAATCCTTTTATTGTAGAAAAAGTTAAAATCTTCATGTCAAGTTAAAATCTTGATATAGAATAAAACAGTCCCTCTGTATTACAAACGATAAGCGCTTTCAGTATCTTCTTCAGATCGTAGTGAATGGGACTGGAAGTTCCTTTTTATAGTGCTTGCTTCCTGTAATGCATTAATCATTCAATCATCACACTGTCAATCAGCTGTTTTAAATGCACCAATCCTCTTTCCTCTCAGCTGGGGGTGTTTCATTTCCTATACCTTTTGCTTTTGAGGGGTGTGACCAGTCATGAATTATTAAGCCAGACACACCTCCATGTTAGCTGATAGTTGGTCTTCTAGCTTTTAGTATAGGTTTCAGTGGAATGATGTTATTCAAGCCTGACTCAATATCAGCACGGAGGTTCACAATCCACTTACTCTCCCTGCATTCAGTAATATTTTCAATGTCGCCTTTCCTTATTCCACTATATACATTCTCTATCACCTTATAAGTGAAAGAATGACTGCCATTCTTTTCAGCATGCATTGCTAAAGCATTATGTGGATGTTCATCGTGCATACAGCTGCAGTCATTACAGATGGGTTATCCTGCCGTCATGCGGGTCCTTGGTCGGCCGAATTCCAAAGTGTAGGTCCGGCGTCGGTTGTCGTCACTTCTTCCCTGACGTCAGTGTGGCAGGTGTATAAAAGAGGTAGCTGACGCCATTTTCTTCAGTCTTTCTTGCTGCGCGGTGCCCGAAGCAGAAGCAGTTCGCAAGTGCCGGTCGGCCAGCTCCTGAGATTTATGAAAGTATTTCAGCCGAAGTCTTCTTTAAAGCTAAGTACCCCGTTGGGGAAACTTTTCTTGCCTCAGACCGATGTCAGACAAAGTTAATAATTGCATTTCTTGTGGGAAGCAAATACCACATAAGGATTTCCACTCTTTCTGTATACCTTGCTTAGGCCCAGACCATGACGTCTTGGCCTGCCGTTTTTGTGCTAGGTTCAACAAGCGCACTATTAAGTGCTGGGCGGAGTTCACCCTTCATTATTTTGGCAAAAAATTTAATTATATCATGTCGTCGGATACACCGACACCAGTTTTAAGCAAAAGACACAAAGATAAGGACCGACATACGAGGTCCGCACAGAGTACTGAGACCACGCTTAGGCCGACTACCGGTTCTCCGGTTCTCAGCGAGGTGCCTACGCAGCCCCTGAATACCGATGAAACTATTTTACCGGTGACTTCAGTACCCGAGGTCGCAGGCTCCTCTGTCTCCATTCCTACTGCAGATACCGATGCCACTCTTGGCAGGGAAACTCAAAATTTAGTCAGGCCTGCCATTTCTGAAGGCGTCTTCAGGCCTTCCACCTTCTCTATTAAATCCTTCACTAAATCTAAAGCAGCCATGAAAACTAAAAAACAGGGTCCTCAGACCTCCTCTCAAGGCCCCATGCCTAAAAAGCAGATGCTTAAAATGGCTGAGGATTTGATAACTCTCATCAGGGGTTCCCAACCCCCCTCTGACAAAAGACCCAGATTGGAGGAACACTCCCCTTCCTCAGACCAGGCTTCTATTACCTCAGAACTTTCTGAGGACCAGGATTATGCCTATTCCCCTTTCGAAGACTCTGATGCTGAGGAGTCTATTCTCTCAGTCTCCCCCCCCTGAGGACTACTCTTTTGGGGAAACCCTGCATACTTTGAGGGAACACTTTCACTGGGAAGGCCAAGATTACTCAGATTCCAAGAAAAAGGCTCAGGGAATTTCTACTGCTCCCCCAGCATAGGCCCCTGGCTATCCCTCCTGTTTTAGATATTTTGGAGGATGTGTACGCAGAAGCCAGCCTTAATCCAGATTCTTTACCTCCAGCCCCTGTTAAACCAGACAGGTATTACCGGGTCCCTGATGCTGACCCAGAAACTATTTCACATGGTCCCAAGGGAATAAAGGCCTCTACTGCTAAAAACCCTTTACCTTCAGAGAGAGATTCCAGAGCATTAGAAAGGTGGGGGAAAAAGGTGTATACATCTGCCACTTTAACCATGAGGGCATTAAACTGTCAATGCCATATGTTAAAGTACCAACAGTTTTTGTTATCCCAGTTAAAAAGCAAAATGACACAAACAGAACAACCAGATTTGAAAGAGTTGCAGGATTTGTTGCATGGTGCAGAGCAAGTGGGTAAACATACCTTGCAGTGTGGTTTTGATGCTTTAGAGGCCTCATGTAGAGCTGCTGTCACGGGGTCTGTTATACGTAGACATGCTTGGCTTAAAGAGCAAACCTTATCAGATCATGTCAAAGTAAAATTAGATGCACCACTTCAAAAAGATGTATTGTTTGGTGTTAAAGCTGAGGAGGTACTAAAGAAAATGGAGGAAAAAGCGAAATCTATGCAAACAGTGAAAGATTTCCTGCATGTACAACCTCCACCCTTCAGCAGAAACTGGCCTTCAAAAAACTGGTCCTTTCCAGCCACGGACAGACCTCAAAGGGGCAGATACAGATGCCCAAGGGGTAGAGGACAACCTCAAGGATCTTACAGAGCAAGACAGTGGCAAGCACCAACCCTAAGAGGTGGAGAAGATGGATCACAGTCATTTAGAAAACAGACACAATGACTTCTCCCTATGCCTGCCAAGCAAAGCTCTAATGGCAGCACCTTTGGGTGGAAAACTGGCATTATTTTCAAAAAACTGGCATACTGTTACAAAAGACAAATGGATTCTGGACATTATAGACAGAGGCTACAGGTTCCACTTTCACACCCTTACAAAAATGAGAGGCATGCCAAACCTGCCACAAAATCAAAGGGCAGAGGCACAAAGACAAATTTCCGCTCTCATGGATATGAAAGCGATTCAAGAGGTACCTGCAAAAGAACAAGGTCAAGGTTTTTATTCCAGACTATTCCTGGTACCAAGGAAAGACAAAGATTGGAGACCTATCTTAGACCTATCCATCCTAAGCACATATCTACAGGTGCCAAAATTCAAGATGCTCACATTACAGCAGCTTCTTCCCATGCTGGGCAAGGAGTCTTGGCTGGTAACATTGGACCTCAAGGAGGCATTACCTGCATGTCCCTATCAGACAAGATGCAGAAGATACCTCAGATTTCTTGCAGGTTCAACCCATTACCAATTCTCTGCATTGCCCTTTGGCTTATCTACTGCGCCCAGAGTGTTTACGAAATGCCTGGCATCAGTAATTGCCTTCTGCAGACTACAAGGAATACAAATCTACACATATCTGGACGACTGCCTGATCCAAGCGGACAGCAAGGACATTCTATTGCAGCATCTGGCGTTTGTAATAAAACTGTTAAACTTCCTGGGATACACAGTGAACAAAAAGAAATCAAAACTAATACCATCTCAACAGATAATTTCCCTGGGTGCCAGCTTAAATACAACCACCCAGATGGCCTACCTCACGCCAGACAAACAAGGGCAACTGTCTCAATACTTCAGCGAAATGGCAACTTTCACCAGACTAACTGCAAGAAAAGTCCTGCAGGCTCTGGGATTCATGGCATCTTGCATCCTACTAATCCCATCTGCAAAGCTGCATATGAGGAAACTACAATGGTACTTAAAAAGAACTTATGGTCTCAACACAGCCACAGCTTGGAAACAATTATACCACTCATTCCATGCATGCCAAAGAAACACAGGTCTCCCTTTCTGTGTACCTCAAGCAACTCAAATCATCACAACGGACACCACAGACTACGCCTGGAGAGCACACATGGCAGATCAGTGCATTCAAGGAAAATGGTCCCAAAAAGAGAAGCACCTACACATTAACCAAAAGGAGATGTTAGCCGTGCAAAATGCTCTTATGACCTTCAAAGACCTACTGCATCCAGGCCAGCTATTGATAAGGACAGACAACACCACAGTCATGTGGTACATAAACAAACAAGGGGGAACTCATTCATACCCCCTGTGCAGGCAAGCCATGACCCTATGGAACACAGCACTGGAATTGCAAATTCAACTACAGGCACAATTCCTGCCAGGGAAGGAAAACACACTGGCAGACGACCTAAGCAGAAATATGACAGATCCACACGAATGGAAGTTGCATCCTCAAGTTTTCTCAAAGATAACTCAGGCATGGGGACAGCCAGCCCTAGATCTATTTGCTACCCACAGAAATTACCAGTTGAAAAAAATTTGTTCAAGGACCTATCATCCACAGGCCTGCACTCTCTTTCAATTGGACAACATTGACAGTCTATGCCTTCCCGCCTCTTCCTCTACTGACCAAAGTTCTATTAAAAGCCAGAGCAGAGAGGCCACAAATGATTCTCATTGCTCCAGACTGGCCACGACAACACTGGTATCCGCTCCTAAAGAGCCTGACACACTCCCCACCATGGATCCTACCTCTAGTCCCTCTTCTGTTGTCCCAGCACAACTACAAAACCCTTCACAGCCAGCTCAAAACCCTAAATCTAGCTGCATGGAGAATACCTTAATTTCCCAACAGACTCTCCTCTCCAAGGAGGTGCAGGATGTCATCTTGGAGGCCAGAAGACCTTCTACTAGAAAAGCCTACTCCGCCAAATGGAAACGATTTTGTTCCTGGAATCAAGAAAAGGGCCAGAATCCTTGGGTAATATGCCTCAGATTTTACAGTACCTAGCTGAGATGTTAAACAGTGGCCTTTCCTTCTCCTCCATCAAGATCCACGCTTCAGCCATTTCTGCACAATACAACACAGACCCTCCTCTATTCTCACATCATCTATTAAGGCAGTTCCTCAGAGGGGCAAAAAATATAAAACCCCCAAGGAAACCACCAGTTCCAGCTTGGGACCTCAACTTTGTATTGGAAAAGCTGACCCTGCCTCCCTTTGAGCCGGCTTCTTCAGCAGAGCTACAATACTTGTCATGGAAAACAGCCTTCCTTCTGGCTATCACCTCAGCATGCAAGGTTTTGGAACTGCAGGCCCTCATGGCTGTGCAACCATTCATCATTTTCCATCAGGACAGAGTTTCCTTACGAACCAACCCTACCTTCATGCCAAAGGTAGTATCCAGTGTAGCTTTGAATCAGACTATCCACTTACCTACCTTTTATCCAAATCCACAGAACAAAGGGGAGAGACTACTACACTTCTTGGACATTCACAGACAACTTCGTTATTACTTGGACAGAACAAAGCCATTCAAGAAATCTGAGCAACTCTTTGTATCCTATGCTACAGGTGCTCAAGGAAAGGCCATTTCCAAACAAATTTCAAAATGGATAGCCCACTGCATACGCTTTTGTTATTCATTTCATGGAAAATCTGTGCCTGCATACATCAGATCCCACTCCACCAGGGCCACGGCTACCTCTGCAGCTTTCCTCAGGGGGGTCCCTAACAAGGACATTTTGGAAGCAGATACTTGGAGTTCAGTGCACACTTTCTCCAAGCACTACCACCTTCCACTATACTCAAAATCTAGAGCGGGCTTTGCCACAGCAGTCCTGCAGGGCATCCTCGCTCCTCCTAGTTCCACTTAGTGCCTACCACCCTTACTTAGCTTTGGGATTCTACCCATCTGTTATGACTGCAGCTGTATGCACGATGAACATAGTACAGTTTTGTACCTACCATAAATGTAGATGTTCAAGTGCTCATACAGCTGCAGTTCAGGTTACCCCCCCCCTCCGTCCCCTCTTAGGACAGGCCTTATGACAAACACCTTTATCATACAACCTATTTGGGGTATTCTTTTATGGTGTATTTGCTTGCAACTACTGTTTTTTGATTTATCTATATTGCATATTTGCATAACATTATGTTTTGCCTTCCTTCTGGGGGCACCTGACATCTGGGGCAAGAAAAACTGAAGAAAATGGCGTCTGCTGCCTCTTTTATACCCCTTCCGCACTGACGTCAGGGAAGAAGTGACGACAACCGACGCCGGACCTAGACTTTGGAATTCAGCCGACCGAGGACCCGCCTGACGGCAGGATAACCCATCTGTAATGACTGCAGCTGTATGAGCACTCGAACATCTACATTTATGGTAGGTACAAAACTGTACCATCTTTATTGGTAATGTCTCTTTGATGTCTCAAAATGCGATTTTTAAACATGTGATTAGTTTTTCCTACATAGAATGCAGGGCATAATGTACCGGTAGCCATGTACACCACAGGGGTTATACAAGTGGCTTTAACATTAAAGGTGTATTTCTTCTTTGTTCTTGGATGTTCAAATTCGTTATTGCAGTCAATCAGTGGGCATGCTGTGCAGTGGCCACACTTGAACGTGCCTTTATGTCGAACGATTTTATGTTTAATGAACCCATCCTTTGTGCAAAGTAACCTCTTTAAATTTTTTCTTATTTTTGTAGCCAAAGCATGGTGTTTCACCTACAATGTCTGTTAGCTTGGCATCCTGGGTGAAAGGTAGTTGCACATGGAAGCTCATAAACACATACATAGTGTTTCAGCTACAGAACAAGTTCTGGTTCACTTACTGAATTATTTATTTATTTATTTAGTTCCTAGCACAATTTTCTGACGTCAGCCATGTCCCCGAACTCCTCCTTGATCTTTTACTGTAACCCTTCCCCAGCATCTGTTTCACTTGCCACCTTGGACCTGGGTCCTACAAGCAGGAAAACCTTAATCTATGTGTGCAACCCAGGAAGTGTACAGAGAGAGAAGGACACCCCAGTACAGCACCATCTTGATAGCTGTAGATAGCTTTTTTTGGTATACACTACCCCATTGTCCTACACAGTTATCAGTGTGCATTACATATACACTTGTTTCTTGACAACCATCCCTGGTCTCCGCCATGAACTGCTGGTTTTTGACTATAAATTCCCCTAGGGAATGCTGAACTAGTATTTCTGATCATCACTTGTTCTTTGCTGTGAGCCTTCAGGAAAGGTATGTTTATGTAGTGGTTAAGCTAGAAGACATGCTGCCTAGAGGAAAGGGAGGGAGGGTTTCTGATGTCATGAGATTACAGTGGAGGACATTGTTTAGGGGGAGGGAGAGAGTGGGTGCAGTCTAATGTAGAAAAGCATTAACTTGTGCTTTACATAGCTAGTGTTGACTCATCAAAGTTTGATTATTGAAATCTTTGCAGTAACAGAATAATGCTATGCTTCTCGGCTGTCAATGCCCTATTCCACAACTCATATCTGCTAACAAGTGGTAAAGCATGTTTCACCAAAAGCAGAGTAAGAGTAAATTATTATTTTAAATATTTCATTTTAAATAATACACTTTTTGTCCTTTTGGAGTTGCACAGCAAGTAAATGGCAATGAGTGTGTATGTGGCTGATCTTGTAAAATCTGCTTTTTAGCAGGCTGCTGTTCAGATGTACATCGCTGGGAATTAAGACTCTTGTTACCCAAGAATGCATATAGGGTGAGTAGATTAGCATAAGGGAGGACTGGGCTGCTTGCCATTATTTTCCGTAGTGTTAAATGATGATTTGGGGATTTTCTGAAGCAGCATATTCACTTCATCAGCTGTACATACAGTAAAATATATCCATTTAGGCAGCACAGATTTGCTTTTATTAATTTATACTAAAATTCAAAGCTCCTGTCTAAAATGGACATACTTTAGTTCCTTTTTTGTTAGTACTGTCTGTTGGAATTGAAAACATGCATTTGGTCCTGAAATCCCTTCTTCTGTTGATCCTGTATATGACAGTTACTGGGTTGGAAGATTAAATATTCATCCTGAATTGTGATTGGCTGCTGGGTTGAGAGCAGGTTACTGGAGTACATCTGATGAAAATAGTGTTTTTGTTATTCAGCAACACCGTGCATGCTGTGTTGTTAGCTTCTTTTGAAGACAAACTGCAGTGCTGTGCTTTGGGAAAGGACACTCTATCCCGTTTTACACATCAGCCATGGAGAGAAGCAGTCAGAAGAAGAATCTATTGTCTGTATGTTAGCTGTTTTCTTTTTTCCCCAACCTTATTTAATGTAATCTGCATCCAGGTAGAAGATGGTGAGCATAAAGCCACAGGGTGCTGCATGGTCTTTTACACTAGAAGCTTGAGCAGAGTACCGTGTCTTTGCCTAACAAAGCAAGCTGCATCTAGAAAGCTGCTTTTTCTAATGATGTGCAGATTTACTTTTCTTTGTTAATTGCATAACCTAGACGTGTAGAAGAATTACGGTTTTCTGATATAAACTTCTCTCATTTTTGCTAGTCCATTTTCTAAAGAGAGTAAATCAAGTCATGGGCTGTTAGCCAGGCAGGCACCCCACCCCCAGTATGCTGTTGCACATTTATTTGTATAGTTTAATTAAAGGACATACAAGGTTACTGTAGTTTTCTAGTGCTGTCTGCTCGAGAGCTTGCTGTAGTGTAATGAGGCTACCAGTGGTGTCTGTCTGAGGTCCTGACAAAAGAAGTGCTGCGTGATTAGACATTAACTAAAGCTGCTGTGAGATTTTAGAGGTATAATCTGTTTTCACATAGCCCGAGAATCACAGAGGCATGAACGATTAGCATTGGTTTCACATCAGCAATGTTTGTGTAATATGTGAACTCAAAGTAGATTCTTTAAAGGTCAGTTTCTGTTAAGACTGTATTGTACATTGTGTATCATTATTATAGTAAGAAAAAATTTGAACGTAAGACCGTGTAACATCATACCACCCTGATTTAGGAAATATGAGAGTCTTGAAAACCAGCAAGACTAGTACATTTACTTCCTGAGTCAGAACGGTTTGTGTCTCTGTGTCTCTGTGTGTCTGAACAGATTTCTCATGGTAGCTTGTCACTAGTGCAACCATTATAAACCAGGTCCTCTGTGATTAACAACTGTTAATGGGTGACTTAATTTAGGGATCTGATTTTTGAATGCTGTGCATTTTCAGGAGAGATTTTATAAAGCACTGCAGTTACGAAAGTACAGTTAAGGAAACTGTCATTATTTAACAATGTTGAATGGTATATCTCATTTCTGGTTATATAACACATATTAATGTGTTTTTATTCTGTTTTTTATTAAAAGTTTATACACTTGGGAGAGGTACTGTATAGGTTATTTTTATAAATCCAAAGGTCCTTATCTGCAGTGTGTACATACATACTCCTGTCTTAAAGCATCTAAAGAGAATTCTAGCTCCAGCATGTGCTTAGCACGTTCTGTATGGTAGTAGATACTTGAACTCCTCTGCTTCAAATAGTTTATCAAGTCTTAGTTTAAATTGAGTATGTAGCATTTAGTTCAACAGTTTGTTAAACTACCAGATCTCACCAGAAGACAAACTTGGATCCAATTCCATGTTTTTTTTTCTCACAGCATTGTTTAAATGCCAAAAAACACTGCCTGCACCTTGTTCAAAATATAGTTTCAGAGATATGATGCTCATGATTTTAGCAGCCCTGAGTGAGTGTGAGCTGGGTATTTGCCTTTGGGGAGGAAGGACTAATTATCATGTAGGGAATAGTTAACAGTTTTATCTCCTGTCATACTGGTCTTACATGACTGCATAAGGGAATGGTCAGTTTATGGGGAGACAACTGTTTATTTTTAAGTTTAGTTTCACTTATTTTAATTTGTTAGCCAGGTAGTTCAGCTGGTCCAAGGACCCTTTTCCCCTTGTGCAGGTTTGGACAGTTGTGTAGTAGTCTAGACAGCCACTGATATAGGGTGAATGTCCTGTTTCTGGATGTGCTATAGCTTAGGTGAAAGGGTATGTGGTTGGCCATTGAGGATGAAGTAAAGCTCCTTCTGTTACCTCTTGAGACTGTTTCATTGTGTTCTATGAAGGAAGGTGGTCAGACTATTAAGAGTGACCACGATCCTTCCTACTGATGTACTGTCATTGTGATCCAAGCTTTTAGCATTGTAAGAGAATTTTCAGCTTCAAGAATGGGTAACTGTTCCTTCTGCTGCTGGACTGCTGTATGTGACTTTTTGGACCTTGGAGGACAATGATTGCCTGTCGGGGAGAGGGGGGGGGGTGAATGTCATCTGTACTGCTGTAGTAGCAGTTCAGCACTTGTGTTACTCGGGGTGTTTTTGGTCTTACCAGCCTGGATCATGCAGCTTTCCGAGCCTCCTGGTGACCCTTTGATCTTCCTTTGCTTTAGCTCCCCACATCACTGCTTGGAAGATTTTCTTCATCAGAACTTCTACATTTTTGCTGGCAGTGGAGGGTAGGATGCAGAAGCTGATATGCAGCATCAGTGACCGGATCGTTTTTTTTTTTTTCTGTTTTTGTTTGCCCAGCTGGTAGAGCTTTAGAGGCTGAGGTAGGGCATGCAATACTGAAGTGATCCATTGCACATTTCCACTCATAATTTTGCTCAGTTAACAGATTCTCTGTGGTTGTCCTATGCAGTCGTGCCATCTCCATTCCTCCTCTTGATAGTGCTCGATTTGCTGCCACCCCCCATGAGTGACTGCTATTAACCACTCCTTTCCATGCTTCCTTTCCAGCTCTCCAGTACTTCAGTATGCTAATAGAATCTTTCTCAGTAGAGCCATAATAAGAGCTTTATGTGTCTAAGTCTTTTTTAAGCACCTTTATAAAATCATCTCTTAAGACATTGTCAAATATACATTAACAGAAAAGAAAACAAACCATGTTAACATTTTTCCATTTAAATACAATATACATAGCATATATTTGCTTTGCTATTGTTATCAGTTCAACATTACAAAAATTATCGAATTCCTGGCTTTCCTTAAATCTCATTCCTTCTCCTCCTGAACATTATTATGCATGTATTTTTCCCACACTTTCTATTTACTTCTACGTAAATAGACCCAATTAAAAGTGTACTAGAGTAGTGTCTGTGGAGGAAAATGAGCTTCTAGGGGAGGACCTACTTCCTGTCTGCTGCATGAGACAACTTGTGAGACTGAGGGTGACATTGTAGTGCCGGGGAAAGGAAACGACCATTATTTACTGCTAAAGAGGGGTGGCACTTGTGTCTTTGGCTCTACCACCATCTGTGTGACTGAGGGTGGTTGTATAATTATTGTTGAAGCTTTCTCCTGTCACCCATTGGAGGAGGGTACTTGGATTAACCCATACTTTCCCTTTTTTCAGGCCGTTTGTCCATGATTCTAGAGATGAGAAGGTGCGAGCAATACAGCTCAAACTCCTTCTGTTTACAGTATCACTCAGTTTACTATTTATAAGGATTACAAACTGAAAACATTTTTAGCACACTTTGAAATGATTTGTTGATATAGCATGCTTTTCTTTTTAGTGCTGCTTTGGCTTGATGAACAACTTAATTATTTCTTTCTCTGTTATCACTGACAAACCGGTCTGCAGTCAGGTTGTTTTTGTGCGTTTGTCATCTCTGCAGATCTGATTAACATTATTCTAAAATTTTATATGGTATAACCAGATTAGGTAGTATGAGTTTAAACCTCCAAAACTGAATGTGTTCATTTTGAATTTGTATAGTTTCCCTTTAATTCTGAGTTTGTTTTAGCTTATCTTTCAAATTTCTCTGAATTTATAGTGTAAAAGTAAACCGCAATATTTGGGCACATTACTGTTACCCATTTGCCAAATCTGTATTTATCAGACTAGTTTTGTTACTGTCCCTTTCCAATGTGCTGGATTTTTTATTGCCTTCTCTGAAATATTTACTCTGCTGTGTATAGCTTTTGTCGCTGTGGCTGAAAACGGTCTCCTGACATTCCTACTTTACTGTCTTAACAAATATTCAAATAAATAAATACAAGTGGAAAGTTTTCACCTTTTTTTAGATTATTTGCTCTCGATTGTTGCTTCTTCCTAAGTTTCCTCTGTTTATGGCATACCCAGCCAGCTCTCCTCTCTTCTTTGGAAAATGCTCTGTTTTCATTATTTATAAACATTCCACATTCTCTTTTCAGACCATGCCACTGAGGTAGTTTTTCCAATGTGACAGCACAAGTTTGTGGTTTGCATACCTTTGGATGTGAACACTCAAGTCAACCTTCTTGTTTCAAGGTGCTGCAAAATTGAAATGTTCTTCTCCAGCTTAATTTTCTTTTAATTGAAACGCTCCAGTTCCTGATTTTTGTTCTGCACAGCATAGTCGTGAGTTCCATTTTAAGACCATGGTCTTTCAAAAAAGCATTGGTATTGCAGGTAGTGTGTGATGAGTAATAGAAATGCTGACTGTGTAGTGTTTTGTTAATATCGTATGAATGAAAATAACTCTTTGAGTTAAATTATTCTGGAAAGAATAAATGGGGTTAGTGGAGAGACATTTGCTATGCAGATAATGTGAATTTTACACAAGTAAATAGTTTGAAATACATTTTGAAGCAGAAGAAGCCTGTAGAATGCCCTCCATAGAAGCTGCTGATGACCACAGACTTGTGTTAACACATTCTTCATGTTGCAGTCTAGATAGGGTTAGGATGTGCTGGCCTGTATTGCTAGCCGAGACATGGCATGCTGAAGATTGCCACATATACTGGCATCCTGAGAGAGTCATAGGGAAAATAAAGGTTTCTGAAGTCTGATACTAAACTTTGCCATAGCAGTTCTTAAAATGTGCAGCTGAGAATATGCATTCCTACATATGCATATGTGAAGCTTTGAATGCTTTACTGAGTTTCGATAACTATTTGTTACCTAAACAAATGGACAAAATGTGATTTTAATTTTTCCATAGTGGCCTTTCCATTCTGTTTAATGGGATGTATTACAAAACTTTGCGGTAGTAGAACTTAAAGAATTGCAGTACATTGTAGCAAACTTTAACTGTACAACAATAAAAATAATTATTTTGCAGTTACTTGTTGACTTATGGAAGGGCTTCCATAATTCAGTTGTAATTGGTAATGCTGATATATTGTTTTCTAGTAATAGCAATGCAGGCACTCTTGTGTATAATATTAAAGTTCACGTCTCACTAATGCAGTCTTACCCGTTTAGCTTTTTTTCAGTTACATAATTTCCTTTCTTCCCTATAACTTTATTTTTTAAGTTGCCTGCAGCCGTAGAGAACTTCTCATCAAAGCTCTTTTTAAACGTTAAAGTGGATAAAAATATTTTCTTTTTCTTAGCATCTCTGAATTTCATGATCTCTAACATTTTAAACAGACGTATTAGTTTTCTCTGGTTAGCAGCTCCGTATAAATAAAATGTGGTAAAACAACCTAATATTTCCATTGCTCTGCTTACATCAGCAGCATTCTTTTGAGTTTTACCTTTTCATTCAGTCAGTACTTCCAGGAATTTGGGAAATATCTTAGTAGACAAGTTACATGCTGAACCTTTTTGTGTCCGGTGTACATTCTTCAATGCAGATATGCAGATGTTCATCGTGTTTCACTACTGCAGTCATTACACTTGGGTTATCCTGCCGTCAGGCGGTCCCGCAGTCGGCCAGAGTTCCAAAGTCTTGGTCCGGCGTCTGTTGCTGTTGCTTCTTCCCTGACGTCAGTGCACCAGGGGTATATAAGATGCAGCCGACGCCATTTTCTTCATTCTTTCTTGCCACGCGGTGCCCGAAGCAAAAGCAGTTCGCAAGTGCCGGTTGGCCAACTCCTGAGATTTTCAATTCGAATTTCAGAACCAAAGTCTTAAATAAAGCGAAGTACCCCACTGGGGAAACTTTTTCTTGCCTCACACTGATGTCAGTAAAAGTTAATAATGGTATTTCTTGTGGGAAGCAAATACCTCATAAGGATTTTCATTCTTACTGTATTCCATGCCTAGGCCCAGACCACAACGTCACTAGTTGTTGGTTTTGTGCTAGATTTAACAAACGCACTATTAAACGTCGGTTTGATTTTGCTTGCCATTACTTTGGCCGAAGGTTTAATTATACCATGCCATCGGAACAACCGACGACCGGAATACACAAAAAACGCAAAGACAAGGATAAGGACAGGCATCCGAGGCCCAAAACTGACGATGAAGCCTCTTCTGTGCCAGTCGCCGGTTCGCTGGTTCTCAGTGAGGCGCTTTCGCAGCCCCTGACACCACGCTACCTCAGAGCCACAGGCCGCCTCCAACTCCCACGTGGAGATGTCTAGGCCTCTGGATACTCAAGGTGTTGGGCCTACGGAAACTAACCCTTCAGATGGGTCCGGAGCCGCTGAGCAGGCATCGGCTTCTGAGGGTGTTTTCAGACCTTCACAGCTTACCATAAAAACTACAGCCAAGTCTAAAACTCCATTAAAGACAAAGAAGCAAGTATAGCATTCACCCGGACAGGCCTCCATGCCTAAAAAACAGATGCTCAAAATGGCCGAAGACTTAATTACTCTGATCATGGGTACCCATCCCCCTCCTGATAAATGGCCTAGGCAGGATACAGACTATGATTCCTCTGACCAAGTTTCCATTTCTTCTGATTCCTCTTCAGACCAGGGATACTCTTTACCCCCCTGTGAGGACACTGATGCTGAAGAATCAATTCCTTCAGCCTCTCCTCCTGAGGATTATTCTTTTGGGGAACTTTACATACCATGAGGGAGCATTTCCATTGGGAGGGCCAGGATTACTCAGAATCCAAGAAAAGGCTCAGAGACTTTATTTTATTACCTCAACATAGACCCCTTGCTATTCCACCAGTGTTAGATATTGTGGATGATGTGTTCTCTGAATCCAGTTTAAATCCTGATTCTTTGCCCCCTGCTCCAGTCAAGCCAGACAGGTACTACAGAGTCCCTGACTCTCACCAAATTTCTTTATAAAAACCTTGTTGCTGACCCAGAAACTATTTTCCAGGGTCCCAAAGGGGTAAAGGCTTCCACGGCTAAGAATTCAGTTCCCTCTGACAGGAATTTTAGAGTGTTAGACAGATGGGGGAAGAAAGTTTACACTTCTGCAACTTTAGCAGTGAGAGCTTTAAATTGCCAGTTTCACATGCTTAACTACCAGCAATATTTAATGTCTCTGTTAAAACAGAAAATGATTGCAAGTTCAGAACATCCTGACTATAAGGAAATGCGGGATTTATTGCATGCAGCTCAACAAGTGGGAAAACATACTTTGCAATGTGGTTTTGATTCATTAGAGGCTTCTTGTAGAGCAGCAGTTACAGGATCTGTGATTCGAAGGCATGCTTGGTTAAAAGAACAAGGTTTACCTGATCATGTTAAGGCTAAATTATTGGATGCTCCTTTACAGCAGGATATTTTATTTTGTATTAAGGCAGAAGAGGTATTAAAGAAAATGGAGGATAAGGCAAAAATCTGTGCAAACAGTGAAGGATTTTTTACAGGTACAGCCACCTCGATTTAGCAGAAATTGGCCTTCAAAGAATTGGTCCTTTCCAGTGTCAGACAGACCACAAAGAGGCAAAGAGGCAGATACAGACGCCCAAGAGGCAGATCTCAGCCCCAAGGCTCTTACAGACCATGACAGTGGGGTACTTCAACCCCAAAAGGAGGTGAAGACAAGTCACAACCTTACAGGAAACAGTCCCAATGACTTCCCCCTTCGAATGCCAAGCACTTAAGTTTTGGCAGCTCCCTTAGGGGGAAAACTAGCACTTTTTTCTCAAAATTGGCATATAATCACCCAAGACAAATGGGTTCTGAATATTGTGTCTCAAGGGTACAGGTTCCACTTTCACACTCTACCAAGGCTAAAAGGAATGCCAGACCTGCCACAAAATCAATGGGCAGAGGCACAAAAACAAATTACAGCCCTCGTGGGCATGAGAGCTATTCAAAACGTACCACAGCAGGAACAAGGACAAGGATTTTACTCAAGACTCTTCCTGGTCCCCAGAAAGGACAAAGCCTGGAAACCCATACTAGACCTGTCTACTCTAAATACTTACCTGGATGTTCCAAAATTCAAAATGTTGACACTACAGCAGCTTCTTCCCATGCTGGGCAAGAAGGCTTGGCTTGTTACTTTGGACCTCAAAGAGGCATACCTGCATGTCCCTATCAGACAAAATTGCAGAAGATACCTCAGATTCATAGCTGGTTCAATGCATTACCAATTCTCTGTACTGCCCTTTGGCTTATCTACTGCGCCCAGGGTCTTCACAAAGTGCCTGGCACCAGTAATTGCATTTTGCAGACAAAAAGGAATTCAAATATATCCATACCTGGACGACTGCCTTATTCAAGCAGAGAGCAAGGACATTCTTCTAAAGCATCTGGCGTTTGTAAAAATGTTGCTAATTTGCCTAGGGTACACAGTAAACAAAAAGAAGTCAAAACTAGTGCCCTCACAAGAGATGATATTCCCGGGTGCCAGCTTAAATACAACGGCCCAGATGGCTTATCTCACGCCAGACAAGCAAGGACAACTGACTCAGTACTTTCAATTGATGGCAACAAAAACCCAACTCCCTGCAAGAAAAATTCTGCAGGCCTTTGGATTCATGGCATCCTGCATACTACTAATTCCATACGCCAGACTGCATATGAGGAAATTACAGTGGTACCTAAAAAGTGTTTGGACTCAACACTGTCACAGTTTGGAAGCAGTAATACCACTAATTCCCCTGCCTACAACAGGAGTTTTGATGGTGGACACAGGCATGTCACCTCAACAAGGGACAGCCTTTCACTCTACCCACAGCCAGGCAGACACTAACAACAGATGTTTCGGATTATGCCTGGGGAGCACACATGGCAGGAAAATGTATTCAGGGCAAGTGGACCGCAGACCAAATGCATCTTCACATCAATCAAAAAGAGATGTTGGCTGTACAAAATGCCCTAACAGCTTTCAAGGACCTTCTGCATCCAGGACAACTATTATTAAAGACAGACAACACCACAGTTATGTGATACATAAACAAGCAAGGGGGCACTCATTCTTATCCCCTATGCAGACAAGTCTTGACCTTGTGGAACACAGCTCTAATCTATCAAGTTCATCTACAAGCACAATTCCTGCCAGGAAAGAAAAACACTCTGGCAGATGACTTAAGCAGAAACATCATGGATCCTCACGAGTGGCAATTAAATCCACAAGTATTCAGCATGATAACGCAAAAATGGGGTTGCCCAGACCTAGATCTCTTTGCCTCCCCAATGAATTGCCAACTACAAAAATTCTGCACAAGGACTTATAACACACAAGCATGGAAAGTGGATGCTCTCTCGTTCAGCTGGAAAAGCCTAAAAGTTTATGCCTTCCCACCACTGCCTCTATTTTCAAAGGTACTCCTAAAAGCCAGACAAGAAAAAACACAGATGATCCTGATTGCCCCAGACTGGGCATGCCAGCACTGCTACCCAGTCTTAAAGAACTTGGCTCAAGGCCCACCATGGATTTTACCTCAAACTCCACACCTTCTGTCTCAACAAAACAATCAGATCCTGCAGAGTCAGCTCAAAACCTTAAACCTGGCTGCATGGCAGATTCATTAGTCAAGCAG